>NW_026652276.1:20897338-21110288 GCF_009828535.3 Hylobates moloch
CTATCTATCTATCTATCTATCTATCTATCTATCTATCTATCTATCTATTATCTATCTATCCATCCATCTGTCCTGTCTGTCTGTCTATGCATCTGTGTTAGTATGTTTTCATGCTGCTGATAAAGACATACCTGAAACTGGGCAATTTACAAAAGAAAGAGGTTTAATGGACTTACAGTTCTATATGGCTGGGGAGGCCTCACAATCATGGCAGAAGGCAAGGGGGAGCAAGTCACATCTTACATGGATGGCAGCAGACAAAGAGAGAGCTTGTGCAGAGAAACTCCCGTTTTTAAAACCATCAGATCTCATGAGACTCATTTACTAGCACAAGAACAGCACAGGAAAGACCTAGCCCCATAATTCAATCACCTCCCACTGGGTTCCTCTTATGACACATGGGACTAGTGGGAGTTTCAATTCAAGATGAGATTTGGGTGGGGACACAGCCAAACCATTTCACCATCCATCCATCTATTTTTCTTTCTATCTATTTTTAGGATAGTTTGAGTTGGATTTTATTAATGTAATCAAAACTGTCCCAACTAATATATATGCCCAGCATAACAGACAAATACATGTGTTTATTCTCAGGGAAAAATGTGTGATATAATATTAAATACTATAGCACCCAATGCATACATAGTAGGCACTCAATTAAGACATATTAAATAAATACATAAAGCCTAGTCAGTGCAGAGAGGATTGTTGTAAGTTTCATCTCAGTCCAGGGATAGGACTGAGAAAGGCAGTCCTCTGAAATGGAAATTACTAAAAGCCAGCCCATTATGTATGAAATATAATGTACACTTAGGTATGTTTTCAAAGTGCAGCTGATGAGACTAGGTCATCTACTGAATCCAATTAAGAAGATGAGGTGTTTTGCAAAAAGCCGTTAGCAGCTCAACTGGATTGTAACGTGATGGAGAGAGCGACTGCCTCGCTACAGCAGAAGGGCAGTGAGCTAAATAAAATGAACCAACAGTAGGAAGTGCTAATGTGTTTCCATACACTGTAATGCTGGAAAGAGTAATTCAACTGGTGTTCTCAGGAATGCAGGTATATATTCAAATCCCTCTACCCTATTTCTATACTTAGAAGCAATCTTTGACAGATGTATGAGTTTAATCAGGGCCAGCTTCATGAGTATGTGACCTGCTCAGTTGGACAAGGCCCCCTTTCGTAGAAGAGCCTTGTGCTTGGTTTAATACTCTACCGTCACTACCTTGAAATTCCTAATCATTTTGGACAAAGGGCTGCATATTTTCATTCTGCACTGGGCTCTACCAATAATGTAGCTGGCCCAGAGTCTAACTTGTGCTTACGTTTCTTGTTGGAAATTAATAAATGGGGATTTCGCATTATCAATCCATCTTCTATGAGTTTGCTTAATTAAAGACGGTTTACCACCAAACATGAAAAATTGCAAGGTATGTTTATACAATCAAGTTCCTGAGCATCTAGAACTGAAAATCAGAACTCAGAATGTGGCAGCTCTATGGACAGTCACTACTTAGAAAGCCCTAAAGAAAGAAGCTAAACCTTTAATATCTATTCTGCCTCTGAAGTAAAGTATAAATATATGTACTGCCAGTTTATGATGAATAGAAAGATAAAAATGATCTCTTCCAAAAGGCAAAACTATAACAAATAGATGTCATTCTCCATAGCTATATATCATTTTGTAATTTTAGATTTTGTAAATACAGCCTATTTCTTAGATCTTTAGATTATTTTTAGGTTACTCACAATCACACACACACACACACACACACACACACACACAAAGCTCTCCTAAGAAGAAGCGTCAGGAAACCTAACCTTTATAGAGACTCGTGATTTCCTCTAGAAAGTGAATTCACTTACATAGAATCTACATCATAAAAATATTTTGACTCAAAACCAATTAGGTTTTTAATGGCTATCTTCTCCGTAGTTTTGTTCAGTACAAAAAGAAAATCACTACTTTTTAGTTCAAGAGAAGACCCTGACAACCAACTATAACGTCAACTATTCAAATGCATTTTTAAAGACGTTTATGCATTATTCAGTAAGCTACCTTGAATCAAATGTATAAAAGCCCACAAAACAAAAAATTATAATATATAACCAATATTATCACCAAATGGTAGACTTTATTTGTTATCCTAATTCCATTTTACATTTAGAAAATAAACATCACATGAATATTTAATAGATTTGCTATAACCGAGGCAAAAGGCCAATATTATTATTATAGGAATGTAAGGCTCAGGACTACTTATCTTTAATGGTGCTGTTGTTTTTATATTGCCACATGCCTTTTTTCATTGGAATGGACTAAAATGCCAGCAGATAGTTGCCTAATGATTCTAAGAAGCAACTATGTATCTTTTCTAAAACACTGATCTTAAGGTCAATACATTTGTTCATAAACTAGATTCCCACATTTTGTGGCTTCCTTGGTCATCCTGCAAATTGTTCATTCATTGGAAGGAATTAATGAGCTCACATAGGAAAATATTTTATCTTAAGCTTTTGAAAGGTGAACACAAGCTAAGAAAAAGAATATGCAACACAAGATTTCTCTCAGTTCTCCTTTTAGTAGTCCACTTATGTGGCCTTATAATTTAAAAATTATTCATGAAAATTTATTTACTGAGAATGTTTTAAAAGGAGGTGTCAGTTTGTTTCAAAGAGCTCTGGAAATGCATATTTCCTATAAGCAGAAAAATGGACTCCTGTGTCAGGATTTGTTTACCTGTGTTCTTTTTTGCATTTTAAAGGATAACTTATTGTAAAAGGCCCAGCTATCTTGAGGTGCCCATAAGAAAAGAAGGTTTCTGGGCCAGGTGTGGTGGCTCACGCCTGTAATCCCAGTACTTTGGGAGGCCGAGGCAGGTGGATTGCCTAAGGTCAGGAGTTTGAGACCAGCCTGGCTAACATGGTAAAACCCTATCTCTACTAAAAATACAAACATTAGCTGGGTGTGGTGGCGGACACCTGTAATCTCAGCTACTCTGGAGGCTGAGGCAGAAGAATTGCTTTAACCCGGGAGGCAGAGGTTGCAGTGAGTCGAGATCACTCCACTGCACTCTAGCCTGGGCAACAGAGCGAGACTCTGTCTCAACAAAGAAAAGAAGACTTCAGTAGAGGATGAAGCCGTTTCTGCCATAAATTTCTAGTCCATTCGAATCATAGAGATTTTGCTTTCTAGGGGTTACTTAAGGGAAGCAAAGGAAACTTTAACCTGGCATAGATTTTCCAGCTTGTTTTATTGGCTCTCAATGTAGCATTTAAGGGGCATTTAAAAAAATGTGCTTCTATTTAAGAGAATATAATCATCTTTTAATTCAATCAATGTATGTTCATTAAGTTCTTGCCCCAGTGGGTGCCAGTGCTAATGGGGGAGAAAAAACCCTACACTGTTGGCCAGGGTGCTTAAATGCAAAAATCATCTTGGAGACATATGGCTTCAACATGCTATCTGAAGCTCATGATCATCCAAAGCATGCATGTGACATTCTGTTCTGCAGAAACTGTAAGGAGAAAGTAGAATGAACAGTTTTCTCCTTTGTAATGGGAGAATATAAATACTTATAGAGTTATTGTAAAGATAAGATTATTTTTAAACAACACAGTAGGCACATGATCCAATAAATTTAGGACACATTTATTTGTGTTGTTAAAAAATGTAAATATACATAAAGACTTTACACATACCGATCAACATAAAATATTAGGACAATTCTCAATAGTGGTATACTACAAGTGACATAAATTTTGGAGATACCTGTAATTGAAGCTCATCAGAATTTTAGTCCTGCTGGTTCAACCCATGATCTTGAGAACTCAATGATTAAACAGCAACAAGTAGATTTTCAAAACTGAGAGGGCCAAGCTTTGTTTGGATTTAACCCTGATTCCATTCCTCACTTGGCCTCACCAATTAAAAAAAAAAAAAAAATGTTTTTCACTTGCTAATTCCCAGGACATGGTAAATTCTCTGCAGCACACTCAGGAAGAGAGGAATCCACTTACATTTATCACCTAATAGCAGACCCTAACACAGGCTTTATGTAGAAACACATGCAACCCAAGCCAGGCTATAATATTAGCAACTGTAAACCACTCAAGCAGTAGAGGAGCTGAGGAATAATTAGTGAAATGAATTAAATCTTGACTGTATAATTAACTATAGACTAATTCTACATCTTGTTCATTTTTTGACACTGACTTTCTTCTTTCCTCTGTGACATTTACCTTGATAAACCTAGGGTGCTCTAATTTCTCCCTTCACTTTGGACAATTAGGTACTTGACTGTATTTTAATTCAGACATGTATGAGTGCTGATCATATTCCAGGCACCTCTTGCAATCTGTCTGTTAGAATAGTTGCTCCTCAAGTACAGGATCTGTTTCCATTCATCTTTGTGTTGAAGGTGCCTGTTCAGTTATTAGATGACCACTAACTTGTGTAAACATTCCTAAGTGCATCTTGGATTTTGCGTGCATTATGTAATTTGATAGGATGGCTAAGGAACTCCTCCATTTTGAGGCTAGACCACACTTCTTTCTAGTCACTAGGCTCCCTTGAGGGAGGTCTATCGTTGTCCTTCTTTGTCAATCAAAAGCCTAAACTACCAATAATATGAGCTTTGTCCTTGCAGAAATGTTGCCAATGGACAAATTTGATTGGAGAATTCCAGAGGGGTGATGGCCATACTTTGAAGTGAAAGGTACAGTGGTTAACTGAGCAATCATTATAGGCCAGAGCTGTGCGGTGAACAGATTGCACAAACAAATCGTAAATGCATACTCTTCATTAACCCAGTCCCTCGACTGCAGAGGTACAGAGATCTTCAAGAGCTCCTCTCCAAATTCAAAAAGATTAGAGCAAAGCAAATTATCCTAAGGAAGGAGGCTAGTGGAAAGGCGGATTTAAGTAACTGCTGTTCCCAAGAACCTTTGTCATGCGAATGACCACCTCCCTTCTCTATTTCAGTTTCCATCCCTCTCTTCTTTTTGGTCACATCTCTCCCATGTACTCATCCAGGCATCCTAAACTTCTCAAATAAACTTCTCAAAAAAAATGATTTACTTTACAACCAAATCATTTCTAAGTTGGTAGAGATGATCTTGGGATGGAAATCAGTTAAGAAATGCTAGATATTATATTAAAACAAAGAAGAGGGTGATAGATCAAACCAAGTAAGGCAGTTGGGGACACAGGTTTTCTTTTAGTCTGGTGAGAAATTTATCTATATGAAAATGATCAGAATGATGCTATTTTCCAGGGGGTGGAAAATAAATATGGCAACTTCAGACAGCATGATTAAAATATTAATAGACCTTTTCTATTAAACTTATTTTAAAGTTAATTGATCCTCTATGTCTTGGGATTATATGGACTATGAAAGATAAAACACATTATAAGCTGATTTTAATAGCTTATAATTATCATTTGGAGTTTATCATTAAATTTGGAGAAGCTGAAATACTCTTAATCATATCAATAATAGTTCAATAACTGCTTTGTACTAAGAGGACAAATGGCACATCTGAGGAGGGTTTGAATGAGAAAGTAATTATGCTATAAATGACTACTTTTAAAAGAGAATCCTATTAGTCTCTTTAATAGAGGAAACCAAGTGAATCTTTCTAAAGCAACATTCAAGGGGAAAACATATATGTTATCTCCTATGTGATATTGATGCATTGGATAATTGGATCTTATATAATAATAAGAGATAGTAATTTCCCTGGGGCAATGATGTACTTAAAATAGGTCAAAGATATGAATAACAGAAATGGCAGTTACAAAAATTCAGAGTCAGCTTAGAGACTGTTTGAAAACAATTTCTGTCTCAGGAGACAGTTTTGTTTTCATTAATAGCCAAATAGTCCTAAACAGATGAATGAAGAATGAAGCCAGATAAATGTATGAGGATTTAAACAAGGGTACCAAAATCTCATCTACATGCCACCGAGTCCATCAGCTGGACAGAACAATGCAATCCGCAGAAGACGTAGTCTAATGGCTAATTTGTATTCTCTTGGCTTAAGAGAAACTAATTTTTCATCTGCAAACCAACTTTGCACTTGGTATCATTCTAGGGCAATTGACTCTGTCCTTCTAACCACAGCTTTGACATAATTCCTGTTCACTTCTGAACCACTAAGTCCTCTGAGTCTTATCCCCAGTCACATAGTCAATGTTAGCATTTATGCAGAGCTATGAGAAAATGCTGAGAAATGATTTTGTTGTGTAGATATTACCAAAAAGAACTAAACATTAAAATTTTGTTTCATTCATGTCTTCTTGCTTTTGTTTCTAATTTTATTCTCTCCTGCATATAACTTATTGTATATTGACTACATTGGTTATCTTATATTTCCTGTTTCTTGGTTGGAGGTATCAGGATCCAATATAAGATCATGTATAAGGTCTGAATTCATCCAGATGCTCCACATTTAAACTTTCTAAAACAAAGATTATTCCTGTTCTTTCTGCCAGTTCTCTTACCTCATGTCCCCATCACTACTTTTCTGTCTTAAACTGGCATCTTCCCTTATTTTTCACATGGGAAGACTGTGACGTAAATGAAGACATTGATATAAAAATAGAGATTCAGATGTGCATGGTGGCTCATGTCTGTAATCCCAGCACTTTGGAAGACTGATGTGAGAGAATCACTTAAGGCCAGAAGTTTGAGACCAGCCTGGGCAACATAGCGAGACCCCATCTCTACCAAAAATTTTTTAAAAATTAGCTGGGCATGGTGACACATACTTCTAGTCACAGCTACTCAAAAGGCTGAAGAGGCTCACTTGAGCCCAGGAATTTGAGACTGCAGGGAGCTGTGATCAAGCCACTGCACTCCAGCCTGCATGACAGAATGACAGAGCATGATTCTGTCTCATAAAAAAAAAAAAAAAACACAAAACTAGATTCCAATAACAAGGACCTAATTATTTGTCTTTGCACCCTTTAGGGAAAACTAGAGGCCAAAGCTAGAGAAGCATCCACTAAGAACATGAAGCTGTTGATAAGCATATTCCTGATTGCAGATTAAGCCTTTGGCCATTTATTATCTCCACCCACTCCAAGTTTATATATTGAGTCATTGTAAAAGTGTCTTTCGGGCTACATATATGACTATGTGCCACATTAAACGTAGTTCTGACTCCATGGTCAGAAAAGTTGCTTTAAATTAGATGAGGCTGGGCCATGCACGGTGGCTCACGCCTGTAATCTCAGCACTTTGGGAGGCCGAGGTGGGCAGATCATGAGGTCAAGAGATCCAGACCATCCTGGCTAACACAGTGAAACCCCGTCTCTACTAAAAATACAAAAAATTAGCCGGGCATGGTGGCAGGCACCTGTTGTCCCAGCTACTCAGGAGGCTGAGGCAGGAGAATGGCGTGAACCCAGGAGGTGGGGCTTGCAGTGAGCCTAGATTGCGCCACTGCACTCCAGCCTGGGCGACAGAATGAGATTCTGTCTCAAAAAAAAAAAAAAAAAAAAAAAAAAAAAAAAATATATATATATATATATATATATGGCAGGATTCACTGGTTTGCTTTAAGTATAAATGAGACAAAATTATGTCCTCCGTGGCTTATTAATGTGAGCACCTAAACCTGTGCTCTGGTGGGCATTAGGTCAGCAGGTAGTTACTAAGTCCGGCCCAGTACCTAGAACATCATGGAGGATGTGATCTTGATCGACTCAGAACACTGAGCTGTAAACAATTAAAAAATACTGAGTCTCCATTAAAAATCTTCTGTTTTGGGTCAAAAGTTTCAGGACACCAGGAAGGCTGGATTGATGTGAAAAATGAACAGCAGGGTTAGTTGAGCATGAATTTAATATGCCAGCAGCAATACCATGCTGAAATAGATGTGGTGAATTCAAAAGGGCTTTGAATGAGAAGACAGAGCATTTGAGTTTGAATCAAGGCTCTGTCTCTCCAGCAGTAATCAACTGACCTTGGGCAACAACATGGTGCTTGGTTTTCACACCAACGCACAGAGGAAGGTAGATTAAACATTCCCAGTTTACACTAACTCCTGAATGTGGGGTCAGGGAGGCAAGATGGAAAGAAGAAATAAAAAATTAAGTGACTCTGTGAAAGGAGAGGTTTACTGAGGAATCAATAGGATAATCTTAGAATAAAAGATCATGAATAGCATTGTTGAGATACTGAGATGAAATGATAGTGCCAGGTAGGTACTAAACAATCAAAAAATCTTAAGTAAGGGAATAACATGGTACTGGTATTGTTATAAGGAGATGTGAACCATGAATTCAGAAAGAAATTAAATAGAGTTGAAACAGGAGGATTTTTCAGTAACTCAACATACTATTCTGTACTATTATAATAACAGCAATAGCAGCAAACATGTATTAATTTCTTACTTTAAGTATTTTGTATGCATTATCTCTTTTAAGAAGCCAATGTAAGAGACAGCTCAGCAGAAAATTAATGAATAAATCAGTAGGTCTTACTTGATCATACAGAAGCTAATGTAAAAATGAGTCAATCACAATACAAAGTTCTGAGTCTGAGTACACCAGAATGATGATACTGTTAAGTTCAGGGTCACCAGTCAGCTTCGGGAAAAAGATGTGGTGATAACTTTTAGCCAGGTTGAATTTGAGAGAATTTCTCTAAAGAAATACAAAAACCGGACTAGCAATTTCTGAGCTATGCTTCAGAGAAGAGGCCATTTATGCCCTGAAAGCACATGAAATTTCCAAAGGAATAGAAACAGAGACAGAGCAACCTGATCAATGGGCTTGGTCTTAGGCAGAAGATGATCACAGATCAGCGAAGTGAAACCAAAGGAACAAAAAAATAGTGGGAAGGCAGTGAATGGTTATGAAAAGTAAGAGAAGGGAGAATTACAAAAAGATTGAGGGGAATGGACTGGGAAAGAGATCAGTAGCAAAAATTGCTGGAGAGTTCAAGGAGGGTTGCTTGAGTCTACACCAAAACTGCAGAATTTAGCCAGAAGGTCTAAATTAAAACTTTCCTTTACATTCACCAAGGTACTGACAACGGACATTGAACTTCAGTAGTATGCAAATTGGGGCTGTGTCTTTATAGTGCTCAGTGAAACAGGTGAAATTGCTCCAGAACACTTTGTAGCTTAAAGTCTTTCAAGAGAGAAATGAAACCTATTTCTGTTACATAGAATTAGAAATATGGAACAGATTCTGGGGACCCGGTGACTGCTCCAACTGCTAACCCCCAGCCCCACACTCCATCCCTCTTTCTGGCTGGCTGTGCTCTAAAGTTATCTTGGTTTCCATCCTCCTCTGCTTAACCTATTTGGTTTTACTAGGAAGTTGTTCCCACTTGCAGGCCCTCGGGAATTTTTCTAACCCACTCATGGTGGCCCTACACACTTCGGCTAATTACTGTTTTAGGCATGGACACATGGTAAGAATCTTGCCAGGAAGACATAAATGGAAGTCTGCTAGGAACCTTCCAGGAAAGCTTTTCCTGACTAATAAAAAGAAACACAAGGAAGAATCTGACTTTGTCCTTCTCAGACCTGGATGGGGTGCCAGGATCTACTGCATCTATCTTATCACCATGAGGAAAGCAGCTTCTGTGGCTGAATGGCAAACCAGAGAGGTAGAAGGAACCTGGGTCCAGGACACCATTATTGAGCCAGTCACCAAACCATGCCTTATCTCTGGGATTCTCCTTTTTTTTTTTTTTTTTTTTTCTTTTTTTGAGACGGAGTCTCGCTCTGTCACTCAGGCTGGAGTGCAGTGGCGCAGTCTCGGCTCACTGCAAGCCCCGCCTCCCGGGTTCACACCATTCTCCTGCCTCAGCCTCTCCGAGTAGCTGGGACTACAGGCGCCCGCCACCACGCCCAGCTAATTTTTTGTATTTTTAGTAGAGACGGGGTTTCACCGTGGTCTCGATCACCTGACCTCATGATCCGCCCGCCTCGGCCTCCCAAAGTGCTGGGATTACAAGCGTGAGCCACCGCGCCCGGCAGGATTCTCCTTTTTTTAAAGCTGTTGAAGCTCTCTGTTACTTGTAGCTGAATGCAGTGTATTATAAAAACAAGAAGATTACTTCTTGGCATTTTCTCTCTCATTCTTAATTTTCTATTATTATATTTTATTCAGCTTTTCGTATTTTATTCCAGTGGAATTCTTTTTATAGAAGATATAACTACTCTATACAAGTCCAAATCCTAACTCCTAATTTTGTAATTATTCTTACAATTGAATGCTTAGCTGATGACGTTGGGTGGTGGCAGGTGAGAGGTAAGGAGCGTACATGAATAAAGGAATAGTCTATTATTCCCCAATTTTCCTCTCTATTGTCATGGAAGAAATTTGAAAGGTACTGTGTATAGCATTATTTCAGGGGAATTACAATAAAACCCAAAGTCTGTTTTTTTTTTTTTTTGAGACGGAGTCTCGCTCTGTCGCCCAGGCTGGAGTGCAATGGCATGAACTCGGCTCACTGCAATCTCCGTCTCCTCAGTTCAAGCAATTCTCTGCCTCTGCCTCCTGAGTAGCTGGGATTACAGGCACCCGCCACCACGTCTGGCTAATTTTTCGTATTCTTAGTAGAGACGGGTTTTCACCATCTTGGCCAGGCTGGTCTTGAACTCCTGACCTCGTGATCCACCTACCTCTGCCTCCCAAAGTGCTGGGATTACAAGCGTGAGCCACTGCACCCAACCAAAACCCCAAATCTTCATATAAATTTCTCAAGCCTTTGTTTTGCGCTACCATTTTATGGCTTTTTTTTTTTTTTTTCCAGGCATGGCACTTTCATTACCATGTACAAGCAAAGCCCCATTGTTCAATATAGCTCTCTAATGAGAAAGAATAAGACTATGTATTGGGAAAGAAAATTGTACATTTTTATGTGGAAGTTTATAGACTATTACTTCTAACTGAAATTTGAAGTTCACCTTTACAGTTAAGGTGAAAGCAGAAAATCACACATTATGTCCCTCTCTGACATAACAGACTCAAGTAGAGAATTAGGCTTTGACAAAGTGTATCACTTACATGTCAAAAGAAACATAGAGCTGGCATTGTCCTCAAAGGTTAAATTTGAATGAAGTCCAGTGTCTATAAAGAGGACATCTGCTGAAGGAAAGGGCTTATAATTCTTGGATTTTTTTTTTTTTTTTTTTGGCTGAAATGGAAGTTGAAGAGGAACAACTATGAAAGAGCTTGCCCAGGTAACGGGGGACTGGGTTCAGGGACCCATTTTGGTGATCATAGTTTTCCCAAACTAAGAACTTTGCTGTGCAATCCAAGAGTATGCTTCAGAACAGACCTGAAGTGTTTCTTTAAAAAATTTTAACAACTACCTCGGATAAGAGTTATGGTAATTGAGCTTTATACAACAATATTATATTTAAGAGTACTCTGAAATCTGCTGTTTCAATGCTATTACTTTACCCCATGAATTCTCAATAGGGGCTATACTGCCCCCAAGGAAGTGAAAACCAGTTACTGGGTGGGGAAGTGTGAAAATATTAGTTATTACCTAAAATTTAGAACGTGTATCTGTGGTATCAAAATTTGATGGGAAAGGAATTAGGAAAAAAATCTTAAAACACTGTGAGAAGACAACGATGAATTTTAAAATTTAGTCTATCCAAGGGTTTATTTACTGTGTAAAGGAAAAAAAATCAAACCTGCCACTAAGTGGTCCATCAGAAGCCTCCAGAAGCCCCTCAGTGACACAGGACATATTATATAGAGTCTGCTTTGGCAGAAACTTGCAACTATGTATCAAACATGATACAGATAGGACTGGTACCTATCTGTGACCTGTAAGGAACCAGGCAGCACAGCAGGAGGTGAGCATTACTCCCTGAGCTCTACCTCCTGGCAGATCAGTTGTGGCATTGGATTATCATAGGAGTACGAGCCCTATTGTCAACTGCATATGTGAGGGATCTAGGTTGAACACTCCTTATGAGAATCTAATGCCTGATGATCTGAAGTGGAACAGTTTCATCCCGAAACCATCCTCTACCCTCACCTACCATCTGTAGAAAAATTGTCTTCCATTAAACCAGTCCCTGGTGCCAAAAAGCTTGGGACTGCTGGTGTAAGCTTAAAAATAACACCGCCAGTGCCTCCTAAGCCTATCCTGGGCCTCTGACAATGTGACCAGCCAGCTCTGCTACATCCTCCTTCCTTCCAACACCTACATAATCAGAAGATACAGGGGAGAGAGGGAAATTCAAAACAGTTTAATGAGGGCTTGGCCTAGGAGGAAAGGTCAGGATTTTCCCCAGATGGGAGCAAGAGGAAGCTCCCAGGAAGATGGGATGAGGAATATCTGTAGCTGGAAGAAGCCAACATCTCAATTCCTGTTTGTACTCCAGCTTGGGAAGCCAACTTGTCTCCTTTTTGTCTATTTCAGCAGGTGGAAAAGGAAGTAGAAAGAGAGAAAATTCCACAGTGAAACATTCTAGATTCTCACTACTTGGCCTGTTTTACCTGTATCTTCCATCAGTCATTAAGATACTGTGAAATACAGTCAAAGGAATCATAATAACAAGTGGTAACAGTGTATCTACAGGAGAGGAAGCTAAGGGAATTTCAAAAGAGGTCAAAACATAGAACATCTCTCCAGCAGAGAACTGGGAAGTAGGAAGATCCCCTCATGTTCGGCTTACTGCCTTACATAGTTCACTTAGGTTCCCTCAAGACAGTAGCTAGGCTACCGTCACACAGAGGTGCATTGATAGCCACAGGAAGACCACAAGATCCGCCTAATGAACAATAGCTTTGTCCTTTTAATCTTCACCTTCCTTCTTAACCCTGAGGAGCTTAAAAAAACAAGGGTGGTGGGAAGCAGTAGAAGGGCAAAACACAACCCCTTCCCTCTCCAAGTCCAGGCCTGAGAGGAGGTAAGCTCTAAATTGAACTTGCAATAGAAGTGGTAAGCTGGCCTAAACTGGACCTGCCGCCTTAATACATAGTCCCCCCCAGCAAACGCTGAGCATTAGAACAATGGCTGTCTACCCGCCCCATCCTTGTCACTCTAGTGAAGCAGGATATTTTCCTGACCCCTTCGTGAGACTTGTGACAGGGGTGCCTTGTTTACTCAGCCCTGCTGCTCTCAACGCCTTGCAGGAGGTAGCATACAAGCGAACGAGGCGGGAACTGGAGTGCCCAAGTGTTGGAACCAGCTGGCTGCTTCGGTGCTGGCAGGGGCAAACTCCAATCACTGGTACCCGCTACATTCCACACCTCACGGAAGGGAGCACGCAGGTGAGTAGGTGCAGAAGCCGGGCGAGCACTTTGGGGCACTGGCAGGGGCAGAATCCTTGCAAGCCCCACGGCAATGTCCGCGGGGATGCCTGCGACCCTTGAAGCCCCAGAGGGAGTGTTACAATGCTCCTTTAGCTTGGCCATTCACGGACAGCTTAGGTGTTAACAGCTCAGTGGACCCTCTGCCTTTTCACATGAGGTGGCTGCCCTCCACCAGAAAGGGCAAAGGGCCAGTGGGACAGCTTGGTATCCACACCCGTGGATCCTGAGCTCTTGCCCAGCATCCAGAAAAAATGAGGTTGCATGAATGAATCGAAGGATGGTAAATGCGGGGGATTTTTTTGCTGATGAAAGTGGGTCTCAGTGTGAAAGGGAGTCGAAAAAGGGATGGGGTGGGAAGGTAATCTTCCCCTGAAGTCCAGCCAGCTCTCGCTGGATTCTCCTCCAAAGTTATGCTGTCAAGCTGTCCCTCTGAAGTCAAGATACTTCTCTCTGACATCCAGCTACAGCCCCCAACATCCAGATGCTTCTCCTCTCTGTTCGGTCTGCTGGATTCTGGAGTTTTTTTGTTTGTTTTGTTTTGTTTTTTGTTTGTTTGTTTGTTTTGACTGAGTCTTGCTCTGTCGCCAGGCTGGAGTGCAGTGGCGTGACCTTGGCTTACTGCAACCGCCGCCTCCCGGGTTCAAGCGATTCCCCTGCCTCAGCCTCCCGAGTAGCTGGGACTACATGCCCACGCCACCAGCCTCAGTTTTTTGTACTTTAGTAGAGAGGGGGTTTCACCATGTTGGCCAGGATGGTCTCCCTCTCCTGACCTTGTGATCCGAGGGGAGGGGCCATGGGTGGTTTAGGAAAAGGCAGCATTCAAGCGGGAAAACAGGTATATAAGTTCTCACTTTGGGCCGTGGTCTCAGGTTTTTCAGCTTGAGGATGGGGTTTCGCCAGGGACCCGCCCCTGCCTGCCTAGAATTTATCTGCCTCCTGCCCCCATCACTAGCACCCTGCTTAGACTCTTCAATCAACAGACCATTGAAGTAAATCTCATTAAAACTGAGGAACAACTTTGACTTTCTCCGGAAACTTTTAAAGTAAAAAAAAAGGGGGGGGTTTGAATTTGGTTACTATCCTTCATAGCTGTATAGTTCTTCTTTCAATACACTGGAAACCTTAGCTTAATGTTAAAATCCTTTTCTAAGGATGTTTCCCCATATTGTAAGACTGATTTAAACACAAAGAACCACAGGACTGTTTTCCAAATGGCTGAGGGGGTTGTTTTCATTCTTAAGTACTGCTTCACAAACTTTTATGGCCATAAAAATTGCCTAGGAACTTTGGATCTTATTATAAATATATAGCTTTTAAGAGCATTATGGACTGAATTAAGTCCCCCTAAAATGATATGTTGAAGTTTTAACCTATAATATATATTTGAAGATAAGGCGTTTAGGGAGGTAATTAAGGTTAAATGAGGGAATAAGGGTGAGACCCTAATCCTAGGGGACTGGTGTCCCTATAAGAAGAGTAGCAGATGCCTTATTTCTCTCTCTCTGCACATGCACAAAGAGGCCACGTGAACATAGACAGAGCTAGAAGGTGGTTGCTTGCAAGACAGGAAGAAAGGCCTCACCAGAAATGGAATCTATAAGCACCTTGATCTTGGAATTCTGGCCTCCGGAACTGTGAAAAAATTAATTTCTCTTGTTTAAGGCTTCAGCCTGTGGAATTTTGTTATGGCAGCCTGAGCAAACTAAGACAGAGGGGCCTTCCTCTGAAGTCCCGAAATTACTAAGTCTGAGATGGGTCCTAAGTGTTCATCTTGTTTTTGTTTTGTTTTGTTTTAAGCTACTGAAATGGTTTTTATGATCTGGCAAATTTGGGAGGCACGAGTTGATGGGATTATTTTTATGAACTTTTAGTGTGTACCTATTTCTTTCAGAGTTCTTTTCTCGCTCTTTATGGAGGTTTCTCCATTTCAACAAACATTTACTGATTCTTACTTTTCTAGGTAGTGAGAATACGGTGGTGAATAAAAATAAGAGAAGATTCCTCCCTTTCAGAATTTGACATTCTAATGGAGATAAAGATAATATTGAATAACATACATCTATTATTTAATGTCCAGTAGTGATAAGTGATGTAAAAGAAAAACAAAGACAGATAAAGTGTTTAGAGAGGGAGGAGAGGTGGCAGAATGGCTCTTTCTTTGGAAAGCCAAATAAAGCCTCCCTGAGAAAGTTACAATTGGCCAAGACTTGGATGAAATAAGAAAGCTGTGTGAAAATACTCAGAGAAGAGCATTTCAGGCAGAGGAAAAAGCAAGTGCAAACTAGCTCTATGTCTCTTAGGAATATGACAAAGGCCAAGATGCCTAAAAATGAGGGAGTGAGGAGGAAGAGAATGGGAGATAATCTTGAAGAAGGAGACAGGGGCAAGATCAGGCATTGAAAACACAAGGAAAGAGGCTGGATCGTAATGAGCAGTAGAAAGGTGTGGTCTGATTTACTTCTGTGTGGTAACACTAAGGGAACAAGAGGGAAAACTGCAAAGCCAGTTAGGAGGCTACTGCAATTAACAGACAGGGTTAACTCCCTAAATATGGAGTTTCAGTGCATTTTAGTGTGATGTAATCAGTGGGAATAACCAGGTCAAAGAAAATTAGGAAACCAGAACCTTGCCTACAATTACTGCGAGAATCTTATATTTATTATACTACACTTACTATCAAATTTGTAGACTGTTTGTGTTTATTCTTTCTTAATAAAGACCCTAAATGTATACCTTCTTTTTATGCAAGAAGGCACCTTGGATCTCCCAACCCTGTCCTCTGACTCTGCCATCAGGACATGCAAACAACTGACTTGCTTTTCATAATGTGTTTTAGTAATGAGAGGAGATCCATGAAGCACCTCCCACACTCAATTCACAATGAGTTCTCCAACATTTTCCAGTTGCTTGTTTAGGTGGAGTTAGAAATACCTTCATTCGCATACGATGGAATTGCAGCCGTAAGCAATTTACCTATCTCCTGGAGAACTCACCAACTAGCTCAAACACAGAATTTCCAAATATCCAGTTTTAAAGTGTTCCCATCCTCTTCATATGACAAAATGATTTGAAAAATGTGTTATTGTGTTTTAGATTGGGATTTTAAAGTGATTTAATTATAGCCACAGAATGTTGGGTTTTATGTATCCTATCGACAAATCTAAAGCTGTGTTTCTGAATTTAATGTTCTCTAAGGAGGTGTTGAGAGTATACTGGCTGCTCTTTCTTTTGGCAAAATCTTGATACTAGGTACAAATGCTTCAATGGTATTTTTGGACCATTCTATTTTTAACCCTAATCCTTTCCTTTGCTGTGGTTATGGCCCTGAGTCCTTAAATTATAGGCTCTCCTGCAGTTTCAAAAAGCTAATTCACACTACTATGTGCATTAGAAAGGTGGTATATATGATATTCCACTAAGGGAAACCCTAGGAACATTAAACTCCTACTAGTAACTGGTCACGAGTCAGGGCTAGAACTGACACTAGTCATTTTTCTTCACTGACAAGTTTTCATTATGTAGCTTTCCCAGAACAATTTAGAAATTGATCTGCAACTGATGGAAGCTGGGATGAATTGGGTGCGTAAGTGAACCCAAAGCATCAGAGCAAAGTCAAAGCGAATGTCTGGCTCCAGCTTTGAGTACAAGGCAAGCAACTTCCCTTCTCCCTCCCCTTCCCCCAAACCTCCTTTTGCACAGGCAGCAGGGGCAGATTTTAGTCTCCGCAAAGGAACTTCTTGCTTTGGGGACATCCCTAGGGTCTGTAGAGGTTCTGTAAACTTTTCTTTCATCTTCTGTTTACTTATCTCTTGCCTAAATAGGTCAGAGGTCCACAACCCTGAGAAAACAAGTCCCCACTATGCCTCAACTGACATTAAAGAAAGGGTCTTTTGTTTTGTACAAAACTGTGAAAATCTGGTTGAGAATGGAGAGCATTGAACTGAACTTACTTTGTGTCATTCTGACATTCTTGGGGTCTGTGGGATTACCTACCAGTGTGCAAGGGTGGTGTCCTTCAACCTTGGGAAACGCTTAGGGAACAAGATGCTTCTAAGGCTGTTCTGGGGGATTCAGAGATGTCAGAATGTGTTCTCGCCCAAGGAGCGTGAAGGATAATAATTGAGACACAGGCTGATAGAGTTTAGACAAATAGATTATTTTGTTGTTTGTGGTGGCCATAGTGGTGGTGTGAGTGTGTGTGTGTGTGTGTGTGTGTGTGTGTTATGGGATGGAGGTAGAGGTGAGGGATAAAGGGGATTGTCTGGAATGAGGAAGATGGGGCCCTTAAAGAGAAGCCTAGAACGACCATGCAAATAGGAGTTTATTTAAGCCAAAATAAATTATTTTTTACTCATTCCTTTCAGTGTTTGTGAGTCAGTACCCCCCAGTTGCCTGGAACTGGGTAAGACATTCCACAGTGTGTTCCCTCCTCTAATAAGAAAAGTGATGGCAGCAGTTATGTTTTGAACAGCTATCGTGAATGAGACAAAGTGCTAGAGGCTTTTTTGGAATCGTAGCTAGACAGCAACTGTGAACTTTGACTCAGCTAAGTCATATTCCTACATTATGAGATTAGTTGAATTAACAGGGGAATTTCACTCCCAAATTTTCTTGATTGAAAAGGGTCATCTTCACACACACTAGAAGTATATTGGAAGTGCTTCAAGGTGACCCTGTGCCACAATGGCAGAGCAACAGAGCCCAGCCTTGAGAGCAATCTACTGGGCGATGTCCCACCTCTCAGGCAGCTGCTCGGCCAGTGTCTACCAGTCTCTATTGTGACTAGCCTTAAGTCCACAGCTATGCAAAACTCTGTGCTCCTCAAGACAAGAGTGGGAGGCTGGCAGTGCCTATAAAGAAAGGATCTGAGACAGATCTGAGAAATGAAGCATTTTGGTATGAGGTCCTCTACTTTATAAACACCGATTTTAAGGCTTATGCTTGTAGTATCCCTATATCTTTTAAATAAATGCTTTTGTCGTTTAACAATGAGCCAGTTTAGTATTTTCCATTACAGAGTCCAAAGAAAGACAAATTTTCCCACCTGGCTCCAGCAAAGTGATAGTATATGCAAAGGCAGTCATTCTGGTACTTGCTTTGATGGCAATTTTGTTAAGAAATTAAGGGCTAGAGGAGGAACTTTGTTTCCTTGGCCAGTAGGAAGTATAACAGGCCAAGAAAATTAATACAAAAAATAAATTGACTAAAAAGTATATCTTAATTGAGTTTTTAACATATTAAATACCCAGCTAATGTTATTATTACAAATAGTAAAAAATACTTTAAGCCAAAGGCCAATTTTTTTCTTTTTTTTTTTTTGTAATTTCTCCTTTCACTTACAAATCATGTTAATGGCAGGCTTGGTTCACAATAACCGTCTTAGTGTGAGATTTGGAAGCAACTGCAGAATCCTCTTTTGGAGATGATAAAGAAGAGATAAAAGGTGAATTGGAAAGATCCGCTGTGAGGGTTGCATGGACAGAAACCCCAAGTAAATTTCAACTTCAATGGAATATTATGCACATGGTTTCAGCCCAAGTCCTTGCTTTCTTTTGAAGGCCAAGGTTTGGATATGGGTGAGTAAGGTGCCTATAGAACAGTTCCCCAATTTGGGAGGCTGAGACAGGAGGATCACCTGAGGTCAGGAGTTCAAGACCAGCCTGACCAACAGGGAGAAACCCCTTCTCTACTAAAAATACAAAATTAGCTGGGTGTGGTGGTGCATGCCTGTAATCCCAGCTACTTGGGAACCTGAGGCAGGGGAATCGCTTGAACCCAGGAGGCGGAGGTTGCAATGAGCCGAGATTGCACCATTGCACTCCAGCCTGGGCAACAAGAGAGAAACTCCATTTCAAAAAAAAAAAAAGAACAGCTCCGCATTGACCTAGCTTTAGTGCATGTGACTTACCTGAGGAATGGTGGTCTTAGTTGAATAGGATGCTGCTCAAGAAAGGTTTCCTGGGAGAATGAGTAAATACATGAATGAATCCGATCATCTTTGCCCTTCCAAGAAACAAGCTTTTATAAATGTAAAAGCTGATTTCAATTGTAAAGAGAAGCGATTCATATAACCCGGTAGGTTAAAGAGTTACACCCACCTCTAGTCATTGGGAGTAAATATGCCCCTTGGAAGATTTGAAAGGCCGAAGAGCTCAATTGGGTTGTCCATCACCCTTAATGACTGATATTAGTCATGTGATGCCAAGCCCTCTTGTTAGTATTTGTCTAATACTAACAACCTCCAGTAAGTTGTCCTTTCCAAGTTGTCCTTTGCACTTTTCATTTAGTTAGTCTTCAGGGACACTAGACATAACCAAAATAGACCAAAATAACAATTTTAATGTTATGAATGAAAATGATCAATTTTGTTTTAATTTTGACTGGTTTCTGGTCAATTCCATATTATGGAAGTGGAAAGGATTCATCTTCACCATAAGATCATAGGAGACTACTAAGCAAGCAGTTTAGCTTGTCAGTTTAGGTACCAATACTTGTCCCTTAATTGAAAAAGGGTATGGCTAATTATTTATATATGAGAAAATAGCATAACATTGTTGCTGAAACCATTTCAACCCCTGCCATCCATCTATTTGGACTACATCCATGTGGATCAAAACATTTACAAACATTCACAAAGCAAAAAACTACTAAACTGTAGAGAAAAGTAAGGAAATGCCCCACCACCTCTCTTAGGGCAACATTATCCTTTAATTGAAAAGGAAAACAAATCAGTGTAGTTTATTACATTGTCCAAATTGTCATCGAATAAGATGATAAATGTCAGAGGACTTTGAAAAAATTATATATAAAACTTTCAAAAATGTTATATGGTTTTGTAATTATTAGTAAGTTTCAATTTGATTTGGGGTCCTTTGGAACTGTTTTATTGTGTACTATTTGAGATCAGATGTCTTGCTGGGTTGTATTTCTAAATTATTAAAGTTGATTGTTATGCTTAGAGATAATTTGATTATGTGTGCAGTAAGAGAAACATCTAGTTATTGGTCCTGTGTCTACACAGGAGCCAGCAGTCTTCTGGGCAGAGAGTGACCTATGGAGAAATTTGCAAGTGAAACCATGAGGATGTGGGAATCATTTCTAGGCTTTTTGGTTCCTAGTCTTTATTTTCACCTTTGCATAACAAAACAAAACTTCTTCAACTGAAAATAAATCTCTGCAGGTGGTGTCTGGAAGCATAGTTTAAGGTCGGTATTTTCACCTTTCAGCCAAATTAATTTTTTTCTAAAATCATGCGTCAGAAATTTTCACATTTTTCTTAGTCTATAAAACTTAAAGATCTCTAAAACTATTGGTCTGCTCACTTACTGTTGCACTGCAATATTAACCAGGCCTTTGATAGGTAAAAAATAATAGAAATTTGACTACTTCAGGCCAGTTGGTACAAATGAAACTCAATTCCAGAACTTTATGTTTGAGCAAAATTTCTTTCACTGCTTTCTAGGGCCACTTCTTCTGCTGGGCTTGGTGTTGAAATGGTTTGCTCAGACCCTCCCTAAATGTCTGCAGAACCTGGGCTAGCAATGCAAATGGAGACATATACTTTAGACATATTTTAAAGTTACACCTGAACATAATAAGTGATTAAATAAAACATGTACTAGTTTTCTATCTTGACATAGCCATACCTTCATAATGCTAAAATTTTTAAAATAGGCTTAATTCTGCTATTTTTATAGGACTAGAAATGAAGAAAATATTACTTGTTATTCTTAATGATCTAAAAAGGTTGAGGATAATACATAACTATAACCAAAGTATATCATATCTGCGTGTATCTTAATAAAAAGTATAAATTAAAATTGAAATTTAACAAAGTTAATTTTATTGTGATTTTCACATTTTTTCTAAAATATTCAAAATATCTAAGAAAATTAAAATATAAATTGTAATTAACTTTTGTACAGTTTTAAATAAAAGTACTTAAAGTTAACTTTTATCTTATTTTTTGAAACCTATTTAAATCTTATCAAACCTTTCATAGAAATAAAACTATTACTATCCTAGCATTCAGTGTCCATCCAGCGATCCTTGTAAAGAATTTGTATCCTACTTCATTTATGTTCTATCTGAACCTAAATATGTACAAATTTAAGAAAAATTGAATTGTTTAATATTGCAAAATATTTCTCAGCCACTGTATCCAACTATTGTAAGAATTGTGTTAAGTCATGTGTTCTTCCAGAATTATGGATGCAAATAGAAACAGAAGCAATAACATGAGCAGGCAGCACCACCTGAGAAGGATATCTCATTATGGGAGAAGTCCTCTATTCCTGCTTTCTGAAAAGATTTGACAAGTTGATGAATTTGTCTTCCTTCCTACCTAAGTGCATCTGCTGCTCAAATAGCCCCTGACTACAAAGCAGTGCCCACGTCTTGGGTCAGCAGCCTAACAAGCCACATACCTAACAGCCTTTGGAAGCAACTGATCATTGTCTTGGGGTAATAGAGGGAAGCATTTCCCTGGGGCCTGAAGAGGCTTAGTCACAAGAGATGTTTAGGTCATAGATTGCATTGTGCCAGAGCTCAGCTCAGAACTATAAGTGAGGAAGTACCCCGGTGTCTTTAGCAAAGTTGAGCTTCTTGCGTTTGTAATATTTGGGCCCACAGAAGCACACAGGTGCAGGACTGAAGCCCAAATTTGCTTGGCTCTAAGGCATGTATTGAATGTGAGCCTGGAGTTATTGGGAATCACTATGTGGGGCTTGATGATGAAGACAACACAGTGCAAGGCAGAGAACGTTGATAGCAAGAAACTGATTCATGATGAAAATGTGTGAATTCCAAATCCCAAGACCAGCCATTCCCTTGAGATTTTAATTTGATGAGATAATATATTACTTTTCTTTTCTTAAGCCATTTTCAGATGAGATTCTTTCATTGCAACAGTAGCAGTCACCACCGATGTAGCAAGAAATCATTCTCTTTCCAAAGCATTAACCACCAGGAAGTGTCTTGCTAGCTTTGGCCTCAGTTAGTAGGATGTGGATAGGAATTAGAGAGAAACCACTGGGCTTGTCTTTTAGCCTCAAATTCGGGGTCACATATGGGGTGGCATCTCTTCTTGCCAATATTACCCAACCACCCCATCCCTACTTTTGCCTTCTGGTTTTGATTTTCCTTTCTCTAGATATCAATGCCACTCTCAATGACTAGAAGGGACTCTATTAAGAGGACTGTGAAGAAGTTTGACTATGCAAAGATGTCTTGAAAGAGTTCTTCGAAAAAGCATCATAACTGCCCCACTGACATATTTATTCATTACATGTGGAATTTGTTAAAAGGGATAAATACCTAATTTCATTTACCACTCTAGAAGACAGTATGGCATTTCTCAAGTCTAAACAAATACCCATTAATGCTTAATTCTCATGATTTGAAAATCTTTTCTAATCTCATTTTTCTTTCTGCCTCCAGCCCAGTGACTTTTTTCCCTATATATTTAATCATTAACATAGCATTGGTGTTGTAGGTAAGATAATCCTACCAAGAAGCCTGCCTGTACTCTAATAGCTTAGTTGGAGGCCATACATTCCTAATGATTATGCATTCATTTAAAGCTTTCATTGCACAGTAGCAAGGTCGACTTAAAGTAAATCATAAACTTCATTTTAGTCAGTATATCACATATCAAGTTTTGTATAAGTACATGTTGACTTTTTGGTAAAGACCCAAGTCCCTAATCAGTCTTCCAAGAAAGAAAAAAGAAAAGAAAAACTCACAAAAATACAGTGGGTGGAATCATGCCCTACACTAATAATCTATTTCAAAGAATACCTTCTTTCAGACTACACACAAATATAGTGCTTACATTTTTACAAACCCACAGTTTATGTAGAAATTATTTTATGTTTAGATATCACTCACCAGTAACTGGTATTGAGCCAGCCTGAGAGCTTACATAAACACCAGATTTTACATATTACAAAGCTCACACAACATTTTGCTCTAAGCTGGTTAGTTACTTATAAATCTACGTGAAGTTTAAGGTCTAACCCCACCCTGATAAATCCCTTGCTCCCACCATTTTTTTTTCCAAGAAAAGCAACAGGGAGATTGTTTTTTATACACCAAAAGGAATCATATTATACACGTGCACTTCTGTAAACTAGGAATTCCTGTTACTGTTACTGTAAATCACTACCAGATGTCAAATAGCAAAATGTTCATTACTCCCCCAAATCATTGAGTTGATTAATGAAGCACATTTACATTGTGGAATCTTGGTCTCTGTCATAACTAGACAGACTTTTAAGAAGTTTTTAAGAAAGACATGCAGATGGGGAAATAACTAACTATCATGCTTCAAAGGCAGAGTATGTATTAGGCATCTTGAGTCAGGATTTGGTCATCTAAGGGGTAATAACTTCCAAATGAAACTAGTCTTTATTCTTAAAGAAAAGAAATGGTAGCTGTGTCATAAGAGACAGTAAGGTAGATATGTTTCCAGTCAGTCGATGGCTCATAACCACTCAGTATAGAATACATACTGTGGGGGAATTTGGGTGCTATACACAAACTTTTAAAGGCAACTTTATTGCTCTGCTCTAGTTATTCAAATAATCAACTCATGATAATTCTATTTGTGCAAAAGTATTATTCTAAGGAAAATCAGTTTTTTTCTAACAGATAGTCTTCATTTGAAAAAGAACATCTACTTTAATGAAGTCACCAGATTGCAAACAAAGTCAGTTGCCACCTGCGAGCAACTTGTTCAAGGAGACATGCTTCACATTCTGCCCACCACTACAAGAGGAGGCTGGTTCTCAAGAATGGTGGATATTTGCAAAATGTATTAGACATCTTTCACACCTCTGTATTTGTGTTCCATTGCAGGTAGCAGGGAAAAAAATAAGGAAGAAAACTTGATATTGGGAGCTAATTTGACTCTGATATGGTTTGACTGTGTCCCCACCCAAATCCCATCTTGAATTGTAGCTCCCATAATCCCCATGCGTCCTGAGAGGGAACTGGTGGGAGGTAATTGAATCATGGGGGCAGGTTTTTCCCATGCTGTTTTCATGATAGTGAATAAGTCTTATGAGATCTGATGGCTTTAAAAAGGGCAGTTTGCCTGCACACTCCCTCTTGCCTGCCACCATGTAAGACATGCCTTTGCTCCTCCTTTGCCTTCTGCCATGATGTGAGGCTTCCCCAGCTGATATGGTTTGGCTGTGTCCCCAGGCAAATCTCATCTTGAATTCCCACCTGTTGTGGGAGGCACCCGGTGGGAGGGAACTGAATCATGGGGGCAGGTCTTTTCCATGCTGTTCTTGTGATAGTGAATAAGTCTCACAAGATCTGATGATTTAAAAAAATGGGAGTTTCCCTGCACAAGCTTGCTTCTCTTGTCTTCTGCCATGTGAGGTGTGCCTTTCACCTTCTGCCGTCATTCTGAGGCCTCGCCAGCCACATGGAACTGTAAGTCCAATAAACCTCTTTATTTTGTAAATTGTCCAGTCTCTGGTATTTCTTTATCAGCAGTGTGAAAATGGACTAATACAGTAAATTGGTACCAATAGAGTGCAGTGCTGCTGAAAAGACACCCAAAAATTTAGAAGTGACTTTGGAACTGGGTAAAAGGCAGAGATTGGAACAGTTTGGAGGGCTCAGAAAAAGAGAGAAAAATGTGGGAAAGTTTGGAACTCCCCAGAGACTTATTGAATGGCTTTGGCCAAAATGCTGATAATGATATGGACAATGAAATCCAGGCTGAGGTGGTCTCAGATGGAGATAAGGAACTTGTTGAGAACTGGAGCAAAGATGACTCTTGTTATGTTTAGCAAAGAGACTGGTAGCATTTTGCCCCTGCCCTAGAGATTTGTAGAACTTTGAACTTAAGAGAGATGATTTAAGGCATCTGAATAAATTTATAAGCAGCAAAGCATTCAAGAGGTTACTTGGGTAATGTTAAAGGCATTCAGTTGTATAAGGAAAGCAGAGCATAAAAGTTTGGAAAATTTACAGCCTGACAATGTGATAGAAATGAAAATCTCATTTTCTGAGGAGAAATTCAAGCTGGCTGCAGAAATTTACATAAGTAATGAGGAGCTGAATGTTAATCCTTAAGACAATGGGGTATTTCTCCAGGGTTTGTCAGAGGTATTCATGGAAGCCTCTCCCATCACGGACCTAAAGGCTTAGAAGGAAAAAGTGGTTTCATTGGCCAAGCAGGGTCCCCATGCTGTGATGCTGTGTGCAGCCTAAGTATTTGGTGCCCTGAATCCCAGCTGCTCCAGTTGTGGCTGAAAGGGGCCAACATAGAGCTCGGGCCATGGCTTCAGAGGGTGCAAGTCCCAAGTCTTGGCAGATTCCATGTGGTGTTGAGCCTGCGAGTGCACAGAAGTCAAGAATTAGGATTTGGGAACCTCTGCCTAGATTTCAGAAGATGTATGGAAATGCCTGGAGGCCTAGGCAGAAGTTTGCTGCAGGGGTGGGGCCTTCATGAAGAACATTCATGAAGAACCTCTGCTAGGGCAGTGCAGAAGGGAAATGTGGGGTTGGTGCCCCCACACAGAGTCCCTACTAGGGCACTGACTCGTGGAGCTGTGAGAAGAGGGCCACCATCCTCCGGACCCCAGAATAGTAAATCCACCTACAGCTTGCACTATGCACCTGGAAAAACTGCAGACACTGAACACCTGCCTGTGAAAGCAGCCAGGAAGGGGACTATACCCTGTGAAGCCACAGGGGTGGAGCTGCCTAAGGCCATGGGAGCTCACTTCTTGCATCAGCTTGACCTGGATGTGAGACAGAGTCAAAGGACATCATTTTGGAGCTTTAAGATTTGACTGCACTGCTGGATTTTTGGACTTGCATGGGGCCTATAGCCCTTTTGTTTTGGCCAATGTCTCCCATTTGGAATGGCTGTATTTACCCAACGCCTGTACCATCATTTTATCTAGAAAGTAACTAACTTGCTTTTGACCTTACAGGCTGATAGGTGAAAGGGACTTAACGTGTCTCAGATGAGACTTTGGACTGTGGCCTTTTGAGTTAATGCTGAAATGAGTTAAGACTTTGGGTACTGTCAGGAAAGCATAATTGGTTTTGAAATGTGAAGACATGAGATTTGGGAGGGGCCAAGGTTGGAATAATATGATTTGGCTGTGTCCCCACCAAAATCTCATCTTGAATTCCCATGTGTTGTGGGAGGAACCTGATGGGAGGTAATTGAATCATGGGGCCAGGCCTTTCCCATGCTGTCCTCATGATAGTGAAGAAGTCTCACAAGATCTGATGGTTTTAAAAATGGGAGTCTCCCTGCACAAGCTCTCTTCTCTTGTCAGCTGCCATGTGAGATGCGCCTTTTACCTTCTGCCATGATTGTGAGGCCTCCCCAGCCACATGGAACCATAAGTCCAATAAACCTCTTTCTTCTGTTACTTGCCCAGTCTCAGTTATGTGTTTATAAGCAGCATGAAAATGGACTAATACACCAGCCATGTGAAACTGTGAGTTTATTAAACCTCTTTTTCATTATAAATGACCCAGTCTTAGGTATGTCTTTATTAGAAGTGTGAGAATGAACTAAAACAGTAAATTGGTACCACAGAGAGTGGGGCACTGCTGTAAAGATACCCAAAAATGTGTAGGCGACTTTGGAACTGGGTGACAGGCAGAGATTAGAACAGTTTGGAGGGCTTAGAAGAAGACGGGAAAATGTGGAAAAGTTTGGAACTTCCTAGAGATTCGAAGAGCTCAGAAGACAGGAAGATGTGGGACAGTTTGGAAATTCCTAGAGACTTTTTGAATAGCTTTGACCAAAATGCTGATAATGATATGGACAATAAAGCCCAGGCTGAGGTGGTCTCAGATGTAGATGAGGAACTTGTTGGGAACTGCCACAAAGGTGACACTTGTTATGCAAAGAGACTGGCAGCATTTTGCCCCCACCCTAGAGATCTGTGGAACTTTGAACTTAAGAGAGATCATTTAGGGTATCTGGCAGAATAAATTTCTCAGTGGCAAAGCATTTGAGAGGAAGCAGAACATAAAAGTAGGGAAAACTTGCAGGCTGATGATGCAATAGAGTAGAAAAACCCATTTTCTGGGGAGAAATTCAAGCCTGCTGCAGAAAACTGTGTAAGTAACAAGGAGCTGAATGTTAGTCACCAAGACAATGGGGATGATGTCTCCAGGAGATGTCAGAGACCTTCATGGCAGCCCCTCTCATAACAGGCCCAGAGGACTAAGAGGACAAAATGGTTTTGTGGGCCAGGCCCAGGGCCCTCTTGCTGTGTGCAGCCTAAGTACCTGATGTGATATGTCCCAGCCACTCCAGCTGTGGCTAAAAGGGGCCAAAGTACAGCTCAGGTAGTGAGTTCAGAGGGTGCAAGCCCCAAGCCTTGGCAGTTTCCATGTGGTGTTGAGCCTGCAGTTGCACAGAAGTCAAAAATTGAGGTTTGCAAACCTCCACCTAGATTTCAGAGGATGTATGGAAATGCCTGGGTGTCTAGGTAAAATTTTGCTGCAGGGGTGGTGCCCTCATGGAGAATCTCTGCTAGGGCAGTGCAGAAGGGAAATGTGGGATTGGAGTCCCCACACAGAGTCCCCACTGGGGCACTGCCTAGTCGATCTGTGAGAAGAGGCCCATCGTCCTTTAGACCCCAGAATGGTAGATCCACTGACAGTTTGCACTGTGTGCCTGGAAAAGCTGAAGACACTCAATGCCAGGCCATGAAAGCAGCAAGGAAAAGGGCTGTACCCCAGAGAGCCACAAGGGTGGAACTGCCCAAGGCCGTGGGAGCCAACCTCTTGCATCAGCATGAACCAGATGTGAGACATGGAGTCAATGGAGATCTTCTTGGATCTTTAAGGTTTAATGACAGCCTTATTGGGTTTCAGACTTGCATTGAGCCTGTAACCCCTTTTTTTCCACCAATTTCTCCCATTTGGAATGAGTGTATTTACCCAATGCCTGTTCCCCCATTGTATCCGGGAAGTAACTAACTTGCTCTTGATATTACAGGCTCATCGGTGGAAGGGAGCCTGTCTCAGATGAGACTTTGGACTGTGGACTTTTAAGTTAATGCTGAAATGAGTTATGACTTTGGGGGACTGTTGGGAAGGCATGGTTGGTTTTGAAATTTGAAGACATGAGATTTGGGAGGGGCCAGGGGCAGCATAATATGGTCTGGCTGTATCCCCACTCAAATCTCATCTTGAATTGTAACTTACATAATCCCCACGTGTCATGGGAGGGACCCAATAGGAGGTAATTACATCATGGGAATGGGTTTTTCCCATGCTGTTCTCATGATAGTGAATAAGTCTTATGAGATCTGATGGTTTTATAAAGGGCAGTTCCTCTGCACATGCTCTCTTGCCTGCCACCATGCAAGACACGCCTTTCCTTTTTCTTTGCCTTCTGCCATGATTGTGAGGCCTCCCCAGCCATGTGGAACTCTGAGTCCATTAAACTTCTTTCTCTTTAAAAATTACCCAGTATCTGGTATGTCTTTATTACCAGCATGAGAACAGACTAATACAGACTCATTGGCACCTGGAGGGGAGGGTTAGGTTCATACAACTTTGTTTAGACCCTTTAAAACCAGTACAGACCAGGTCATCCACAGGAACATATGAATGTCACCTGCATTCATATATGCAACCCATTTCTCAAGTAAGCATTTATTTACTTCTATGCAGACACATTTTCTGGAGTACATATATGTGTATGTATGTGTGTGTATACATGTGCATTTGTGTGTGCCTTTCAATTTCTAAGTAGGCAGTGGTAGGTAATCATAAAGAATATTGACTTTAGAATCAGTCACACATAAGTTTGAACCCTAAATCCATCACTCATTGTCTGTGTGGTTTTTAACAAGTAATCTAAATTTTCTGAGCTTCTGTTTCCCCCATACAATGGGAATATTAACAGGCACATTGGAGAGTTATCTAAAGAGTTAAATGAGATAAAGTGTATGAAATCCTTAACATTGTGTTTCACACAGAGTTAAAAGGCAATGCCCTGTCCCCAGTTAATATTAATAATAGTCTTCCAACCAAAAGACCTTTCTGCATCCTGGTACATTCAGCTCAGATTCCCAGATTTTCTGTTTATTACCCCATCTGGAGTGACATGAATCAAACCAAGGACCAGGAGCACACCAAGGATTTAGCCGCAATGGAAGTAGTTAGTATTAATAATTTAAAAGTGAAATATGATCAGTATTTGAAATAATTTGAAACTTCAATACCTAAAATTTATTTATTTATTTTTTGAGAAAAGGTCTACTCTGTTTCCCAGGCTGGAGTGCAGTGGCAAAATCACTGCTCACTGCAGCCTCAACCTCTCAGGCTTCAGTGATCCTCCCACCTTAGCCTCCTGGCTAGCTGGGACTACAGTCATGCAACACTATGCCCAGTTAATTTTTTTGATTTTTGTTTTAAATGGAGACAGGATCTCACCATGACACCCAGGCCAGTCTTGAACTCCTGGACCCAAGTGATCCTCCTGCTAATACTCCCAAAGTGTTGGGATTACAGGCATGAACCACCACACCTGGCCAATACACACAATTTAAATTATGCTCTGCCATCAGTTCCAAAGAATCACAAAGCGCTAGAAGGGAGTTTTGGATCATTAGGACAAATGCCTTTATTTTCCAACTAATGAAGCTAACATCTGGAGAGAAAAAGTTACTTTCTCCTTTAAATTTCCCAAGAAGTCGTGCCAGGCTTACACCTAGGCTTATTCCCAGAACCTGCTCTGCTGCTCCTCTTTGAGTTCACAACTAGAGCCAAACACCAGCTTTTCTGAAAACACCAAACTAAGAAAAATGGATCAAGTAGAACCTGGGCCAGTCCTGTAATTGAAAGCCTGAAAACTCTGTAAGGGTGCAAATCATAGAGCATTACCTAATTAGTAGCTTATAAGGTATTGTAAGAATAAAAATGAGATAACGTACGTGAAAGTAAGTCATAAGAAAGAAAGTTTTATGTAATAATGAGGATTAATATTATGCATTTCTCTTATAACCAATTGCATTCTTGTTAAATTGAATCAGATAGTAATTTGCTGAGAATACCTGGTGTTACATGGCTTCCATTCTATAGTGGAAGAAAATTTCCATTATGAAGAGGAGAGAGTGTGAAGTAAAGAGCCATGTCTCAAGAGCTCTTAACACAAAATTAATTACTATGCCCCCACCTTATAAGTAATTTCTAGTCTAAAGTATCCTAGCATCTGGAGAAGGCTAGGTTAAACCTTTGTTATTAACGAAATAACTGAAGCCTCAGGTGACAAAGTGATTGATTTAGAACACACACTGAGTCCAGGTAAAAGTAAAACCCAAACTTAATGCTGCTGAGCGGAATTCAGTTAGGGGAGAAGAATATATTAACAGCAGAATGTTAAACAGTGAAGATAATTCATAAAAAGGAGATGTGGCATGGCTAAGCATTTGTGTTTTGCTCTCTAGATACAATTATGACATTTAATTGAATTAATGTTTTAAAAAGGAAATTCAAACCAAAAACTTTCCATATTTCTACCTATAGAGAGAACTTTCGATTCACATGTCTGACATCATTCACTCATTCTTCCATTCACCTAATTTTTAAAATGTTCTGATAGAAATTTAATCTTTCATTCAATAGACCCAAGAGCCCTTAGATAAGAGACAAAGAATCATTCCAGCAAAAACTCTTTGGTCTTCTCAAAGAAAGAATAAAAATGGGCTCAGATTTCAAGGCCAATTGCCAGGGTCCCCAGGAGATGCCCTTCTTCCCTTTTTGGTCCCCTCCTCTGCAAAAAAATAAAAAAATTGGAAACCTCTGAGTGGCCTGGCAATGGTCTCAGTTGGCCTCTACATTTTTGAGGCTGACACTTCATGCAAACTTTTGAAAGCCATCTCTAAGAAACTTGTTCAGTATGGACAAAGGAGACACAGAAAGAGGGTAGTTCTTCAGGAGTATAGTTGACCAAAGCCCAAGGATAAGAACAAGATGGCATCTCTCATTGTCCTATGGTATTTGGGAGTCCTTGGAGTCCTCACTGTAGCTCACTTTCTTAGTTATCTTATCATCCAACTTTTTGGGTAGATTCAAGGACTCAACTGACCTGCTGGGATGCAACTTTGAGTATCTAAACACTGCAGATGTTGGACCACTGGCATTTTGCCATCCTCTCTGTCCATCTATCTATCCTCCAAACTATTTTTTGAGTTAATTAAGGCACCCAGTTGTTAGAGTGTTTTGTTTTGCTTTGTTTATAATAGTCATTGATAGTCAATAGTGGCATTCTGCAAGGGGAGAATTAGAAGTTAGGTGCTGCCAGTTGAATGAATCATTCTATGTATATGTGCCAGGACAACATGTGTGAAATAAAAAGACAAAGGGGCATCCATGCTGTCCATTTTTGCCTCTTTACAATGAATATTGATCACTATACATCAGTACAGCTGGAGCAATTACTGGTAATCATGGAAATAGCCAAAATGAATTGATTGACTGTTATTTTGTCCGGTTTCCCAGCTGTGTAACCAGCTGCATAGCCACAGCCCAAGATAAATTCTGCTAATGGGGTCCTAAAGCTTTAGGATCCTGAGACCACTTGGGGAAGCTTGTTAAAAGGGTACTTGAGGATTCTGTAACAGAGCACCTTTGAGAATGGCTAACTCATGGAGGAAGTAACTGTTCATCCACCAAGATCCCATCCAATGGCATTCCCACTACTTGATACTCACCAAGTGACAGGGTTTGGATTTGTCTCCCCACCCAAATCTCATGTCAAATGGTAATCCTCGGTGTTGGTTGTGGGTCCTGATGGGAGGTGATTGGATCATGAAGTTGGTCCTTCCTGAATGGTTTAGCACCATCTCCTTGGTGCTGTTCTCATGATGGTGAACAAGTGAGTTATCATGAGATCTTGTTGTATAAAAGTGTGTAGCACCTTCCCCCACCCTCTTGCTCCTATTCCAAACATGTGATTTGTGTGTTTCTCCTTCACCTTCTGCCACAATTGTAAATGACATGAGGCCTTTCCAGAAGCCAAGCAGATGCCAGCATCATGCTTTCTGTACAGCCTGTGGAATCATGAGCCAATTAAACCTCTTTTCTTTATAAATGATCCAGTCTCAGGTATTTCTTTATAGCAATGTGAGAATGGACTAATATATCAAGGTGAAGACAAATTTAACACATCTGGAAAATACTCCAAATCAAGTAAGCATTTGAACTCTAGTATTGTTTATTTCCCCCTGTGTTGTCTGGTGAATTTTAAAAATGAATTCATTTAGGAGCCAGGCATGGTGATTCATACCTATAATTCTAACGACTTGGGAGGCTGAGGTGGGAGAATCATTTGAGGCCAGGAGTTTGAGGCTGTAGTGAATTATGATGATGATAGCCACTACACTCCAGCTTGGCCAACCTAGAATGAGACCTTGCTTCTAAAATTAATAATTTAAGTGCTTTACTTACAGTAACTTTATACTCAGTTTTTAAATGGATTAAAGATAGAGACATGCACATACACACTTACATAGACACACACATATATTAAGAAAAACAGATGCCACCATTTTTCTCATCTACTAATATTGCTTATGACATGTGGGTGGCTAAACAGTATTTAAAGTCATGTGAACTGCCAGATAAGACTTTTACCACTGACAAGTTCTGTTATTTATTAAGGAAGTTTCGTTAGTTTAGCATTAGTTCTGCATGAACAATAGTTTTATATTTTCCTAGTCATCTTTTTTGCTTACATGAAAATAGGACAACCTTAGCCCAATGGCAACTAACTCTGACCTCTCTTATGCTTTCCAGCTGCATGACAGTCATCAAACCATAGAGTTTGGAATCTGCAATCTTTGTATGCAATTTAACTACAAAAGTGGGGAATGGGGCATGGAAGCACTAATACGCCTCTCCTAGAGCACCCAAGTGGCTTCTAGCACCATCCCAGGGATTTGGGTCTATGAAAGACCAAAGTCAGCCTGACAACTTATCTTTAGACAAGGACAAGCTTTGGTTTGAAAATGGGTCTGCGTCTGCCGCTCTTACCCTGTGGAATCTTGAGTCGCTGAGGTTGTTATAGTGTGAAATAGAGGTCTCATATTTCTCCCACAATGGATTGGAATGTTCAGGTTGTCCTCCTCACTGTCTTTGGAGCAGTATTAGAGCTTTGGGATAAACTCTGGCTTGAGTGGACTTCCGAGATGGGAGAATGGGAATGATGATCTATTATCCAAACAAGTTAACTGGGAGCTTAGTGAATATTTTCCTTAAAAAAAATTGTAAACATTCGTGGAACACATGGCCTAATAACAGGACAGGATATTGGCAATCAGGACTGCCCTGGAAGTCAGAACTCTTCTTGAAAATCCAAAACACATGGCTTCAATAGTAATAATCCAAATTGATTTCCAAATGGTGCCATGGTAATTGCAAAATATTTACAATTCTAACACCTGAAAAGGTTAGATAAAATCAATTGTTTAGGCCAATAAATATTTATATTACTATGTTTAAAATTTTTTTGGTATATTTATGTATGACTGCTTTTTTAAAGCATTTGGATTTAGATGTGCAAAACGAGTATCTACATTCCTTTTCTGGTGAAATGTAATTGTGGTTTTCTATAATTTCTACTTTTCAACAAGTTAACATTTGAGTGTGGTCTTTATTACAAAAGACAGAAAGAATTTATTATGACATGTGATGTTCTCCCATAAGCTAATTTTATCATTAGTCCTTAATCATTAGTGTTAATGAGGAGAAACAGTCCAAAAATAATCCTAAAATAGTAGGTAATCCAAAAGGCATGTAAACTTGAGTTTAAAATGTTTTGTATTTATTTTTGGATATGAGTATGTCTGACATTATTGGCATTCTTATTACTTTAGATAGTATAATCAAGTTATATTACAAAGAAATACCTCAGAATGAGCAATATAATATTTTGGAAACTATTTTATTGGGAACATAGTGCATCATCATGAATCTAGGCAATGCTAGTACCGTTCTGAGAAATATTGGCACAAGACTTTTACAATCAGCCCCTCTCCTTGCTTTAGGGTCAATCCTCTAATTCCATTCACACCTTTGTTGTTTACTTAAATTTTAAATCCCCAACACTAATGATTCACTCAGCTCTGTCCGATTTGATAAACACACCCATCTAATTAATAAATAGCCTGTGTCATACTCACAATTTGATTTGAATGAGCAAGAAGACTAAAAATAAATGTTAAAAACCGTGGTTTCTACATCCAGGATCTTATAGTTGAAAAAGCCAAGATTTGACTTTAGAACCCCTGAGTGAAAGTCTTAGTTTTGGTGACCACTGTCTGTGAGATGTTAAAAGAATCAACTCTTTTGGATCATAGATTCCTCACTAGTAAAATGAATGGGTTGAAACAGATTTGTGCTTTCCTAAGGGGTCGTGAATAGCCTTAAACTGAAAGACAGTCCTTGAGAAAAGAGGATGAGAAAGTCAAAACCAAATAGGTAGGGTCCCAAGTCCTTTCTCCTTGCTTCAGAAAAAGTAATTATAGGCTTACTTGTTGATATATTGGTTACATTGATGTTCCATGTAACATTGTGTCTAGGGGGTAAAAGGCTTGACAGGTGGGATGTATACTTGAAGACTGGATAACTCCCTTCATTTCAAACATGCTTAAGGTATAATCTGGTTAATTGAACTATCCATTAAACCCTTGAGAGTGTTTACAAAGCTATATAGGGTAGGTTAGACACCTCATAACAATTATGATTGAAGATGTAAGGTTGAGTAATGTCAGACTTTTTGGACTCAGGGTTGGGAGAACTTGGTTAAACTGAAAACTTTGAAAGCTACAAATAGAGAAACACATAGATAGATACAAGAGAGAACTTTTATGAACACAATTTTAAAATAAAGAATATTAAGAAAAATCAATGACATTATTTACATCTTAAATGAGCATTAAATATAACAATTGATTTTCACAGATTTTTGCCTTGAGACAATGAGGGTCCCTTGCTGCTTTCAGTGGTGACATGTAGTGAAGACAAGGAGGAGAGATTGTTACAGATAACAAGAAGCTTCTGACCTCTCCCTCTTCTAGCCCATGGGTTTTCACACTTTCTGAGACACTCAAATTTGATAATAAAATCGCAGGGCTATTGACCATATTCGAATGATCCACTCTCTTCCAAAGAAGATTTTTCTGTCCTTTTAAAAAGAACATAATGTATAAACTGACTAGAGATGTTTGGAATGTCCATTCCAGCCTCTTTATATATTTTCCACAAATCATTTTTCCCCTTTCTAAAGGGATCCATTTCCATCTCTTTACCAGCATATTCAAAAAAATAGAGTAAGAAATGGTTCAAGGATTAAGAGACAGCTTAGTTTTTGGTCTTAAATTCTTCTGTTTCTCTTCATCATCACAGAATGATCACAAGGTCTTCTGATAGAATATGAGAGTGAAAATCAAGATATTAGGCAATCACTTTACTCAATGTGTTTGAATATCTCTGGAACCAAATGTTTTAGAAATGCTTCATGTAAAAAATATATTTGTGTGTTTGTATGCTGGGGAGAAAGGATAAGAGAGTGCAAAACAACTCAAAGCTGGAAAAGAAGCTTTCATTGGAGAATATGGGTGGAATGCTTTCTTTTCTTTCTCTACCAATACATTCTTTTCTTAAGGACTCAAGCTCTCTTTCTCTCAGTTCCTTTTGGCGATAGCTTCCTTGGAGATTCAAAAAGTCAAAGGATGCTCACTTTTTTGCAAAAATCACTGGTTGAACAGAGGTGGAAAAAACAAACAAGATTGTGTTGTTTTCATTAAAAGAAGAAAACAAGGGCCTGGGCGTGGTGGCTTACTCCTGTAATCCCAGCACTTTGGGAGGCCAAGGGAGGTGGGTCATGAGGTCAGGAGATCGAGACCATCCTGGCTAACACGGTGAAACCCCGTCTTTACTAAAAATACAAAAAATTAGCAGGGCGTGGTGGCAGGCCCCTGTCGTCCCAGCTACCCAGGAGGCTGAGGCAGGAGAATTGCGTGAACCTGGGAGGCGGAGCTTGCAGTAAGTCGAGATCATGCCACTGCACTCCAGCCTAGGTGACAGAGCAAGACTCTGTCAAAAAAAAAAAAAAAAAGAAAAGAAAAAAGAAAACAACCCCCAGAAATCTTTCTCTTTACCTACCACAGATACTCTTCCCTTCTTTCATTTTATGCCCCTTCCATACAATGCCCTGCTAATATATATATATATAATATATATAAATATATGTAATAAATACATTATATATAAATATATATATTATATAACCATATATATTTTATATATCTGTGTAGACAATGAGGAGAGTTGTCCATTGGGAAAAGAAAACAATTAAAAATAAAACTTTAATTGAAGTAACTTTATAAATCTTCTGCTTAAACCCCTGCATTAGTCTGTTCTCACATAGCTATAAGGAAAAGGAAATACCTGAGACTGGATAATTTATAAAAAAAGAAGTTTAATTGACTCACAGTTCCGCATGGCTGGGCGGCTTCAGGAAACTTACAATCATAGCAGAAAGCACCTCTTCGCACAGTGGCAGGAGAGAGAATGAGTGCCAGCAGGGGAAATGCCAGACGCTTATAAAACCATCAGATCTCATGAGACTCACTCACTATCATGAGAACAGCACAGGGGAAACCACCCCCATGATCCAATTACCTCCACCTGGTCCCACCCTTGACACGTGAGGATTACGAGGATTACAATTAGAAGTGAGATTTGGGCCAGGTGCTGAGGCTCACGCCTGTAATCCCAGCACTTTGGGAGGCTGAGGCTGGTGGATCATGAGGTCAAGAGATCGAGACCATCCTGGCCAATATGGTGAGACCCCATCTCTACTAAAAATACAAAAATTAGCTGGGTGTGGTGGCACACACCTATAATCCCAGCTACTCGGGAGGCTGAGGCAGGAGAATCCTTGAACCCGGGAGGTGGAGATTGCAGTGAGCTGAGATCGCACCACTGCACTCCAGCCTGGTGACAGAGCAAGACTCCATCTCAAAAAATAAAAATAAAAAACCAACCAAACAAAAACCAGTGAGATTTGGGTGGGGACACAGAGCCAAATCCTATCAACCCCTAATGACTCAAGATCATTGTTTCAGTCAAGTCCCAGCTTCTTAACACACCTTTATCAATCCCCTCATGATCTATCCTTTCTTTGTGTATCCAGTCTTAGCTCCTTAACAGGCTTCCTTCCAGGTACCACCTGCAGCCTTGCCGAATATGCCCATTTTGGGATTGCCAATCTCTTTGTCACTTCTTGAACTGAACAAAAGGGACACTCTCCACCTGGATCACCTGCCCCTTGTCTCCCCCTAGTCTTGTTTGGTTTCAGCAAAGTTATATCTCCCCTGAAGACTTCTTTTATTCTGCATTTGAACTTCCTACTCTATCCCCAGTTAAGGTCTTACTCCACCCTCTTGTGATTATATGGGTAGTAGCTGTAATCTTTTCACAATTTACAAACTCAGGTAACAACAGTAATTTAAAAATATATTTCTATTATGCACCTTAATTTCTACTTCAGATCCCCATTTCTACCCAAGAACAAAACAAACAAACAAAAAATGCCATTTCTTCCTTTCTAAGTAAAGTCAGTCAAAGTCACATTATTTTGTGATTCAGTGTTCTAATCTCAGTCAGTGATCTACTCTGCTCAGGTCTCTGTCCCTCCCCAGCCCTAGGGATTGTCTAAATGTATAGGGTAATTTGCAATAATAGGCCAATTAGAATAGCTAACTCTTAACAGACCCTATTAAAAGCTTTTACATATTTGTTCAGTCTTCACAATAGCAGAGGAGGAAGTACCATCATTTGCACAGCTAATAGGAGACTCAGCCTCGATTTGAACCTTGCCACTCTGGGTCAAGAGTCTTACTATTCTATAAGATCTCCATGAAGCTGGATTCCCAAATCAGCTGCACAAGAATCTCTCCTTCCCATTATGTATAGCAAATTATCAATCAATATCAAATAAGTAGAAAGAACAATAGACATAAAAAACATGAAAAAGGAGACAGTAAAAAAGCCAGCAAGGTGCTATGAGAAGGGAACAGAATTGCCTGTCCCCTTCCTAAATGCGTCTTCCATGGCTTTCTACTGGAGCAATCTGCACACTCAGCGCAGAACAACAGTCAATCATTAGCTACAGGTTCCTGCTTGCTGAGAAGATACAGGGGTATAAATCTGTGTATGTTCAATGTCTGCATTTTTGAAAGGAATTATGTTGTCACTGAGTTCATAAATTCTTAGGTCTGGGATGGTTGGCAGAGGTAAAAACAGAGGCAGAGAGTGGAGTGGGTGTGACCCAGAGGCCTACCTACCGGAGATTTTCTGACTCAGATCTGGGAAGTGGAGAGAGGATACTCGGAAAGCAGCCAAATAAAGAGACAGCTGGAGTGTTCAGGGTAGCTGGTGATTGCAATGCACCATGGGGGATACTGGAAAGTGAGGGAGTTTCTACTTGCTGCAACTTCAACACTAACTTAAGTGTGATCTTGAGCAACTCGTTGAGTCTGTTTTTTTCTTACCTAAGACGGAGGCCATGATGTGAGGCTTTGTGCTCCATGCAGCCTTGATTCTCTAGGCACCCACTCCCCTTGCATAGGGGTGACTCCTCTTGTCACCCACAGCTATTGCTGAATGTTTTTTCCATTCTCTTCCAGAAAAATGTACTGCTCAGGAAGTAGAGAGGATAAACCTTCCACAGCACTTGCATTTGCTCCTCCCAGATTACTTCTCGGATTTCCTAATCCTAGAAAGAATAATTTCCACACATTCCATTGGCTGTTCTACGTTGTTGGGCATTCTCTTTAAGAGCCATTTTCAGGCCTGAATGCTCAGTGGCTAATTCCAAGATATCGAGAAATGTGGCAACTATAAGAATATTCTAGTTGTTTCTATGGTATTGATATTTCAATTAATAAAAGCAAACTGAACAATCGAAGTAGGATGTTTTTCCCCCCTCTTTTGCATTAAGCTATACTCAAGAAATTGTTTAAAAAAAGCTGAAGTAAAAAAGAAAATAATGGCCGGGCGCGGTGGCTCACGCTTGTAATCCCAGCATGGATCACAGGTCCGGAGATCGAGACCACGGGAACCCCGCTCTATTAAAAAACAAAAATTACCGGGCTGGTGGCGGGCCTGTATCCCACTACTCGGAGAGGTGAGGCAAGAAGGCTGAACCCGGAGGACTTGCATGACCGAGATCCCACTGCACTCACCTGCAGAGACAAACCCACCTCAAAAAAAAAAAAAAAAAAAAATCTCTTTTTTTTTTTGATTTTTTAAAAAGACACATCAAAGATTCCATAATTAAAATGCAAAAATAAAACATATTTATTCTATTCAAATATTCATCTCACTGGGTATCACTGGGTATTTGGAATTTGTACTAAAGTATCTCATAAAATATGTTTTTAAAAATGGAAGTCACTGGTTAATACTGATGCTATTGGCCGGGCAAGGTGGCTCATGCCTGTAATCCTAGCACTGATTGTCTGAGCTCAGGAGTTCGACACCAGTTTGGGCAACAGGGTGAAACCCCATCTCTACTAAAAAAAAAAAAAAAATACAAAAAATTAGCCAGCCTTAGTGGCACATGCCTGTAGTCCCAGTTACCCAGGAGGCTGAGGCAGGAGAATTGCTAGAACCCAGGAGGTGGAGGTTGCTGTGAGCAGAGATTTCACCACTCCACTCCAGTCTGGGTGACAGAGCGAGACTCTGTCTCTAAAAAAAAACAAAAATAAATAAAAAACAAATAAAATTGATGCTATCAATGTGAGGCTTAAGTGGTAGATTATTGTCCTCAACAATAATCTTTAATAAGCCTGAACAAGAACACACTCTGAAGTCAAACAAGGTGGGAAACAAGTTGTTCTACGTGATAGCCTATATAGATACGAGGTGGTAAGCCACTTTCCCTTTATTTCTCTTGACCACCAAGCTACATGCAGCCATTTCTGGTATGTTTATTATATTCAGCATGATAGAGCAATATTTTGTCACATGTACTTTGTGGTAGGCAGCCTCTAGAAGACCCCCACAATATTCCTTATCTCCTAGTATTCATGCCCTGTGTAATCCCCTCCCCTTGCATGTCAGCTACACTACTGTCTCTTTCTGAGATATGAAATATGGGAGAAATGGTGAAAAGCCACTTCTGAGATTAGGTTACAAAAAAAAAAATAGACTGTGACTTCCATCTTGAGCATTTGAAGTTTCTCTCTCTCTCCCTCTCTCTGGATTACTCATGCTGGGTGAAGGAAAGCTGTCAGGTGGAGGAATCCTCACAGCATGATGAGGAACAAGGGCCCCAAATCCAACTATAACCTGCTAATATCACATGAGTGAGCTTGAAGGCAGATCCTTCAGGCCCATTTGAGCCTTGAGATGACTGTAGCCCCTGAAGACAGTGTAATTGCAACATCATCAGAGACCTTCCACCAGAGGTAGCTAGCTAAAAGTACACCCAGTCTCCTGACCCACTGAAAGTGTGAGTTACTATTTGCTGTTTTGAGCTGCTAAGTTTTGGGATAATTTGTTATGCAGCAATAGATCATGAATATACAGAGACTGTAATTTATATGATCACTCATTCAACAGATATTAAGTTGCTCATTCAACAGCATTTGCTATGTGCTACTGTAAGGAGGAATATGGATCCTGCCTCTTCTTAATAACCTGTCTTTATATCTTCTTCATAACCTGTCTTTATATCTAAGAATGAACATTTTTGGCATGCAGAACATTCTCACTATAATTATTTTGGAAAAAAGAAAAAATGGCTTTCCTCAGATATACAGCAGAAGGGACCCACGATTAGAACTCTCGCTAATCTCTGTGTTTGATAACTCTGTAATATGGCCAGTTTAACAAAGTATAACTAATGGTAGTCCCTATACCTTTGCACTGAATGAATTTTGGTGAAACTCTCAGAGCTCTGCAGGAATATGTTGGCACAGAAAGCCAGGCTAAAAGCGGCTAGAGAAACACAGTCCTCCATGCATGCTTCAACAGTTACAATCTACTAGAATAAATAAGACAGATGCATAAATAACCATGAAATAACATGCATTAGAGGAGGTTGTAGGAGAGAAGGATTCCTTTGCCAAAGAATACAAAGGCCTTGAAAATTTCAGAATCTGAAAAAGAAATATGGGAGACGTTAAGGGAATTTCAGAAAGCAGAAATACCTTAGTCTAAGGTACAGTTTTGTTTGTTTAATTTAATATTAGTGATATTGAGTTGCATATTACCATCAGTAAGCACTGATTTTTGTGAAGCACTGATCTTTGACTGCACATATGTGAGATCAGCTGTGTGTAGAGGTGACTTTCCTTCTCTTGTCACCTTAATTACATTTTTGGCAATGGTGGCTCCACATGCAGTTAAATTTTCACTAAAGATTAAAATTCAATTTTTCAAGTAAAATTTATTTTTAACATTATAATAGAATGTGGAGCCAAAATGAAAATGCATTGTCTATGGAGCAGGTTACCTGCAACTAAAAACAATAGAAATCGCCAAAACTCTTGGAAATAATCATCAAATGTTCAAAGGTAGGAGAACTTAATATTTATCTGTTCTTGAATTCTGAAAGCTTAAGGGAGATGAACATCTGTCAATATCTTCTGACTGACATTTAAGAGACCTTGTAGAACTTCTAAAAGTAGGTAATCGATGGAGAACAAAAAATGTAACACTGTAATATAGTTAACCAAATAGAAATGCAGATTATATATCTTAGTATTTTTTGTATATCCTGAAATACTATCAATCTTAAAAGTACTAAAGACATGAAGGTGGAGAACATGGGTTTAGGGGAAAAAAGTTATTTTGAAGCCCTACATAATGACAAACATTAAAATGATTCAACAAATATTAATCTTTTGGTTATAAAAATAATTAGACTCAAACTGCAATACAGAAGAAAATAGGTTGTATAATTATAGGGACATATATTTATTTTATTATTAGTAAATTCAAAAGTGGATACTTAAAAGTTTCTTTTTTTGAGAAAAATCCTGTTATTAAAGTAATGGTTCATTTTAGAGCTGAAAACAAATTCCAGCACAAGTGAAGAAATATTAAAAGGAAAAAGATAGAAAACATCCTAACCAAAATATAGGCAGCAAGAAATTATTTCAAGGATATTGCTCTTCTGTCATATTGTTTGCTTTGATACTCCAGAATTGTTTCACAATCAGTGTTAATGCATTGATTTTTTTACATAAATTATCTTTTATTATCTGTCATATATTAGTTAGATATACCTATTAGTAACCAAATCTAAGTGTTTTTGATTTCTTTTATGAAAGGCTATAATGAAAAATTGTTAAAATGAATGTAATTATCTTTGCTTGATTTATCTTATGTAGGGCAGAGTTTTATTAATCTTTTTTTTGCCATTTTTAATTTAGCTTTGTTTATTCACAAACATAAAACAGCAACAACTAAAGTTGTTGCTTTCTTAAGGATAATCTGTGTAAAACTGGAAACTAACAATTGTGTTTTATTGTTTTTATTTTCTTTTTTTAAAATTATTATTATACTTTCAGTTTTAGGATACATGTGCACAACATGCAGGTTTGTTACATATGTATACATGTGCCATGTTGGTGTGCTGCACCCATTAACTCGTCATTTAGCATTAGGTATATCTCCTAATGCTATCCCTCCCCCTGCCCCAACAGTCCCCGGTGTGTGATGTTCCCCTTCCTGTATCCATGTGTTCTCGTTGTTCAATTCCCACCTATGAGTGAGTTTTATTAATCTTTATTTTGTAAGGACATTAAGCAAATTCTTAAACTCAAATTTAAAAAATTTAGGCTTCCAGCAGATCTAAGACTACCCATTGCAGCACTAGAGAGCATTTATAATGCCAATGTGTAATAGTCAGGTAATGACCTCAGACCTAAGATTGAATTCAGCATCAATGAACTGAATGCAATTACAGTCATTCTTCATTACCCACACAAATGAAGGAGAACCAAAATATGGATAACGCAAAAGCTTATACAGGTATAGCATAGGGTAGTTATGGCCAATTTTTCTCTTACTGTCTCTGAGTTTCATCCCATATTATAGTTTGTGAAGTATAGTGTTAGCGTTAATGCATATCAACCAAACACTAAGATCTGATGGCAAGAAGATAGTTTTTTTCCATGCAGGCAGCGAGTAATTCCAGTTGCGGGGGGTAAAAACAGCAATAAAATTTGACTTACCAAGTAACATTTGAAGTCTACTTTACATAGTAAGATATTATACTGACAGGTGACATAAAAATTGTATTTCTAAGAAGAAAATTACATTTTAGATGTATTTAAGACCTATGTAAGTGAACTCTTTTGCAGAACACTACTTTTGTATTCCATTATGCACTGCTTTGCTTTTTCTCTCTCTCTCTTTTTATTCTTTGGTTTTTAACATGGCCATTCATAATGAAATAGAGAAATAAGTTATCAACTTTGGGCTGGGTGTGGTGGCTCACACCTGTAATTCCAGAACTTTGGGAGGCTGGAGCAGGAGAATTGCTTGAGCCCAGGAGTTTGAACCAGCCTTGGCAATATAGTGAGACTGCTGTCTCTGCAAAAAAATAGAAATAAAATTTAAAAATTGGGAACTTTGAAGTGTGTTCCCTTCACAAGTGTGTTCCCTTGTGTTGTATTTGGAAAATCTTTCAGGGCAAAAACAGCAATATGGGGCTCTGGGTTGTTATTCCAAATATTTAGAAAAGAGTTCTAGAAAATTATATTTTCATTTCTAAAGTAATGATTCCTCTTTTGTGAGACCTACTCTACCTTATTACCGAGTAATTAAATGGGATATTTTGTAAAGTCTCAACCATGTCCTCCCTACACACTCCCATAAGCAGCAAGGTCTATAAAAGATGCATTTATAGGCATTTTCATGAGCCAATGGATTGGACCAGTCTGTTTCTTAGTTATGTCCCAGGAAGTCATGGTCAGGGTGCTGGGACTTAATATGAAGAACCCTGCTCCAGCTGGTTAAAATGACCATTATATACACTACTTGAAAGTTACTATTTTTACATAAAAGACCCGAAAGTAGCAGGCATCTATAATGTGAAATTATTCTTAGCACATGGAGGTAGCTTTATGGCAAGGTTTTGAAAGAATTACATTCCCTTCATTTCTTCAGCATCTTTTTTATCCGCTTTTAAGATATTCTCTGCCTGATCTTCCTCACAAAGGAAAAGTCACCCAATGTCTCTGGAAAATTAGGGTAAGGTCATATAGGACCATCTAAAGATTTGCTTTAGACAAAGCTCTTTTCATAGCTGTCTAAAAGCCATAGACCATTGAAAATGGACAGAGAACAGGACCACTCAAATCCACGTTGCTTAAAGAGAAGTATTTTAGGTGACCTTTACCCCTTCCTTATCAATGAACCCTCTGAAGGTTTGGAGATCACTAGTGCAGACATGTCACCTACGAATACACCTTTTCATACAGAATTTTTGATCTTATATTTTCAGAACTTACCTAAATTCTCAAGAGTCATGTTAAATAGTTATTGAAAATCATATTGATTACCCCAGAGCCAGCACTGTGTCTGTAATTATCAAATAACTCCCAGTAACATCTCTGGCAGTTAGGCTGCAAGAAAAGTCTTTGATATTTCCCCCACTTTTTTTTTCTAAAATATAAAGACCTTAGGACTTCAGAATCTGCTAAATAAACTTCTCAGTGATGAGAGCTGTTGTCATTATGATTTCCACCCATCTAGATATGTCAGTGGAAAATAATGGTTTATAATAATAATAATACATTTCCATACAACAGTGGTTTTCTTTTTAAAATAATTAATTTAACTTTTTAAATTGACAATAGTTGTACATATTCATGGGACAGATTGTGATGTTTCCATTCATATAATGTATGGTGAGTGATCACAGCAGGGTAACTAGCACATTCATTACCTCAAACAATTGTCATTTTGTGTGTGTGTGTGTTGGAAACATTTAATATCCTCCTTCTAGCAAGTTTTTCTTAAAATGAAGTCTTAAAGGCAAAGTCGTTTGTTTGATCAGGTGGTTCATCAAACCATATTCTAGAGACTGCAGAATTCTAGAGGAATTCTGTCAAAGTAATTTACAAGTATTTGCTAGCACAGGTAATAAATTCTATTTAAGAATGCATCTTCTATTTTTCTATTTTTCCGTGTACATTAAAATAAAATTCAAATGTGGAGGGCTGCTTGCACCTAGAAGCTGCATAAGTTTGCACATATTATTATACCTGTGTGTGCCTTGGTTTTCCCATCTACACAATGGGGATAATAATAGTATGTATCTCATGGGGATTGGGGGAGGATTACATCAGTTCATTTATGCACCCTCAGTGAAGTCACCTCTTACTAATTGCTTTCTCCAAGTGTTTCTCATCAGTACATTCACACATCTGGCCTTCTTTCAGATTCCCCTTCCTTTGAAGTTCGTTTTTTGAACTAAAAGTGCACTTAGATCTTTCATTTAATTAAGATTTAAATTATTTATAACTTGCTTAAATTATTTCTCCTTTCAAATATATTCACATTTAAAGATACACTTAAAACCCTAGATTCATGTATATTAAAAACCTAGGTTCTGGAGTTAGGCAGGTCTCTCTTCTGTGACTGACTGATTGTCTTGGACTAGTGAGTTAACTCAGTTTTCTCCTCTGAGTCTCAGATATTTAATTTGTTAAATGAAGATAATCATATTTAACTTACAGATTATTCTGAGAAAATTAACTGGAACTTATGAAATAAAGATGTATTAGTCAATATACTTCTAGTTGCAAGAGACAGAAACTCTAACTTAACATGGCTTAGCCAACAAAGGGATTTACCAACTTACCCGAAAAGTCCATGGAAGAACTGGCCTTCGGCACACTTGGAGCCATCTCTCAACTTATAAACTCGGACTGGCTTCTCTCCATTCTTTAACTGGGCTTTCCAATGGGTAAGCTCCATTCTTGGGTGGCCTCCTCTGCAGTCCCAGATGCATGCAATAGACACGGATCTTCATAGCTTCAAGTCTAATGATGCAAGTGTCTTCTCTTCCCAAAGGTTCTAATGCAAGCCTGTACCACAGCTCATGGCCCTGGTGTGGTTCACATGTCCATCCAAGACCAAATAACTGCTGACAGTGGTGGCCAAGTGACCTGCTTATCCATGCCTGGCTTCTGTGCCCACTGCTGCCTTGGCTTACGAAGGAGGGGATGGGGTTAACTGGCTTAAGCTGCAAGTGTGTTCCCCAAGGAAAATTCCAATGGTTTTATCTCAAGGATGAGTAATGTGCACTGGCTGGGCAACCACCACCAATGTCCTTTATGAAATATTGTTCTCTTTCAAAAATAGTATATTGATACACATCAGGGAACAAATTTCAAGGACACAGGGCTTTTTAAATCTCTTTAATATATGGCATGAGCAAGTCAAATTGGAAATTTGAGCCTCATTCAATTTCCTCAATAATTAAAATTATTGTAACTATTTTATATATGTGTGTATATATACATACATACACACATCATAAATAGTGAAATATGTTGTGTATGTTATATATATATAAATATTTGTGGTATATAATGAATATATGTGTGCTGCATGTGGTATGTATTATACAACTTTTTCTTAAACGTCTTGTTTTAAAGAAAGATGCCACCTTTGTACATTGGTATTTGAGAGTAGTAATAGTGGATGGTAAAGTAGAGGGAAAGTTTTACAGGCTAATTTTACATCTGGCACTACTGGTTTATTGGAGTAAATACAAAACTCATATGAATGTGGTTAATACGGGGTATTGCATTTGGTAATGCATATTGTTCATTTTATGCCCCCTTTAAAGTGCATATCTGTGCATGTCACTTTCAAACTAGCACCGTGGGCTTTATAAACATTATAGTACCACTATACAAAGCTGCCAAATGAGTATTTTGAAATTTAACTACAATACAGCTGGCCACAGATCTAGAAGTGGAAAAAAAAAAAAAAAAGAAAGAAAAAAGAAAAAGAAACAACAGGTCTGGCATCTTTATTAGTGGGGCCAGGTAGAAACATTTGTTCAGAGGGCTTTATCTGATGATCAGCAATTGTTCCTTGAGTTTTTCCTTTGGTTCTGTACCACAGAGCATATTAAAACCCACAGCCTTTTTCTAGGGTGTCGTGTGGAAACTTGAGATCACAAAGTTTCTTGTCTAAAGAAGACCAGAAGGTTCTCATTAGAAAATCATTCCTCAACCACCCTAAAGGAGAAAACAAAAGACCCCTGGTCTTCCTATACAATAAGACTCTTGATGATGCTCAGATGCTCAGCACCTAGTAGGGATGCCTAAGTAATCAACAGCCCATCCACGCGGGAGGCCAGCTTTTCATGATGAAAACATGATTTAGACTTAAGTGTTTGCAAGGAATAGATCAGTAAGGCAAGTGCTCCAAAGCCACTTTTATTACTTTTAATAATATTATTTCTGTTCTAACTCCCCTTTTTTAAAAAATACTCTTTTGCCCTCTGCAATTTGACACTGAAATGTGGTTTTGTCATTATCAGATTGCAGATATATTGTTTCAGGTTTTTCTCTCTCTTTTTTAAATCTATATTTCCCAGAAAGAAGAAAACTGTTAGCTATTCCCTTACAACCCAGATTCAGAGAAATTGCCCTTGGCCCTCACAGACTGCCACCTGAAGCCTGGTAATGAGCTGGCTGAGCCGTATTTGTTCGACTATTCGCCTGGCAGCATTAGGCACCCCTTAGGTCCCTGGTGAAATCCCATCATACCCTCCTGATTGTTTTCCGTGGTAGCTCTTGCATGTGGACCTCTTTGATCCTCTGATGTGCTGATTCAAAGGGAAGGGGAGAGCAGAGAAGGCATAGAGTTCACCGGGAAAGCACCAGGCTTTGTGGAAGCCAGAAGAGTGGCTGGATCCAAACTTCAGTGAAACCAGCCTCTAGGCCTGGCCAGAGATGACCCTGATAGCTGGCAGGAACTTCTTTACAACCTAAATTTTCTCAGGATCTTGCTTTCAGGCAACATTGAGGCATTAACTTACCCCCAAACAGATAAGCCTTTCATTATAGGGCTTCCATGGAAAGCAAGTTTGACAAGTTTGATATTTATACCAGGACCCGTGAAGTTTACTGGCAAGTTCAAAGGCATAATCCATTACTTCGAGCAGCTGCAAGTGGAAAGATGTTTAGCTGTATTTTCACATGAGTGATGGAAACACTCAAGAAGGCATGATTTTTCCAAGGAAAAGGCCGAGGTTAGGTATGCAATATTTGGGTTATAACAACTGCTATAATATTGTGCACAATTGCAAATAGGGAAATGTGTATTCAGTGCTTTGGGCTTCCCCTTATTTTATGCTATATTTGTCTTACCTAATGCATTTCTACTGCAAAACTCAGAAATCTAGACTCACATTTACATTTACACACGTGCACAGCACACACACATACACACATTCTTAAGAAAGCTATGTTCACTCCCAGACCACTATTAAATTCTGTTTCTCCCTTTTCCTGTGAAAATACTCAAGAAAATAATTAGACATATTAATTATACATGACTTTTAAAAATATGTCAGTCTTATATCGTCTTATATCTTTATTGGAATTATTTGCATGTAAACCTTAACAGAATCTAAAAATAAAAAATGACCTTCCTGGGATTTACGATGTAACAAGGGAGACTGAGCAAAAATAATACAAGTGAAGGCTATGAAAAGGAAACATAGCTAGTTCCGATACCACTTTATTGTTGACTTCGAACAAATCATGGCTTCACTTTCTCTTTTCTATGAAATGAGGATATTGGCATGGTGGTTCCCAACTTTTCCAAACACATGCCTCAATGACAGAAGAGAATGAATATATTCCCTAAGATATCCCTAAGATACTGGTCCCTAAAAGACCAAGGCAAGCAAAAATTTTCTTTGGAATCTTATTTTTATGTTACAAAGTCCAGTCAAATTGTGTGCCCCGCTCCATAATATTTAAATATAAATATAAAAATGTACTTTTCTTTCATACTTTTTATTTATTTTATTTATTTATTTATTTTGAGATGGAATCTTGCTTTGTCCCCCAGGCTGGAGTGCAGTGGCATGATCTCGGCAGACTGTGACATCTGCCTCCCAGGTTCAAACAACTCTCCTGCCTCAGCCTCCAGAGTAGCTGGGATTAAAGGCACGTAACACTATGCCCGGCTAATTTTTTATATTTTTGGTAGAGACGGAGTTTCACTATGTTGGCCAGGCTGGTTTCGGACTCCTGACCTCAGGTGATCCACCCGCCTTGGCCTCCCAAAGTGCTGGGATTACAGGCGTGAGCCCCTACACCCGGCCTGTTTTGTACTTTCGTACTTTTTTTTTTTTTTGAGATAGAGTCTTGCTCTGTCACGGAGGCTGGAGTGCAGTGGTGTGATCACAGGGCTCACGGCAACCTCTGCCTTCTGGGTTCAAGCGATTCTCCTGCCTCAGCCTCCCAAGTAGCTGGGACTACAGGTGCCTGCCACCATGCCCGGCTAATTTTTTTTTTTTTTTTTTTTTTTGTATTTTTAGTAGAGACGGGGTTTCACCATATTAGCCAGGATGGTCTAGATCTCCTGACCCCATGATCTGCCAGCCTCAGCCTCCCAAAATGCTGAGATTACAGGTGTAAGCCACCATGCCCGGCCACTCTTTCGTGCTTTTAAAAGCAAATTTCATGTTGCAGAAAATTGTGCCTCACTTAAATCTTACGGGCTTAGGTACCTCCCTGGTATGATTACCAGGTAATCCTTGTGCTACCTATGAACCAATTTAAATAGCAATAGATTATTCTTGGGTTTCATGTCATCTGAGGCCTCATAGGTCTATGATTTGGAGTGATGGGTAGTTAAAATGTCATATGAACAGATATGAAACTGGCCTGTTTTGTTTAGGAGCACGTTCGTATGGCAGTGAAAATCTTGTGTATTTGCCATGCTAAGACACCACTTTGGGCTCAAGAAAATTCTGTAGTGGTTACTCAGAAGGCCTAGGAATTCAGGGATTTCAGAACAAAGGGTGATTCCAGGGGCTCTTTGAATTTGTGACTGGTTTCATAGATGTACAAATACAGTAGTAAAACAATTTGCTTGGAGTTATGAAACTCTGCCTTAGAGAGTTCCAAACCACTAACATTAAGCACTGAGACCCCCCAGAACTGAATGCTGTTTGGGTATAAGCAGAGCTATCAGTGACCCAGTTTCAGGGGTTAGATGGGCATCACAATGGGCCTGCATTTCAAATGCACGAGGTCAGGACTCCCTTTGCTCAGGAGATGGGCTTGGAGTTCATGCCAGTTTGTGAAGGTTGACCCGGGCTCTGCTTTGAGGACAGGCATTTTTGCTAGAATGAAAAAAGAGCAGCAGGTTAAAAAGCACTCCTTGGGGTAGCATTTATTCAATTCATCATATTGACTATTGTCAGGCTCTGAAAATGAATCGGTTTATTTTTCATATATCTCTGTTGCACGATCAAGAGGCAGAAGGCCTCAACCAAAAAATTTGTGCACTCTCTCTCTCTGTTTTTAAATGAAATCCTGCTGAAGAATAGAAGCTTTGCTAATGTTCTGTTTACATCAGTCTTCTGTTTTTGAAAAAAGGAAACCTCTGTTCCCTGTGGGACATACTCTCACATCCCTGTTAACTCTAACTGTTACGCAGCCACCTGTATAATATCCTTGAAACTCCTGACGGGTCTGTCTAACTCTATATAACACACAGAAATCAACTTTTGGAGAGAGCCAGAAATGGTTCACCCAGTAATCAATTCTGTAGGGACACAGAAAAGTAGTAAATAAAAACCTTAAGTCAAGAGACGCACATGATTAAGGAGATCAGGTTTCAAATATATACAGGCTCTGGACTTCGGTCTTGGTAGGGAGGAATAAACTTAAGGTGATGTAGTTTCAAGATGTTGTCCTGTTTAACTCTGTAAGATAAATCACAAAGCAGTAGGTAGAACTGAACAGCCTTTTTTGATCCTTGGGTTCTCTATTACATAAGACTATCAAATTTAAGTTAGTATTGTAATTGGGACAAGTAGGTGCACAGAGAGGTTGTGGAGGGTGTTTAATACATCATTTTATAAAGAATGAATATTTCCAAATATAGTCTGTGCAGCACATAGAAATCACTAGTGTCTTCTTACTAAAATGCAGATTCTTGGACCTCACCTTTTACCAACTGAATTTCTGGAAAGCCTGCTAATTAATATATTTTTCACATCTCCAGGTAGTATTTTAACCCTAAATTCTGAGAACCACTTCATGAGAAATTGAAGGTTTTCTGGATTAATTGAGAATGATTTTACTTGGCTGCTTTCTTCCAAAGAACATTAGTTTTAACTGTCTTCCCAGTTGGATGCTAAATCAAGAATTAACCAAGAGAAGGGTTTGGTAGGATAACAACAGGATAGAGGCAGACTACATTAAACTGATTTTTGAATCTTACACAACTATGTGGTTTCCAAAGCAACCTACAAAAGAAATTTTAACCCACAAACGAATGCTTGTTAAAATGAGTGTAAAGTAACTACAGTACTTGAAAGTCTAAGAAACAGGATTGTGCTTTGGGAATCTGTATCCTGGTTACATGTCAAATTAACCAGGTAATTGCTGTATCCTGAATTTCTAAGCAGCAAATTGCTCTTTGTACTTCAGACGGTTTAGTGCTATGTTTAATTGACCTTCTTTAATTAGGCTGGCTTGGTGATTCTCTCATTAAAAAATCCCAATATTGTGATTACTTCTTTTGCTCCTTTACAGGGAAATCTTAGCCTGTAGCTGGCTACAGATAGAGTTTATTAAGAATCAACAAATAATGAGAGAACCTAGTTTAGAATAAGAGGTTTTTAAATAGGTAAAGCAAAAAATCATTTTGGAAATGGAAAAAGAAAATGCAACATTGCATGATAGAGCATATTAGAGGCCTTACTCTTATTGCTAGCCCTGGAACTAATTTTTCTGTGACAAGCCACATATCATCTCTGTGTGTCAATTTCTTACATATGTCATGAAAACGACCATATCGATGACAAGGTTGACTTACTGGTATTCAGTGGCTAAGACCCTTTACGAAACTTCAGGGGTCAACTGAGAAGCTAGCCAATGAGAGAAATCATTTCACATAGGCAGGATGATTTAGAAATAACATACTGATGGCCATTCAAGGATTGTTTAAGGACATAAGATGAAATACTAGGTATTGAGATATGATCAGGTTTAGAGACCTAGGACTGAATGGGCTGGCTTTTCCTATACTTAAGCACTGAGACTACCTATTCTTATGCACTGAGACTACCTATACTTAAGCACTGCCTGCTCAGCTTAGCCTAGTCCTTGAACAAATCACAGGCTAACATGTGATATTATTAAGAGTCATATCCCAATAACTTGATGTCATTGAACAGTGGCATCACCTACTAACCTTCACCTTTGGGGCTGAGGCCACATGCTCAACTGTGCTTGTGCACTATTCTGAATGCCAAATAACCTTGGGTGGTGTTAGCTGTTACTAGAATCAGTGTATGGCACGGTAAGCCCCATACCCCCTACTCTAGACCCCAGACTAGGGCCCTATTTTAGCTCAAATGGACCCCTGGCAATCTCTGTAATTGCAACAGAATTGTCTTGGTGTCCAGAGACTCCTAAGGCTGGGGTCCTTGCCAATGTGGTCAGATGAAGCCTACTTAGACAGGTCAGATCTCAGATCATAGACAGAGTAATTAGGGTCATCACGTCTTCTTTTTGGGCATCATCACCCCTGCAAGGCTAGTGCTCGTAGCCCTGGGTTTGCCATACTCATGGACTTATTGCCAGTTTTCCATGATGCTCCAGGTGTTCTCATGGTAATTCGCATAAGCCACACCACTCAGATTCTGGGACTGGGGAAGAAGCAAGATTGGTTGTTTTTTCTCCACACAGGTGGCATGCCACACTTGGATAATCCAGTTTGTTATCCCTTTAAAAGGCCATACATTGAGCCCTAAAGTCTGCATTTATTCTAGTAAGAGAGAAAAAAAGATTAATTATTCATTTAATTTATTGCCAAAATATGAGAAATTTCTAGAAAATAAACATTTATTGAGTACTTACCACATGTAAAGCACTGACATATAAACATTATAGATATATTTAATTTCTATCTAGAGGAAGAATGATATCTGCCCTAATGAGATCCACATTCTAGCTAGGGAACATTTATTTTGATAATGGATAATGTTTATGGATTGTTGTGAGCATTTTGGGGCAAAAAAATCTTCTTGCTCATGAAAATAGTGTGTGTTGCATTTTATTTAAAAGCTGAGCAATCCAACAAAGTTTATATTACTGAAGCAAGCTATTCTACCTGTAAGTCTTCTACCTTCAATTATTAGTAATGATCATCCTTCACAATTCTTTTTTTTTTTTTTTTTTTTTTTTTTTTGAGACGGAGTCTTGCTCTGTCCCCCAGGCTGGAGTGCAGTGGCGCGATCTCGGCTCACTGCAAGCTCCGCCTCCCGGGTTCACGCCATTCTCCTGCCTCAGCCTCCCGAGTAGCTGGGACTACAGGCGCCCGCCAACACGTCCGGCTAATTTTTTGTATTTTTAGTAGAGACGGGGTTTCACCGTGTTAGCCAGGATGGTCTCGATCTCCTGACCTCGTGATCCACCCGCCTCGGCCTCCCAAAGTGCTGGGATTACAGGCTTGAGCCACCGCGCCCGGCCCACAATTCTTGAAATAGTAACAATATTGGGTAGGTTCATGGCTAATTTCGAATTTATCTATTTAATCCACATTTCATGGTCATGTACAGTAGTTTCCTCCTACTGCAGATGTTGTGGAAAAACAGAAATGATAAAATCCTAAAAGGATTTTTAATCCAATTCAGAAGATCAAGCATAAAAATAAACAGTACACGTATAAGAAAGAAACAAGAATGAACACCATAATAAGTGTTTGAGTTAATTGCAATGAGACTTCAAAAGTGGAGATAATTAGGGGGTGTTATTGAAGAACTTCTGACCTAATTGAAACTGTTTTCCCTCAATGTTTAGGATAATGACGGTGTCATATCTTAGCGGTTTCTCTTTGGCAATATTGGATATCATGTCAAATCTCAAAATATGCGACAGGTTGAACGATGCACAGAGGCTGCAGAAAGAATACTACATATTTCCTCATTCCACTGCAAACCATTGATAACTTACTCCAGGGATGAAATGAAAACCCGCAGGTAAAAGAATTGGGTTAAGCAATAAATAAAACATACATTTTTCTATTTCCCTCTTATAGGAAAGTTTAATTTTTGAAAGGATTTAGCTTCTCTGATGGGGTCCACGTGGCTGTAATCAATATGAATAGGAAACATTAGGACATGGTTTAGATTTCCAGGTTCAGAGTGACCAAAATCATTCATGGGAGCATTTACAGGTGTCTCTCAGAGTCTGCTGAAAAGTGCCTTGAACAGTTGCTGCCTAGGCTATCAGTGAGCAGTAAATATTCCATCCTAGGGATTGATTATAAATTCAGCTTAGGTTAAATATGCAAAGAGCAAAGGCAGGTCTGGCCCTTCTTCCCTGCTAGAGAAGATGTATTGTTATGTCCTTCAGGGCTAGAAAAGAAATTTGGTGAAGTGTAGTTCTGTTCAACCAGTTCTGCAAGAGTTAATAAAGCATTACCAAAGGACAGAAAATATCTTTGAGTGAGAAAATGGTCAGAGATAAGGTATGAGAGTCCTACTTCAACTCATGCCTTCATTCTGACCTTGCTGCCTTATTTACAACAACGTAGTCTTGATAAGGGAGCGATGATCCAGTCAACCAAGGCAGCTCTATTTACTGGAATCTGTTGCTAGAGTTAGGTTATAGCATGGCTTGCTAGCTAGTGGGCCTTGTGAGGCAATGTACCCTGAACCGTAGTTGGAGGCAAATTTTTTTTGATGCCTCTTCTGGGATCCTATTCAATAAAATAAAATAAAATGTGGAATAAAAATGTAATGCTTAATGTTCTTCTTCAAAGGTGGTAAAACAACAGAATTATTAATAGGCATGTGTGATTTCATTGTATGGAGAAAGAGTAGCTCAAACACACAGGAGCATTCTATTAAATGGATTTTAAAAGCCACGAGGAAATTTATTGTTTAAAAGAGTTAAATTTATCAAAGTATAGCCTAATATTTTGATCCTACTATTTTAGAAGCTTATACTAAAATGAAAAGGGAAAAAAATTATAGAGAGGATCTGAACTGTAGAACAACTGTGCCAGACAATTTCATTGTCAAAGAAATTATGGGCCGGGCGTGGTATCTCATGCCTGTAATCCCAGCACTTTGGGGGGCCGAGGTGGGTGGTTCACTTGAGGCCAGGAGTTCCAGTCTACTGGTCAATATGGTGAAACCCCTTCTCTACTAAAGAATATAAAAACTAGCCGGACGTGGAGGCACGTGCCTGTAATCCCAGCTACTCGGGAGGGCGAGGCAGGAGAATCACTTGAACCCAGGAGGCGGAGGTTACAGTGAGCTGAGATCGTGCCACTGCACTCCAGCCTGGGAAACAGAGCAAGAGCCTGTCAAAAAAATATATGAATATATATATATATATGGAAATGGAAATTGCAAAATGCTTCATTTCTTCACAAATATAGTCCATAAATTGATCAATTAGAGTCTAAGTTATCTATGAAAAGTGTTAGCTATTTTCCTCTAGTGTTCCCAGCAAAGTGGATGAAATTCTTGGGGAATATTGAACTTCCCCTATTTTATTTTATTTTATTTTCAAAATAACTCTCCAGATAACGAGCATTTTTTGCATGTGAGCAAAGTACAGACTTTTGGTCTCCCACTGTAGGAAATCCCAGTGATTTTCCTACTTTATGTAAATCAGTCACCACCAGCAAATTCACCCACAAGTCTGAAGGACAAGCATGTGTGCTCTCATCATGGAGTTCCCGAGCCCTGTGGTGCTCCAAGTGCTGGGATAAAATGCACATATCACCAAGGGGCAGACACACAGCGCAAGCTGCGTCTGAGCTGCTGAGCTGCAGTGCGGTTGGAGAAGTTATGAGGGGGTGGAGACCACAGCGGTCCTGCTTTAGGTTAACAAAAAGTGTGCATGGGGCTGTGTGGGAGTACTCCGGCCTCATGGCTTTTCACTTGTGCTTTCTGCTTCACATTTCTCAACAAGGATGTTACTGGCATTTTTTGTTGGACTCTTCTTGAGTTCTTCATTGTCTGTGGATGTCCTGTGCATCCCAGGATTTTGAGGTTCCTTGCTTCTGTCACCTATTTACCAACAAGAGTGCCTCCTTTATCCCTCACCCCTTACCAGTTATTGTGACAACCAAACACACACCTACACAGTTGAAAATGGCCCCTGGGAGGAGGAATCTCCCCTTAGGTTAAGAAGCCTATGGCTTGTAGAGCTTTATTTATTTATTTTTCAATTTTGTTTTTGGAGATGGAGTCTCGCAGTTACCTGGGCTGGACTGCAGTGGCGCAATCTCAGCTCACTCCAACCTCCGTCTCCTGGGTTCCAGTGATTCTTCTTGCCTCAGCTTCTCAAGTAGCTGGGATTACAGGCTCCTGCCACCACGCCCTGCTAATTTTTTTTTTTTTTTTTTTTTGTATTTTTAGTAGAGATGGGGTTTCACTATGTTGGCCAGGCTAGTCTCGAACTCCTGACCTCGTGATCGGCCTGCCTCGGCCTCCCAAAGTGGTAGGATTACAGGCATGATCCACCGTGCCTGGCCATGCTTGTAGGCTCTTAGTCTACCACTCTATGTGATTCCCCCTCACTTCCTTCAGCCTTTGCTGAAAAGACACCCCCTGGTGAGGTCTCCATGACCAGCATGTCTCAAATGGGAAGTCTGACTCTGCACTCACGGGTTTCTCCCTGCATTGCCCCCTTGTTGTGTCCCAAGGAGGAGTAGGAGCGTGGTTGGGACTCAGCAAAGTTTCCCAGCTGCATGCATAGCTAAGAATCAGCAGATGTGCCTGCAGCCAGCTCTGGACAGGGAAGACACCTGCAGCTCACAGCCATGACCCTGCTTTCTGGGCATCACATAACTTTCCAAGTATTTGGTCTAACTTGATCAGGAGTCAGGTCAGAGAATGGGAATAAGAGTAGCAATGTCTAAGATTGACTGTCTCATCTTTCGACAAGGATGGAGGCTTCATATTATTCAGTTTCATTTAAATAAAATAAATGGACATTTCTTGCATGCTTTTTTTTAATAGACTTTAGGCTCATGCCGGATAAATATGAATCTTTTCAAAATGACCACTGTGTTTGTAAACAACAGTAAGTAGATTGTATTACTTATGTTCCATTACATTTTCACTTTCCCTCATCATTTTAACTTAAGGATCTAATGGTAGTTAACATACAGACTCCTAAAAGAGGTAATGCTAATGTATCAGTCATTCATCCAACAACAGTATGAATGCAGAGTAGTCTGGAAGGAGAGGCCAGAAGGGCAGCGGGAACTGAAGTAGGAGGATGAATGCATCAGATGGACATTGATAGCACAAAGATACTTATAGGATTCTTGAGAATAGAGATTCTGGAGAACAACCAAACAAATTCTATGTATTACAAAGAATAGGAGATAAGACAGGAGTGGCAATTAGGTAAAACTTCTTTTAGGTTGCTTCCTAATTTTCGTCATCCTAATTGCATGAAGGCCCAGAGTGTGCCCCAAGGTAAGCACACTCCAAATGTGCCTTGCTAGAAAATCCCCATGTCTGTTCCATCCTTCTGTGTCTGCTGCATCCCCTGCCTTGTACTCTGGCACTGTCTTTCTCATTAGTGAGACCTGCATCTCGCCAGCCTCCCTTGCAAAGGAGGCATAAAGGGTGTGCTCTATGTCAGGCTCTATGTCAGGCTGCCACTTCCTCTGGCCCCAGAAGTCACCAACTCTAGATTCTGCCTTTTGCTCTTCTCTCCACCTCTTTGAGCCTGCCTTTCCATTCCTCCCACACCCCTGTTGAGACAAGTCCCAGGTGCATCTATGCACTTGCCCTACCTCCTGCGGCCCCTGCCCCGCCCCCACCACCGTCATTGATCCCTGACATTTAAAAATTGTGTGGATCATTCTGGCGAGGAGATTGACCTTTGGAGGAATGTCCCAGATGAAGTCATAGAAAAATAAAGAAAGGGACAGGAGAAAATGCTGTTGGAGGCCTAGATGAAGCAGTATCTCAAAGGGATTTCTAATTAAGAAAAAATGAAATGTGTTTATGCAAAATATGTTCTAGTCTACTTAATCCACTTGAAGATCTTAAATTGAAATGCATTTTTGTGTTTTGCTTTTTCATTTTCTTAATGTCATCTTTCTTGGGGTGACACCTTCCTCCTATCATCTTCTCTATATGAAGTTTCCATGTTACGTCAGCTGTATTTAAACATTTTAAGGCAAATGGAGTGAATTTGGCTGCCAGTATTCCAGGTTGCCTTCCTGATTGTAATCTATGTTTCTGGCCATGTACTGCCTGTGTTGTTAGCATCCTGAAGCAAGCATATATATGAGCCAATTTCCTTAATTGCATAGATTAAGAAGAGTTTCATTTATTCTGTCAGAGGCCAGCCATTAATTTATCAAGAGAATTAAATATCTCTTGGGAGAACAGTCCAAACATTATTTTTAATCCTGGCAGCAAAAATTGACAACATGTCTATCATCCATGATAGCAACATTCTTTTTGATTTATGTACTTTATGGGGTGAAAATAAAAATGGCAAATAGTAACATATTGCTGAAATAATCCACAAGAGAATGTAGTAACATTAAGAACACCACTCTAAAGGTGTGTGAAATGTCATCAGTCAATCATAAGCCTCTAGAGGTAGTTCAATGGGCTTAACAAACCAATCATTTCTAAATGAATTTGCTTGTTTAAAAGAGGTCTTTGATGACGGCTTATTAAGATGATGCAAATAGGCTGAATACTTGTCCTTTCGTATTTCTGTTTTGGACAGGCCAAGGAGCCCTTTCATCAGCCAGCACTTTGCCTATCAGAATCTACATGCTTTAGTCAAGGAGCACATTCAGTAAATATTTATTGAGGGTCTCCTGAGTGCCAGGCACAGTGCTGGTCTACAGATTCAGAATGACAAGGCAGATCCAATCATGATTCTCATGAAGCCTCTGGTCCAGGGAAATAAACCACAAACAAATCAACCAGCTGTAAGGTATTTCCTTGTGTTAAGTCATACAAAGAAAATAATGGAATAGAAAGTAACTGAAAATGATCACAACATATAGGATGGTCAGAGACCTTTCTGAGAAGAAAACATTGGAGGTAAGACCTGCCTGATCATAAGGAGGCATCCTTGCAAAAATTTGGGGGAAATGTATTCCATCCAAGTGAATAACAGTGGGAAATAAATTGAAAACAACTTTTGAGTATCTAAAGTAAAAGCAACAGGCCCATCTGGATAGATCATGGTGAAAAGGGAGGAGAGTGGTATGAAATAAAAGGCAGAAGTAGACCTGACCCAGAGAATGATACCGATTTTTATCCTAATGTAGTAGAATGTCACCTGAAGCTTTATCAGTGGAGCAATATGATCTGATGTACATTTTTAAAATATCCTTCTAGGCTATATAAAGAATAGACCATAACGGTAAGACAGAAAGCTGGGAGCCCATTTAGGAAGCAATTGCACCCTCCAGGCAGGAAAAAGATGATGAGTGCTGACACTGAGATTTTGATAAAGATAGACAGAAATGTATAGGTTTGAGATATAATTGGGCAGATAAACTAGCAGGATGGAGTGATGGATTGGATGTGGAGAGGATGAGGGAAAGAAACAGAAGGAAGAGCTAACTCTTGGCTTTTGACTTGGACAACTAAATAGATTGTACTGAAGTTACTTCCATGGCCATCTAAACAGGCTACTACAATGGAACCAGAGGTAGTCTTCTTAGTAGTCAAACAATATGTCAATGAAATTTTGCTTGATTTTTAAATCAGTAACTTTGTAGAGTCATTACTAAATTATAAATATTTATTCTAATATATTTTCTTGATATAGTGATAAACTATTTTGACTTAGAGCAGCACAACTCTGTTCAAACTATTCATTGCCCTTAGGTGTTAGGGATAAGCCGTGATTCTTTCAAGGAAAACATCTTGAGTGAGTAGAATAGTATGCTTGAATTTTTGCCAAGATGTGTTAGGATTTCTCTAGAATCATTTCCTCTTTTTAAAGGTCAAGAGAAAGCTATTTGGATGACATGGAACTTATGCCAAATGCTGATTCTTATCCAAGGCTAACATATCTTGAGTTCCATTCAGCAAATTGATTTCTTCTTGAGATTTCACTTAAAAAGAAAAGTTTTATTGCATAATGAGGTAAATTAATGCCCTACAAATGTAATATGCCTCTGTGATATACAGAGTATTTTAGTTTTTTTAGCAAAGCATTTATCCCATTATCACATAATCACTCCTAGCCTAAATAAAGAATCTAGAGCTTAATGCACAATGAATCCTATCTTTTAGCAGTTTTATTGCTATATCGGTTATTAATTTAAATTTGTGTCATTTTTAGTTAACAAGAAAGATAGCTTAAAGATTTGTTTGCCTAGATTATATTGAAAATCCTGCATGTTGGAGTATGTAACATTTCAAGAATAAGCTGTGATATTATTATTGCAAGCTAGACATTCTTATAGTGGGCTTAATCCTCCAGCATCCAAAAGTGCTTTAAAAACCATAAATACAAGGGACTTGTTAAACTCTCAAGTGGTAAAGAAGTCTAGCAGATAGGTATCTGAGTCACAGAGTGGGGAGGCTCCTGGTTGTTAATGGTCTAATAGCTCACACTATGCTTAGCACATGACACCTCCATAAGTATGAGCAAGATTAATTAGATTACACTCAGCAAGAACTTAGAGCTCCGTGATAAAGACCCAAAGACCTACCAAGTAGTTCTCATCTTTCTTGCTTTGAAAACCTATTTCCTGAAATGGATTTCAGAGCCCTTCACCCCTAACTTCATTTTTCCTTGAGCCTGTTTCTTTATGGTAATAGCTACAGCCTCAATTCCCAATCACCTATGAAAGGCATACACTTTATGGACATTTTCTTATGAAATCCTCTGTACTTATGAACTTTCATAGATGTGATGTTCAATCCCATTTTACAGATGACATTTCCCAGAATTTCAGTAAGTTGCCCAGTTTATAATTTTAAAATACTGTGTGTGTGTGTGTGTGTGTGTGTGTGTGTGTGTGTGTGTGTGTGGTTTGGGGTAGAATGCAGTGCTCAGAGAACCTTAACTTTAATGCTAAATATGTGGCAAAAGAATCTTGAGATATTATTTTCTCTTGATAATTTATGTGATTTCTTTTCAACTTTATCCCCAATCAGAAAAGGTCCTTCTGGGCCAAAAATGAAGAGGTAGATTTATGCCAGTTAAGGTGTGGATCATGGAAGAGGGCCCATGTGTATGACTAGTCCTCAGTAAAATGAGTGCAGATATTAGGAGGAAGCATTTAGAAACAAAATTGGACATGGTAATTTTATGTCTAATGACCCAGATATAAAAAATAAGCTTGTCCTTTTTATATTTTACTTTTATTTATTACTTTTTTATTTATAAAAGTATCAGTTCATCCATGGCAAAGTCGAGAATTGGGGGCTGGCTGGGCATGGTGGCTCACATCTGTAATCCTAACATTTTGGGAGGCGCAGGCAGGAGGATCACTTGGGACCAGGAGTTCAAGACCAGCCTAGGCAACATAGGATGACTCCATCTTGACAGAAAAATAAAAAAACTAGCTGGGCTTAGTGCTATATGCCTGTAGTCCCAGCCACTTGGGAGGCTGAGATAAGATAGCTTGAGCCCCAGAGGTTGAGGCTGCAGTGAGCCATGTTTGCAACACTGCACTCCAGCCTAGGCAATAGAATAAGACTCTGGAAAAAAAAAAGAACGAAAGAAGGAAGGAAGGAAGGAAGGAAAGAAAGAAAGACAGAAAGAAAGGAAGGAAGAAAGGAAGAGAAAGGAAGGAAAGAGAAAAAGAAAAACGAGTAGAGGACTGATTTTTCATCAGTTTGAGGCACCCAGGATTAGTTGGTGATCATATAAGGAATGTAGGAATATCAGTGAGCCCCAGCTAATGGGGCTTGGCTGCCTCCTTTTTAAGGGAGGCAAACAAACCCCAGAAAAGGGGCAGCTGCACAGTGGATTGGGGTGGTTGGAACCCTAGCCAACTGGCAGAGATTTCTATGACCCAGCAAGCCAGGCATGCTGCAGACACAAGCCCACAAGCAAGGCAGAGACATCGCTGAAGGAGAAAATGGCCATGCAACAGTTAGTTGGGACAGAATGAGGGTTATTTTAGCAGCCACCTTTGTGGGACCCCAGAACATGACTGATATCTCAGAGGCCACCTGGAAAGATGACTTGAAGCCCAGATTGTGGCTGCCTCTCCCCCATGCTTCTGGCCACACCTTAAACACTCAAAATTTAGGTATGATTTTAGTAAAACTATTGTGGCTCAAAAACCTGTGTAGAAAATGTTGCTACCCTGGCTCAAGTGAGCTCAAAATAGAAATTAAGTTGAAATAGATTTATATATATATATATTTTTAGTTTGTAGACCCATGATACAGACCCAAACAAACATGTACCCAAGACAAGCTAGCAGATGGTCTAAGGCGTTAGCAATAGGAGGCTAAATCTCTTTACATGCCTCAGGGATGATGTCATCCTAAGAACCAAAGGCATCAGCTTTTCCTGGTAGGCAATGAGCTCACAGGATGCCAGGATCATGATGATTCTGACTCCAGAAGGTCTGACGGCAGCATCGATTCCATATTCTTTATCCACTCCTATTCCAAATCAGTTATAGTTTTCTGCCAGCTTTTCCTTGACATGCTTCTCATATGTGTTCTGACTTTTATATTTCTAATGCAAACAATGAATTTATATTTTTTAATTTCCTCAAACGTTAATTAGGAAAATATCTGATCTCTCAGACTCTAGTCTGCTCTTTCTCCTATCCAACTTTTTTTATGACCTAAAATGAAAATATTCTTTAGATCATGACAGGACCCTGTTCAAAATCCATTGGTTCTTATTGTTAACAGAATAAAATTTAAATGCGTGGGTTTGATCCAACTAGCCTTTCCTTTCTTATCTCCCTGCTGTCTTTCAGATGCATTAGGCTTAATCTAGCCTCATTTACTTGTTCCTCCAGAGCTTTCTTCTTGGAATGCCTCCTTCCTCCTGCCTCGGCATTTCCTCCCTAATCGTAAATTCCTAGAGTTCCACCGAATCCAGAATGACTTCCCTCACAATTCTGCTTCATCTGTATGGCTTCTCTTTATTTTCCACCACTCTTGGCCTTCACCCTTGCTTGATACTCAACAGTGACAAACTCATCCTTGGTTACCTGAGGCTCTTCTAGTTTTAACACTGAAAGCTCTTTCTTGGGAATTTCTTCAGTCCTATCATTATGTTTTGTGGGTATCTGCCTTCTCTTCTCAACTGAATGGGAACCTTGGTGAAGGTAGGAAATGCACCACATTTTCATTTTCTAATGTCACTTAAAGTTTTCAACCATAAGAAATGTTCAGCTAGCCATATATTGAAGATTAAGTCTTACATTTACCCAATACACATTCTACCAATGTACCACTTAAATGAAATGCTCAATAAGAACCAAAGAATTGGCTGGGCACCATACCTCATGCCTATAATCCAAGCATTTTGGGTGGCCGAGGCGGGAGGAGCTCTTGAGCCCAGAAGTTTGAGACCAGCCTGGGCAACACAGGGAGACCCCTTCTCTACAAAAAAAAAAAAAAAAGTAAAAAAAAAAAAAAAAGCCATGGCTACTTGGGAAGTTGGGGTGGGAGGATCACTGGAGCCCAGGTTGAGGCTGCAGTGAGCTATGATTGCACCATTGCACTCCAGCGTGGGCAAGAGTGAGATGCTGTTCCCCTGTGCCCCCACCACAAAAAACCCCCAAAGAATTGAGAAAGAAAAAAAATTAATCGGAGGAATGCAAGCCCTTTGAAATTATCAGGCTCAGAAAGTCATTTAAAATGTACCAACAGTCACATCTCACTCTCCCTTGAGCTAAATAATTAAGTCTTGAAACCACTTGCTATGCAGGTTCTAGACTAACTGATTCCAAGTATCTATAAAACGCTCTACAGCCTATGGTTCAACAATGTATAGCCAATCATTAACCAATGTTATTTCTGTAAACCAATAAGAATTCCCAATGAACAACTTTCATAATTGCCCTTCTCCTGATTCATCCTTTTTTTTCCTTAAAAACTTGAGCCTGTCTTTTGGTCTCCAGGGCATTCCCCAAGGCAACTTGGAAGTGTATCCCGGGCTGGGATGCAATCCTCAACATTTGCAGTTGAATAAACTCTCTTTAAACTAGATTCTGACCTTTTGGGTTATTTTAGGTTGACAAAATTATTGAGCTCTTTAATGTGTGTTCCATTTGTCTGGTCCTTAGTTCTTCCCATCTCTTATTTTTACACTGTGATAGAAAGAGTTTGGGAGATTAGGAGGTAAGGTAGCAATAGGCAGTCCTGCCAGGACTCCCAGAAAGAAATTTGAAACCAATCATCTGACACCAGTCTTTGTTGGTGGGGGGGTGTCTAGAATATTTTGGAAGTTCTAAAATAAACTTTGCGCCTTCAGGTGAAAATTTTCTCTAACTCTGTGTCAGAAAGCCTCCCCTTCTCTGCCTGTTCTGTTCTTCCCAAGAGTCCAGTGATAGTGAAATGGTGATGGAAGACAGTGAGGAGGAGGGGCTGGAGGGGGAGGGCTGTGAGTGTGTCCTGGGAAGCTTATGCAAGCAGCATGGGCAGAGATGCCCTGGACAGAGATGCTCTTCTCAAAACGGAGGAGAAAGTTCTCGAAAGCTTCATAGTTGATTTGATATATGCTCCACACAGCTCCCCTATCCTTACAGAGAACCTCTGTAGCCAACTTTTAAAATGTTATCTCTAATATATAAGGTTTATGGCAAACCAGATTCCATCCAAATTGAAAATGTTCCTTAGACATTTTACAGCCAATAATTCCATTATGATAAATGTCTCTTCTGTGCTGTGGAGAAAGGCTTCTTGCCTTTCCAGCCAGACTACCTTATATTCCCTTGTGATACCTATGTACCTAAGGCCCTAAGACCTTTTGATTGACTAGAAATCAGTGTATCTATCCTTACAAGGTCAGAATTATTAATAGAAACTGAAGGATATGGGTTCTTGGATTAATACAGAGTTTTAGAAGAAAGTTTCTTCATAAATAGAATCTTTGGGAAAAAAAATCAGAAAAGACTGAGGGTGAATGGGGCAAAGTGGGTGTATTAGTCAGGGTTCTCCAGAGAAACAGAACCCAGAGGATACATATATATGCAAACACACACACACACACACACACACACACACACACACACACACCACACACACCCACAGCGGGAGAGAGAGAGAGAAGTTTCAAGTAATTGGCTCATGCGCTTGGGGGGACTCACAAGTTGAAAATCTACAGGGCAGGCTAGAAATTCTGGTAAGAATTGATGTCGCAGTCTTGAAGGTAAAGGCTAGAAATTCTACCATGCAGTCTGGAGGCAAAACTTCCTTTCTCTTTGTGGGTCCTTGTCTTTTAAGGCCTTTGTCTGATTTACTAAAGCCCACCCATATTATATAGGATAACCTGCTTTTCAAATTCCACTAATTTAAATGTTAGTCACATCTAAAAAATACCTTCACAGCAATATCTAGACTGGTGTTTGACCAAACAACTTGTCATCATAACCTAACTAAACCGACACATAAGATTAATCATCACAGTGGCATGCAATATTATTTGGTGTCAGATAATAAATTTTTACTTAGTATAAGCAAAATGTAAATTCAAGGTGAGAGTTATATTATAAAATCTAAAGTAGTCTAGAGATAGCAACAACTCTAAAATTTCCTGAGGGTATATCCTCAAAGGTGAATTAGATCTGAACATAAAGTAAGATTAATTAATTTTCTTTTTTTTTTTTTTAAATTCTTTCCCCTCAAATGTGAATGTAGAGCTCCTCACTTTGCCTGGTTTAACAAAGCAGGCCAAGAGAACTCATGATATGCAGCATTCGTAAAGCGAACAGAAAAACACTGCAGGGGGGAAAGTCTCAAAGCCACATAGTAAGGTAAATACTAGTTGTAATCTAATTAGAAAAGATAATAGAAGCCAATGGAAAACAGGCCACATGCCCAAGAACTACAATTCCCTGGGGAAATAAATGATTGATCGCTTGGAGACAGGAAACAGATAGGGGAAAGCATGTTCTTGCCTTTGACCTGAAACATAGATCATGACTTCCAACCCGAGTAAAGGCATTTGTAAAAAACCAAATGTTTTACATTCCAGCAGTTTGTCATTTACAGAGAAGACTGGTGAAGTCCTTCCGTAGAACATCAGTGACTTTTGCTATTAAATGTCTAACTTACCTAAGAAAAATTGTTAAATGCAGAACTGCATTAGCAAAATGATATTTTTTTTCAATCCAAACATAAAAGGACTGGTTATTTTTATCCCTCCACCCATTTCACTGCCCTCTGCTGCTCATACATGAAGACACACAAAACCAAAGTTAGAGAGAAGCCATAGCTACTCATCTCCCCACTCACTGTTTAAAATACTGTTTCTTAAGGAAAATCACCATTGGAATGTTAGTGCTTTCTGTGACTTCGACAGCTCTGAGTAGAGAAGGAATGATCTGCTTGCAAGATAGGACTCAGTGGAAGGATTCAGCTCTCTTTCATGAAGAGAGAAAAGAAAGACAGAATTATGTCAGAGTGAGAACAAAGTGAACAACATTTAACAGGAATGTTTGATGACATTTTACTGTAAGATTGTGGAATGTTGGCATTGGAAACCCTTCTGAGTACATAGCTCTCAGGCCACAGTTTGGATAAGGCTGATATGGTTTGGCTGTGTCCCCACCCAAATCTTATGTTGAATTGTAGTTCCCACAATTCCCAAGTGTTGTGGGAGGGATCTGGTGGGAGGTAATTGAATCACGGGGATAGGTCTTTCCCATGCTATTCTGTTGACAGTGAATAATTCTCACAAGATCTGATGGTTTTATAAAGGGGAGTTTCCCTGCACAAACTCTCTTCTCTTGTCTGCCGCCATGTGAGATATACCTTTCACCTTCCACCATGATTGTGAGGCCTCCCCAGCCAGGTGGAGCTGTGAGTCCATTAAACCTCTTTCTTTTGTAAATTGCCCAGTCTCGGGTATGTGTTTATCAACAGCATGAAAATGGACTAATACAGGAGTGATTAACCTGAAGCAAAAAGTATCATCCAGAAGTGGCTGTGAGTGAATGAGCTGGGAGAATTTAGGCAGCTAAACAAGAAACTGGACAGAATAAAACTGAGAGCACAAAAATGTTTAGAAAATAGAGGGATAACTTGGCTTTGTGTTACAGATTAAAGTGAACCCAATAGTAGGGAAGGAAAAAAGAAGAATGCATCTCCTTTGTCCAGACCACATAGATATTTGCATCAGAAAAATGAAGAGAGAGCCTAAATTTACTTAAGAATTGGAAGAAAAAGCAAACAAGAAAAATCCTGAAGACCACTTCTAAAGGAAAGCTAAAAGGTCTGCCATGTTCTCTCTAGTCAGAAAAGTCACACTAAAATTGACATATAACTTAAGGACAAAATAACTCTTCAAAATGGAAATTCCAAGAAAATTACCCCCTTCTCATTACATTTCCCTTCAATTACCTTCTCTTGTATTTAGTCAGCAATTCTCATAGATGAACATTAACTACATGTAGTCACAACTATCTGCAACTAGGTAAAACTTAAAATCAGGTTTGAAAACAGGCAGAAGTTATATGTATTGAGAGCCACAAAAATGCTCACTCTGATTCATTTAGTCTGCCTCTGTACTTCTAGGGAAACAAATTGGTTAGATGCGTAAATAAAATGCTCTTTCAAGGTCATTTCTCAAATGTGTGGTATTCATACCCTTGGAAATAGTCTGAATATCCCCAATTAGGAAACTGTTCAAATAAATTATATTATTGTCCTTCAGTAGGGAATCATGAAACCAATAATATTTATGAAGATTTGTATAAATGGGAAATGCTTATAATAAAATACTGAGAAAAGTGAAGAAAAAAATTAAAAATGCATGGTATGATTTTTACCTCTAAAAAGGCAGGAAAGGAAAAGAGTTGAGTGGAAGTACTAAAAATGTTAACAGTGGATACCTTTGGATAATGATATTGTGAGTGTTATTATATCATGAGTTTTGATGTCCAGTAGAATTTCCTATATTTCCCAAATGTTATAATTAGAAAGAGAAACATCAACAAACTAATTTTAAAAAGAAGATGGATAAAAGATATAAAGATAGTAACGAGGCATAGTTTTTCCCTGGCAGGAAGAGAGAAGTCAAATTGTACCTAGATAAGAAATGACTGCCAAATTTCAAGAGATAACTAGAGTGTAAACAGCTCACATGTAGCCACGATTGAACCACAAATGTGAACTCTCAGGGTTATAGCATAGCCAGACTTCACACTTATTTTCTGATGTGTCATGTCAGGTATCAGTGAGGTCCTTCTTGAACAACAGTGGCTTGAAAGGAGAAAAAAACAAAAAAGAAAATTGAGGAACTAAAAGTACCAGGAGTTATTGGTATCATTATTATTTGTAAAACTCTGTATGTTTCTCAATCTAATTTCAGAGCCTGATAAGAGCTGTAGGGTCTTGACCAAGTTGTAGTTCTGAAGGCATTTCTTTACTCACATTTTGTGGCAAGATTTTCTCTGCTCCTGCATAGGGGATATGCCACAATATGGACCCTAGGAGAACAGTCACGGCTAAATACCAAAGAGGAACACAGCCAGGAAGTGGGACAGGACAGGAACCAGTTGTTCTTTAGGGGTGTCACAGAGTAAAAAAAAAAAAAAGGGGGAACATATAGGAATGTAGACAGAGTGAAATGAATATGTGTGTCAATGAAACAAATATTAAATAGCCCATTTTTTTAAATTATTTTTTTGAGACCGAGTCTCGCTCTGTTGCCTAGGCTGGAGTGCAGTGGCGCAATCTTGGCTCACTGCAACCTCTGCCTCTCCTCTGGGGTTCAAGCGATTCTCCTGTCTCAGCCTCCCAACTAGCTGGGATTACAGACATGAGCCACCATGCTCTGCTAATTTTTGTACTTTTTTTAGTAGAGATGGGATTTCACCATATTGACCAGGCTGGTCTTGAACTCCCAACCTCAGGTGATCCACCCGCCTCGGCCTCCCAAAGTGCTGAGATTGCAGGTGTGAGCCACTGTGCCCAGCCAACCCATTGATTTTTAATCAGTCTTTCTCTTTCCCTTCTTTTTCTGTCTACTATGCACATGTAATTACAAAGAAATATCACTCATTTTGTGTGTGGCTGTAAACTAGTCCCATTATTATATGTAACTAAATCATGTTTTATGCCAAGTATTTGCAGTTATCCCTGCCCTTAAAATTTGAGGAGTAATTTTATATTTGTTGCTAATATGCGTAATACCATAAATGGAATATTTTGACTTCAAAAAGTAGAGTTATTGAAATTGATTTGTTTGAAATGTAAAAATTTAGTACAGGTAGTAAAGATTTAAAAAGGTGAAGATGAAAATAGAAGTAGAAATATGTAGGACTTGTAACGAAATAGAAGTAGTAGAGTCTCAGCAAATCATATAATTTGGTTGGATCTCTGCTTATTTGAGAAAACTCGTCTGAAAAGCCATAACGATTTACCAACTTCACAAATAATTATTTGCTAGAGTCATCTCCTATAGGATGAGGTACCTGTGCACAGTGAAGGTGAGGTAATAAATAGTCTTCAGCATACTGGAGACAGCTAAGTTCAGTACAGGACTCTTGTAAAATTGGGAGAGGAAGAGGCTGCAGTAGATTTTGTAGGTTATGATGAATGATGCAGGTGCCATAGCCTTTGAATGGATAATTTTTCATATCTATTTTCTTATTATTTATTTACCTCTATGCAGTGTTATATGGTTCAGTGGTCCCCAAACCTCTCTGCAAACTAGAAAAAACTGATTTTTGTTTTGTTTTTGAATGTAGATTTTGGAGGTCCCATCCTTGGAATTCTATTTTAGAAGGAGTAATAGACTAAAGTAGAGGCTGACATCAATATTTGTATCAATTCTGACATAGATTGTGCTGAGGCCACAATTTGAGAAACAGAGGAAGGAGGTAACAGGAGAAGCGAAAGTATTAGGCTTGTTTAGAAAGAGTTTCTCCAGCTACAAATCCTACTTAAACCTTTCCATTCTTCTTTCTTTTGTTGAGACGGAGTCTCGCTGTTACCCAGGCTGGAGTGCAGTGGTGCAATCTTGGCTCCCTGCAAGCTCTGCCTCCTGGGTTCATGCCATTCTCCTGCCTCAGCCTCCCAAGTAGCTGGGACTACAGGTGCCTGCCACCACGCCTGGCTATTTTTTTTTATTTTTTTTAGTAGAGACGGGGTGTCACCGTGTTAGCCAGGATGGTCTCGATCTCCTGACCTCGTGATCCACCCGCCTCAGCCTCCCAAAGTGCTAGGATTACAGGCGTCAGCCACCGTGCCCAGCCTCCATTCTTCTCTTTATCCTTTCCTTCCCACTCTTTTCCTCCCTCTAAGGAGAGAGAAGCCATTAGATCATCAAGAAGTGAGCTGAGACAAGTTCAAGTTCAGCACCTAGGGGAGCTGGAACCAAGGGAGAAGTGTCTCTCAGAAAAGTCAAAAACAGTGAGGGAGACTGAGATGCATAGAGCGAGAGGTGGGATGAAAACTAAGCTACAAAACTCTATTAGTGTGTGTGTGTGTGTGTGTGTGTGTGTGTGTGTATTTGGGGGCAGTGCTGGTAATGGGGAGCTCACAGTATTAAATATTAACTATATAGCAAAGATAGAAAAATGATGACTTGGAAAAAGCTATGGAAATAATAACTTGATGTCTAGCAGATCAGGGTGCTTTTGAAGAATCTGATGTGGGGAAATAAAACAGCCAGTAAATTGTGAGGGAGTTAAGGTAAAAGTTAAGCTAGTCTATATGCATTACTATTTATTCACTCATTTACTGTTTGCATTCATTTATTTGACACATGTTGAGCATCTACTGTGGCTGGGCATCTTTTAGAAAATGGGAATACCAATGAATCAGACACTGCCCTACCCTCATGGATCTTATAAAAGCTATTCTTTGACAAGATGAGACTTTTCTTCTTCAATTCTGGTAGATTCAGTGGGCCATATAATTCATTTCAAAATGTTTTCATGTAGGAGAGATTTGTGTATGATTGAGAGCAAGGAAAAAAGGCTTAGAAGCGGAATTCAAACATTGAAGACACAAGAGAAAAAATAAATGATAAAATACTGTGATCTCTTCGAAATCGAGAATGAAGTGAAAGGAAAGAAATATAAAAAGGTAGTTTGGCCCTGTAAGAAAGATGATCTGTTCTTCCTCTGACACAGGAAGGAAGGAAGAAAGAACATGCTGGAAGCAGAGCAAAGAAGAGGTAAGACACTGTAGTTATTTTAAATACCCACCTGTTGATATACACAGCTTAGAGACATTACTGAAAGTATAAGCCATTTTTAACATGCTGGAAGCAGAGCAAAGAAGAAGTAAGACACGGTAGTTATTTTAAATATCCACCTGTTGATATACACAGCTTAGAGACATTACTGAAAGTATAAGCCATTTTTAAAGATAAACAGTGCTCATATATGTATCTGTTACAAACAAAGCCCATAGTGTCTAAACATACCAATGCTCAATTATTATTTAAATAATAAATTAAAATTTGGTTGATATTTTACTTTTGTTTATTATTAACTAATCTTTGCTTAACTCATCACTACAATTCTTACTGGTGGCTTTGATTTTAACATGTGGTTTAACGAAACTCCCATAGTGATGAATCGTTCTTTGATTCCCCAGGTTAATTTGAAAATGATCCAAAGATACACACACAGGGTGTCTTATTCTGTTTGTGCTGCTATAACAAAATCCTATAAATGGGTAATTTATAAAGAACAGAAATTTATTTCTTAGAGTTATGAAGGCTGGGAAGTTCAGAATCAAGTTAATGGTAGTTTTAGTGTCTGATGAGGAGCCCAGCCTCACCTTCCTAGATGCATTCTCTGAAAGACAGGAATGCTGTGCCTTTACAAGGCCAAAGGAATAGAACAGGGAAAGAACTGAATGTTATGTGGAGCCTCTTTAATAAGGACCTGATCCCATTCATAAGAAAGGAGCTTTCATGATGTAATTACTTCTTAAAGTCTCCATGCCTTAATTCTATCACATTGGTTGTTAAATTTCAGCACATGAACTTTGGAGAAGACTCATTCAAACCAAAGCATAGGGAAAACTTCAGGCTAAGTGTATAGGTTGCTTTGTTTGGGACCTATATATGGATCTCGTCAGTCGTTTAGGACTGAGAACTGTTGAAATGTTCAAGCTAATATTTGAGGATGGCATTTTGTGGCTCTTGAGAAGGGAAGTTCATTTGATTTAGGTGGTTGCTATGACCCAATCTAACTCTAGAGGTCTACAAGTCAATGGATCTCTCCCTGTTCTTGCTTCATCCAACAAAGCATGCTTTGGTCTACCCAGGCTGGTTGTCGAGGTTTCTGAAATAATTGATTTGTCCAAGAGACAATCAGTTCAATGCTCCATTTCATAATTTAATAGGAGACATTGTAACCCTCTTAAACCTCATTCTATCCCCTCAGAAAAATGGCATTCATTTCAGTAGCTACAGCTGGCCTCTGTCTTTATAACTCTTTGGTGTTCAGCAAGACAGCCATACTGTAGCTGCAAGCTATTACGACAACACACTGACTTTCAGATTTACAACTGTGTGCTTGTCATTTCCAGATGTAGTTTTACTAAGACAGTTGTGCAGGAAACATTGTGAGAAGCAGCAGATTTCCAGTAAAACATGCCTATAAACACTATGGTTTCTGGCAAAGAGGGGAAAAAAAGGTTTACACCCAGATGCCTTAAAAATATATAGTCTACCCTTTGTTCATATTTACCCTGAGGGTTTAAATGTGATCTACAGCTTTTGTTTTTGTTTTGTTTGTCCCACCCTGACACTGGAGCAACCCATCTAGACCCTTGTGTCCTGTAAATGGTTTAAACACTGTTTTCTGCCTATTGTTCTACTAACAACTTAGAAATTTTCTAATAGAAAATAAGAATCTTAACTACACAAGCAATTGCTGTAGGTTTTTTGAATTGATCTCCATAATCTATAAGCCTCTGAGCAGCACTTGGACAGGATAATTTGAAAGCAGAAACCAAAACTTCCTGTGGGAAGTCACAGACCCACGATTTCATGAATATTTTTCTACATTCCATTGAATATGCTGCCTTTTTCCGTTAGCACAAGCCTACATGATTCAAAAGACATGTTTTGGCAGGAAGTAAATTAACACATATGGGTGTGGGTGGCAGTGTCTTAATGCCCCACATGGGTTCACCCTTATTATCAGCCATGGCTGTATCTATATAATACTAAGTCAAGGAAGAAATTGGTTGTGACAGACTCATCTTTCAGCAAAGTTAGGAAGTAAATGAAATATACTGACTCCATGTCTGTTATCCTTAATTTTCTCTTAAACCAACCTCTTTTCTTTAGGGATCCACTATAAGGTTGCTGGCATGTCAGTGTTCCCCTCAATTGGGGCATTACCATCTCCTCTACCCCTTGCTCCAGACTTATCTTTTCCCATTCAGTCCTTCATCAATACATACCTGCTTTCAGTCATCCATCCGTCTATCCACTCACTCTCCCATTTCTATGTATTCTTACTAATTAAAATGAGTAACCTCTAGAGTATTAGTGACATAGGAATATACCACAAGAAATGACTGAACCTGAAGAGATGATTCTTATACATTTAATAATTCAATGTCTTAATTTTTTTCAAACATTTAGTTTTGCAGAGACTTATGTTTCCATGGAATAATCTTGGGATCCATGTGGAGTGCAAGAGATTGGAAAAGAAGGAGTTCTCAAAAAATAAAAAGTTTGGCCAGGTGCGGTGGCTCACGCCTATACTCCCAGCACTTCGGGAGGCCGAGGTGGGCAGATCACGAGGTCAGGAGATCGAGACCATCCTGGCTAACACGGTGAAACCCCGTCTCTACTAAAAATACAAGAAAAAAAAAAAAGCCAGGCGTGGTGGCGGGTGCCTGTAGTCCCAGCTACTTGGGAGGCTGAGGCAGGAGAATGGCGTGAACCTGGGAGGCGGAGCTTGCAGTGAGCCTAGATTGCACCACTGCACTCCAGCCTGGGCGACACAGTGAGAGTCCATCTCAAAAAATAAATAAATAAATAAAAAGTAAAAAGTTCTTGTTTGCTCTACATGAGTAGATTAACTTCTTTTCAAAGTATATTTCTGGATTCATGTGAGATTTGTAGTTTAAAATGGGGTTATAAAAGAAAAAGAAAAAAGAAAGAATGCCACCACCTTAATCCAAAGAAATAAATCATCTTAAGATTGTGTCACATCAGTGATATAGATAGGCTGGAATATCTTCTAAAAGGCTCTTAATATAAACGTGTAAATCACATTGGTCCCAATTGTCTGTGAATGCATCATCCTTATAGTTTAAACCTAAGTTTCTGAAGTGCAGTCAAACTGTCTTGCTTCCTTGGCAATATTGAGTTGAGGTCATGTTCCACGTAGTCAAAAATTGTGAAAAGAGGATAGAAAGCTGATGAGTACCTGTTTCACTTCATCCAACAAAGCACCTTGGTCAATCCAAGCTGGTTGTCAAGGTTTCTGAAATAGGGTATCCCTTCCAGACGGCAGAATAGATCTTAGATAATGGTCCTAGGCTCCACAAACAACTATCTGGGCAGCTTCTATTCTTAATTGTTTAGGGTCATGGGTTATTCTGATTTGCCAGGCCTGTGTCACTTGTCTACTCTCTATATAAACAGAATTACTATGGGGTGAAGGAGAAATGCAAATAAAAATTATGCTAATAAAGCATTTGAAGTAGGCAATATTTTCTCAAAATGAATGATGCTGGGTAAACATGTGCATACATGCAGTAGAATAACACAGCAAAATATTTGTAGTGGATGACTGACTTCAGATGGAAACACAGTATCCATTTCCCAAAGATGTTTTTTAAAACTAGTTTAAAAAACAATGTGGGTATGATTCTGTTCTCTGAGTTTTTAAATAATACGCTGAATGACAGATTTCTGCATTGTGTACCTTCTTTCAAAAAAGGGTCTTATCTCTCATGTCGTAATTCCTGTCTCCTTGGTCAACAACCTCAAAACAATGGGTCAACAATACAAAGAATTGTTAAATGGCCAAATCAGGCTTGGAATTGAAATTCTTACTTTTAAGGCCTTGCTGAAGAAAAAGAATATCTGCCAGGCAGAACTAATTAAATAAGAAGCACTATTAGTAGAATGTTTATTTGCATTTCATAAGCCTCTAAAGTAAAATGATGCAAATATATTGACTTAGGTTGGCAGTTATTATGGAGAAGTATTGCCCTGTGGATTGCCAAGTGATTGACAGTGACATAATATTCAACATAATAGGCTCAGAGTGGTATCATTTGTTAATAGTGACATTCCTTTTCCTAAAACGAAGGGAAAGAATCATTTATTTAGTAGCCTTTGTGTAAAAAGTTTCTTTCTTTCTCTATTTCTGTTTTTCTAGAACAACTTTTCATTCTTGGTTCTATATTCATTAATTACAATAATTTTTTCTTTACTAATTAGTTATAAAACAATGCATTCTTCCAAATAGCAAAGATCTTTAGGTCAACATAAACCAGTTGAAATGAGTAATATGTAACCCACGATATCAAAGCAACAACAAGAAAATAAACCTAACCCACTCAAGAAATCTCACAAGGGCTTTAACCAACAAGATTGCCTTCAGAATATACAAATGAATGGTTTGTTAGGGGAGTCTTGGTGGGTAGATTATGGAGGAGAAAGAGAAGGAAACAAAGAGAAGATGAGTAAGAGGAGGAAATGAAAAAGGAGGAAAAGAAAAGGGAGAGACTAAGGGTACCTGTGTTTTAAATACATGAAGAGAGAAAGCTATATGATCTGCATCCTTTATTTTCATGTGTTCAAGCTATTACATCACACAGGAGAGGTATAATAAAGTGTACTAGTGAGTAGTTAGGTCACCCTAATGAATACAAATAAAATAGCTCTTTCTCCTAAAGAGGCGGAGCATTTTATTAACTAGCATTTCGAGAGTGTTGTTATTTTTTATGTCTAAGATTTTATGGATCCTATTTTCCTGGGAGGCTGTGGAAGCAGTGACAAATGTTGCAGAGACTAGAAACTCCTTTTTTGTGTTTCTAAAACAAATCAAGGAAATCACAGAAGAGAAAAACAAATCAGTTAACCTGCAGCTTTATTTATGAAGTTTAGATGTCAGCATACTTTGTAAAACCTGCCACCCCTATCATGGTTAAAATAGCACCAATGAATCCAGGGAAACGTTTTATTATAAGACAGTATCATGGATCTTTGAAGTCATATGTGTATTCATGAATCCTCGGGATGTTGTGAGTATAAAATGAAGTCGTATGCATAAAAAATGAGCTCTATAGATGAGGTCATCTAGAGATGGAGGTAGTACAACAGGAAAAGTTAAAGCTGAAAGATCTCTGAAGGATTGGATTTTTAGAAAAAAATAGAAATTGATATGCTATGAACAATATTGAAAACATTGTACTTTGTATATAATAGAGGGAGGTAAAACAATAGTATTTTATACTTTAATTAGAATATACAAAATTTCAATAGAATCATTTAAAGTTTATACATGATTTATCTAATAAATAACATATGTTATATAATTTTTACATACACATATATGCATATATAATCACATACATTTATATGTATATGAATATTACATATTTTTATTTATTCTTTGATCACTTTCCATTATGTGAAAACACTACTGATTTAAGAAATGAGAGTGCATGAAATTATCCCTTGTAGTATAAACATCTGGTATATTTGGTATAAGTCTTCTAAAAAGCCTATATAATACCAAACCTCTAAATATTGTTCTAATAAGAGTAAGCTATGCCACTATATATAGAATCACAACATTCTAGATCTCTATATATTTGTCAAATCTTCAAGTAAAGAGAAACCAAGTCCATTTTTCCACTTACGTAAAAAAACTTTACTAGGAAAACATGGTGATGGCCTTGTTAGCCTTCATCAGATAGAGTCAGACGATAGAGGGTGTTCATATTAAATCGAGCTGCCTAGTGTTCCACCTTGTAAATATAATATTACATTTCATTGGTGATGGAATTATTTCAATTTGCCATGGCGCTGCTTTTCTGAAACTATCTGTGGACCCATGTAGGTCAAGGGGAAGAAAAATTAAGGGTCATCCTAAGTTTATACCATATAGTGTTTTCATTTTCTATCCAGCTAAGTACATCCAGGCTCCCTGTTGGGCAAGCCTTTTTTTTCCCTTGTCTGTTATTTTCAGAAAAAGGGCTACATATGACAGTCTCAGAATCTTACCAGCCTGAACACAGATGGTAAAGATTACAGCACGCTGAGTATTGACCTTTAGAAGCTGCCTTTCTTCTCAAGGTTCTTCTAGTTTGACAGTTAGACTGGCTTTTTCTCAATTAACTTCATTACCAACACTAGTTTTGCCTTTTGTTTTTCCTCTGATAAGTGTTAGCTACACTTATCAACAAAGGTAAGTCTTACTCTGAGCAGTTGGCAGACCCAATCATTACAAATCATTATATTTCACTCCTTTGACGTACTGGCTTCAAGAGCTTGGAGATAATGTAGACATTGTTTAAACGCTGGCTTTCCCTTTCCAACAAGTACCTAAGCTAATGAATTTCAACTGGTTGCCTGAGATGAGCAATGAGTGGGGACCTGGGAGAAAGAGGTCATGGACAGCAAGTAGGAGGCCCACCATAAATCACAAGATGGGGCATTTATGAACTGGTTGTAAATTGTCAATATAAGGCTACAAAGTGAACCTATACTTTGATCATAAATAAAGAAGAAGGCTAAAACAATATAAACTGGATGCCCAAATTAAATGGAGGATACCATTGCACTGCATGGAGCCAAACATGCTATTTCAGGTCTTCAATGTAAGAAATAGTTGGAAAATTCAGAAGAGAGATTAGAGTACAAATATTTTCTTTAGCACTAAGCTAAAGTTATAATACTATTATTCCAGCAAACTCTCACATGTGCTAGATTTTTACAATCACTCACATGTAACAGTGGGTACTATTTTACATCATAAAACTTGGGAGAGAGATGAGAGCAAATCCCTTTTTCATTATGAAGATGTTATTTGGTAGATTATTTTCTGATGGAAAATTTAGACCCATTAAGTTTTCAAGTTAAGAATCTGCTTCCTACTTTACTTCAAACAGTGATAAAAATCACTACAATAATATTTTAGTACTATAAAACATGTTGAAATACAGCAATAAACCATTATCTGTATTGTTTTATTTTGCTCAAATAAATTAAAGCTCAACCATTGATCTGAGATAAAAATTACCATTTTAATATGCACTTAAAATTTGGTAGAATTTTAGAAGGCAATACAGTTAGACTTTTGATCTCAAATGAGCAGGTGATAAAAGTGTCATGTAAGATTTGCTTATATTTTACAATTTCATTAAAAGGGGATTAACTTTTCAGAGAAAATACGAGAAAAAACTAATTAAAATTGAGAGCCTCAATAAATTTACCTTAGCAGTGTCACATAACATTTCGCAAGTGCAACAGAATGGTGGTAGCAAAGTGAATCATTCTAGGAAGTCTTCAAACAAATATAAGAAAATCCTTTCTTATACAAGTCAGAGAAATTGCTCTCATTTATCAGTCACTCAGACAAACAGTAAAAAAGAAGCCAGTAGTTGATTCCATCAGTAGATGCTAAAAAGACCAAAGGTGCCCATGTTACCAAAGGAAAGTGGAAACATTCTTCTAATTTCCTTTTACAATTTTGCCCCAGACCATAAATCAAATCTATTTCTTTAAATGTGTCCCCCAAAATAGAACTGAAAGCCAGTATCTCAGGCACAAGATATTTTAGAGATATAAAGTTAAGATTTTAGGTTTTAACAAGACCTTAGAAATCCGATCACCTTGTCAAATACACTCATTTGAACAACAAAAATGACTTGTTTACCAAGGACACAAAACTAGTAGAATTTAAATTGGAACCCAGCTACCCCGGTTCCCTGTTAGAAGTTATTTTATACATATGCTTGCTATCTCTCCAGCCCCATTTCTTCTCATTTCCTTTTTTAAAAAAAATTTACATCTGGGGTCTCATATAATTCTACAAAGCCTGATGTCACCCCCAGATTCAGGAGTAGGCTCTGTCTTGCTCAAGCCATTCCATTCTACTAGCTATGGTAATGGATTCAGGGATGGATATGTGATCCAATCTGGGACAATAAGATTTTAGAAGCTGTTTTCTGGGGACTGAAATGAAAATGTAATAACTTTTCTGATGCCTTCAAGAGCACAGCCAAAAGATACAATTTCTTGCAAATGAAAAACACCAACCAGTGAGATCCCCTGTAGCTTCTGTCTGCCATTTTGCCCCCATAAGGATAGCTAGCCTGAGGACAAATCCAATACGAAAGAGATGACAGAACTGAAAACAATAGAGAAATCGAGTTGAAATCCTGACCAAACTGCAGCTGAAACTTCTTATGCCTCTAGATTTCCCATTACATATAAGCCAATACATCTCAAATATGGTTTGGCTCTGTGTCCCCACCCAAATCTCATATCAAATTATAATCCATCCCCATAATCCCTATCTGTTCAAGAAGGAACCTGGTGGGAGGTGATTGGATCATGGGGGCAGTTTCCCCCATGCTGGTCGTGTGATAGTAAGTTCTCATGAGATCTGATGGTTTTATAAGTGTTGTTTGACAGTTCCGCCTTCACACACTCTCTTTCTCTCCTGCCACCATAAGAGAAGGTGGCTGCCTTTCCTTCTGCCATGATTGTAAGTTTCCTGAGGCCTCCCCAACCATGCAGCACTGTGAGTTAATTAAAAACCCTTTCCTTTATAAATTACCAAGTCTCGGGTATTTCTTTATAGCAATGTAAAAATGAACCAATATGATCTCCTTTATTGTTTAGACCAGTTTGAGTTTTATTTCCTGCCACTCAAAGCATATTATATAAAGAGTTTCTTCTTCTCATCATGTTTCCTGAGTACCTAGCTATTTTTTATCATAAAGGCCAGCTCCTATTTGATAACACTAGAAAAAAGTTTATTTAAAAAATTGTCCTGATGAATTCTGGCTGCCTACAGTACTTGCTAAAGATTACTCTTTCAAGGGATAGGTTTTTCTCCTCTCATTTATTTTAACCAGGTCCCAATTTTCTTATGGAGTATGATGATAGTATATTAAGTTAAGAGGCTGTATTTTTGAATAAAAGTGAAAAGGCCAATAACCAAACATTCATACATCTAAAGAGGTCTGATTGCGGTGGAAGTATCTATTCACCATGGCAAGTCTGGGTTAAAAAAATAGATTAGGCAGTCAGAATTAGTATTGAGTGGTCCTCCACGGTGCAGCAAAGAAATAAAAAAGCTTCTTTACATGGTTTGCTGTCATTTGCCCCATTATTATTCGTATCTTTCTCTTGACTGTCTTTCCACATTGCAGGTTCTCTTACTGGTCCCTCCATTGCTTGCAACTGTTGTATTGCCTCTGGCCTAGGCCAATTATCCTCACCCTTGGCTACGTATTAGAATCACCTGGAGACCCTTTAACTGTTGCCCAGGCAATTACTCAGACCAATTAAATCAGAATATCTGGAAGTGGGGCCCAGGTATCAGTACTTTTAAAATCTACCCAGGTGATGCAATGTACAGCCAAATTTGAGAACCTGTGGCCTAGATTATCCAGCATCACCAATTCTAGGAAGGCCATGTAGGAATCACAGGCAGGTCCACGGGAAAAGGTGTGTGGAGAGGGCCACATCTGTTTCAAGTCTGAATTGCAGTGCTCTGCTTTTTCCTTCTGCATGCATCTTCTCACTGTGCAGAAATGCAGAGGGCCGGCCGGGTGCAGTGGCTCACGCCTGTAATCCCAGCACTTCAGGAGGCCAAGGAGGGCGGATCACCTGAGGTCAGGAGTTCGAAAACAGCCTGGCCAACATGGCAAAAACCCGTCTCTACTAAAAATACAAAAATTAGCTGTGCGTGGTGGTGGGTGCCTGTAGTCACAGCTACTCAGGAGGCTGAGGCAGGAGAATGGCATGAACCCAGGAGCCGGAACTTGCAGTGAGCTGAGATGGCTCCATTGCACTCCAGCCTGGGTGACAAAGCGAGACTGTCTCAAAAAAAAAAAAACAAAAACAAAAAACAAAACCGAAGGAAGAAAGAAAGAAATGCAGAGGGCCAATTTCCAGGGCTTGCCTGGGTGAAAGGAACAATGACAGAGGCCAGTTAAACCTGTTTCTGAACTTGCAGTTAAAAGGTAAAGAGAGCCTTGGGGCTTATTAAGCTCATTTCACCTTCTCAAGTGTAGAATATCCTATGGTGATTTGAACACAAAATTATATCTAGTAATAGATTGTGTCCCATGTCCTTGGAGATTCCTCTGTGTATCCACCCTCCTGGCATCTAGTATGGGGAAGAGAAACAGCATATGAATATCTGGTTCTGACCATCTCCATCAAAACTAACCAGGATACCCTTCCCATCTCCAGTCTCCATGGCATGTGTCCTTTGTGGGTAACCCAGCCATTCTCTTTCTGAAGACACAAGTTTGCCATTGTTACCAGTCTTACGCTTCTCTCCCAATGTACACCTCACCTGCACACACCAGGTTTGGCTTTCAAACATCTTTGTAAACATATGCAAACTGACTTTCATATGTGAGAATATTAGCATGCTTTGTTTTATGCCTTCCCATCAGGTGCTTTTTTTTTCCCCTTTTAATAATAAATACTATAAGGAATCCAGGTTATTTTATCTTTGCATTTTCTCTCTTAAAACTTTTACTTATGACCTAGGTCATTTAGACCCTTGCTGATCTGCCTCTTGGTTTCCATAATCACTAATAAGTTCTGCATATTAAAATTCTAGACCATTCAACATTGCCATCATGGTGAAGTACATCTCTATATGTCAATAGAGCCAGCTGAGTAAACATTAAAGCATAATTGAATTTTTCAAGCCATGACATTTTAATTAAGAAATGTTCTTGGGCTTTTAAGAGTTCAATATATTTCCTTGTAAGAATTTGCCCTTACAGAATTTTCTTGCAAAAAATACCATCGGGCCTAATACTGAAAAAACTTGCCATTGTCTTGCCTTAGTTGTGTGAGCAAAACTTATCATTTGGGGTTGATGTAATATGTATAATTTTGCTGGCCAATACTAATTAGTACAAAATTGCAAGCACAAAATGGAGGCCATGAAGTATACCAATACAAGTACTTTATGAGAGTCCTTTAGTTACTTTAGATGTCTAGATCTACAAGTTAAACTGATATATATATATATTTAACAGCAGGTGGGTCTGGTTTCAGCTTTGAATAAAATAGCATCTCTTTCCTTATGTTCCTGGGGGAAAACAGGGCATGTTATTAAGATAGTCAAGTATGGTATTATTTTAAGTAGATATTATAGTTGCATTGAGTATACTTTTAAAGAAATGAAACAGCCAGGTTCGATTTTCAGTCCTTAATGGTTATGATTTTCATTTATTTTTACCTTAGATTTCAAAGACAGAAATCTATGAGTCTTTTTCATACCTACTAGTTTCAATGCCACACTCTCTGAACTTGCCCATCCCTTGATATCCATAGTTTTCTTCACAGTTGTGGGTTACTTCTAACATCTCGGCCTTTCTTTTTACTCATGAATCAATTGGTGCTCAAGGAGCTATTGACATAAAGGATCAATAAATCAATAGTTACTTATCAGGGACATATTCTGTACAGCATCGTCTGTTTGGAGTTAAAGAGGATGCTAGATTTATAAGATATATTCTCATCTCTTATGAAGCTTGTCATATTGTCAGAACTGTATGTTGTAGTAAACATATAAAAGAGATGAGAGGCATAAATGAATTTAAACCAGATGAATAAAATAATACATCTCTTCTATGGCTCTTCTCCCAAAGCCTGAAAGATCTTTCTCCTTTATGTATGTGTGTATATATTCATGCATAATTCTATGTATCTATGTATCTAATTTTCTATCTAGCATAAAATCTTGTTGCAGGTTTTATAGGGGAAATTTGTCATTTTTTTCATGCTAATGTCTAAAACTTCCTCTAATGTTTGTAAAATATTATTTTGTGCCTTCAACTCTCCCAAATTGCTGGCATGTAGAGCTCAAATGCAAAATCAAAGTTTAGACACTCCAATGCTCTCACCTTGAACTTTGAGTTTAAATGGAGTGATGCACAGATGCAGGGACAGAAGACCACTCATATTCACCCAGTGGTTCTGTGGCAGTGGTGCTGGCATTGGTGGGCATTATCCAGCAATGGTGGCAGCAGCAGTAGTGATAGTATTAGTTGCAGTGTGGTTGCCATCATGGGACCATGGCCAGGGCATTTTTAATCAGGTTATTTTTGTTATGGGATCTCGTCAGTCTTCCTGGCTGCCCTTGGTTTCTGCTAATTAAAAGCGTGTTCTCCTGGTTTCCTGTTGATTCTCTGAACTACCCTATATTTTCCTATATAGTCCTTTTCTGATTAAATTAATCAGAGTTAGTTGTTTGCAATCAAAGCCATTATTGGTGGAGAAGTTGGGACTGGCAGTGAACAGCAGGCACCAAAGCAAGACATGGAGGAAATGGAAGAAATCTGGAACGGGTTCTCTGGTCTAGAAAACTGAAGGCACTAAAAATCCATTTATTCAAGGATTGGGATATACCTGACATGTGGTGGTGAAACAGCTATTTAAATTATTGCCTTGGTTGTCCGAAAAGAAGTTCATACTGAAGGCAATCTTTGGAAAAATGACTTTTGGCTCCCATATGAAAATGAGAAAAGGGAATTTAACCTTTCTCCTGTTTGGAAAAAAAAAAAAAGGGTGCTCAGGATTTCGAGACCAGCCCGGGCAACACGGTGAAACCCCGTGTCTACTAAAATACAAAAAAATTAGCCAGGCGTGGCGGTGTGCGCCTGTAGTCCCAGCTACTTGGGAGGCTGAGGCAGGAGAATTGCTTGAACCCCGGAGGTGGAGGTTGCAGTGAGCCTAGATCATGCCACTGCACTCCAGCCTGGGCAACAGAGCAAGACTCTGTCTCAAAAAAAAAAAAAAAAAAAAAAAAAGAAAGAAAAGTGCATCTTGCTGCCAGGACTCATTTAATTTTACATAAACATGCTCTTTGAGGTTTGATATGGTTTGGCTGTTTCCCCACGTAAATCTCATCTTGAATTGTAGTTCCCATAATCCCCATGTGTTGTGGGAAGGACCTGGTAGATGGTAATTTAATCATGGGGGTGGTTATCTCCATGCTGTTCTCATGACAGTGAGTTCTCATGAGATTTGATGGTTTTATAAGGGGCTTTTCCCCCCATTTGCTCAGCCCTTCTCTCGCCTGCTGCCTTTTGAAGAAGGACATGTTCTCTTCCCCTTCTGCCATGATTGTTAAGTTTCCTGAGATCTCCCCAGCTGTGCTGAACTGTGTGTCAACTAAACCTGTTTTCTTTATAAATTACCCAGTCTTGGGTACTTCTTCACAGCAGTGTGAGAATGGAAAAATACAAGGCTGAAGCAAATCTGACTGATGTTCAATGTGAAAATAAAATATAAAAACTGTTCTTGGAGTTATTTCTAAACAGAACTGACATCAGAATTGTCTGAAGCATCAGAATCATCTGTTTCAGAAAACTCGAACTTATCAAATGAATCTTTGACCAGCAACTTTTTGAGAATGATGCTAATATCAGGTAATAGTATAGAAATGCTACATTTTTCTTTTTGCAAATTTAATTAATTAATTTACTTTAGGAGATGGGGTCTTGTTATGTTGTCCAGGCTGGTCTCAAACTCCTGGGCTCAAGCAATCCACTTACCTCAGCCTCCCAAAGTGCTGGGACTACAGGCGTGAGCCACCATGCCCCAAAGGAATGCTACATTTTCTAGGATTTGACATTTTCAGTGATTGAGATTTACTATATTTTGTAAATGGAAATACCACTACTAAGCACAGAATAAATAGAATGATGTCTATTGTTTCCAAAGTCGATATATTAGAGCAATGCAAAAATAATAATAAAAACGAGATCCATCATAGCAAAGTTATCTCATAGTAAATGCTGCAGCCATAAGCACCACTGGCAAGTATTCTCGAGTCATTAAGGACTATGTTTAGTAAACTGGCTTTTTCTATCAGCAGTGGCAACTTAAGAACTTGTCAGAATCTACTGCATTTTATTCTGATTTTGTTAGGTATTATGAAAAATGAATGTTACGTACATTGCCTCATGCCCAAGAGGGATAAGCTGCCCTTCCAAAAGTGATACAACCAGACACATCCCCGTCTGATACACAACCTGGAGAGACTGGCTATATTGAAAAGACACAAGTTGAAGTCAGCCTTGGCATCACATTAGAAAGAAACATTTCAATTACATTAACCAATTCTTCAACTCTACAACATATCTCCCATGGGTCCAGCATTCCCAATATAAATATGCTGCAGATCTTATAATCTGGACACTCATTTCACCTGGAGATCTAGCTCTGAGGCTCATTAAAATGCCTCAGAAGAGTTTCGGCCCAGTAATAGACAGTTATATCAAGTATCTGAGGGTCAAAACTGTATCAGTGGTAGACATCTTTCTAAGACCATTGAATCAAAATCTATGATCATAATAATAATGTCTTATGTTTACTTATTTCCTGTCTTATGTTTTATTATTTTTTCCCTCTGACTGTGTATGAGATAGAAAAAAACAAACTATTTTTCCTTCTCTCACACTTAACAGAGCACAGGACACTTCTGTGACCAGATGTTTGGGGTTTCTCCCTACCACGCAGCAGTTCTCCAGCAGACACAAACTAGATGTCCTATAATTCAATTAAAATTCTGACACTCTCTATCTGAAGACAGCATTGGATCCTACAGGTTAAAGGCTCCATCCTTCAAGACTACCCACCACTTCAGATGACACAAGTGGCAGTTGTGACCTGTGCTTCTGACTGACTGGCTATAAATGGCACCCATGGCTGTCCCTCCTTGGGTTTGATAACTTGCTAGGACAGCTCACAGAATTCAGGGAAACATTTTTCCAATTTATTATAAAGAATACAGATGAATGGCCAGATGAAGAAGTACATACAGAATGAAGTCAGGAAGGATCCCGAGCACAGGAGCTTCTGTCCCTGTGCAGTTGGAGCCTACCATCTTCCCAGCACAGGGATGTGTTCATCAGCCCAGAACAGGTTGCTTGAATTTCATTCAGATAAAGCAACATTCATTTCATTTCATTTCTTTCTTTCTTTCTTTTTCTTTCTTTCTTTCTTTCTTTCTTTCTTTCTTTCTTTCTTTTTCTTCTGCTGCTTCTTCTTTTTCTTCGTCTTCTTTTTTTTTTTTGAGATGGAATCTTGCTCTGTCACCTAGGCTGGAGTGGAGTGGTTCCATCTTGGCTCACTACAACCTCCGTCTCTTGGGTTCAAGTGATTTTCCTGCCTCAGCCTCCTGAGTAGCTGGGATTACAGGCACCCACCACCATGCCCAGCTAATTTTTGTATTTGTAGTAGAGACAGGATTTCACCAGTTCGAGGCTGGTCTCGAACTCCTGACCTCAAGTGATCTGCCTACCTTGGCCTCCCAAAGTGCTGGGATTACAGGCATGAGCCACCGTGCCTGGCCTACATTCATTTTTTAGAAGTCTAAGATACCAGAATTCACTGGCTTGTAAGAAATTCTACCTTGCCTAGCATCTCCCCAAGTAAAAAATGTGTTCTGTAATTTATCCCTGACTCTGGTCCAGATAGAAAATGAAACAGGACAACTTTTAGAGGCCTAATACAGCAGTATGTATTAACCAATTAAAGTAGTTCGAGGCAATAAAAGTTGCCCACAACCATAGAGACTGGCCATCAAAGGTGGAGCCTATGTAATTACTAAAATATCTTGTTTCATCTGGGAAAGCAATTTAGGAAGTAAAACAATTAAGATGAACAGTCATCTGATTATCTAAAGTCAGCCAAAATGATTCTTAGAGACAGAGTTTTGCTGTGTCTCCCAGGCCGAAGTGCAGTGGTGTGATCATAGCTCACTGTAACTTCAAACTCCTAGGCTCAAGCAATACTCCTGCCTTGGCCTCCTAAAGCACTGGGAGCCACCATGCCTGGCCAGAACTGTTCTTTTGGTTATGCCTAGGTGAATCAAAAAACTGAAACCAAATAAGTCCTAAATGTTTCTTATAATGTCATTCATATTTCTTGCCTTTCTCCACTATTTGATTTGCAGGTACTTTAAGATGCTATACAGTCATTATCCTCAGCTGACATGCAGCTGATTACACCATTTCTAAGACAGAAGTCCTCATGGTCGCCTTAGTTCCTTTGGAAGCTGAGGTTGACCAGAGGGGGAAAATGAGAATCACAATGACAGAGAAGCTGTAGCCTTAGCTTAAGGAGGAAGCACTCATTTAAGTACCCATCACTCTTCTACCTAGAGAGCAGAAGGTTCTGGAAAACCTTCAAAGACCTCCTCTTCTCTCCTCAGTAACTCTTCCAGTCTGCTCAAGGGAAAATTGCCCTCCTTGGTATCTTTAGTCAATCAGTTTACCCTAGGAGAAAATAAAATAAGATTTTCTATTTCATAGTCCATCTGCAGATTTTGCCTTTTAAAATTCTACCTTTTGGAGAGACAATCTATATATGATTGAACTCCCTCTTAGGTGAGTAAACTTCAGCTGAGTTCTAGCTAAATTGCCTATGAGCCATTCTTTGACAACCAATATTTGAGTGGTCACTTTCTTTTGAGAAGTGTTTTGTGTGTTTTAAATGCATCATTAGGTGATCCTCACAGCTTGGAAACTAAGTACTCTTCCATGGTTATCTTCCATATAAGGAGTGAGGCACAGTACAGGTAAATAACCTGCCCAAGATTACTTAGATAGTAAGTGTGGGACGTAGACCCAAGTACTCTGACCTCCAGAGACAAGGTTTATTGGTTTTGTTTTTGTTTTTGCGTTTTTTCTGATTTTTAAGCTTACTGCTTTTTTATTATTATTATTTTACCCTAAGTTCTGGGATACATGTGTAGAACGTGCAGGTTTGTTACATAGGTATACATGTGCCATGGTGGTTTGCTGCACCTATCAACCCATCATCTAGGTTTTAAGCCCTGCATGCCTTAGGTATTTGTCCTAATGCTTAAAAAGAATAATACACATACACAAAAATAAATACATTACAAATGTACAGCTTGGTAAATTTTACACACGGAACCCATATTAGTAGCCAGCACTCAGTTCAAGAAACATAACATTATCAACACCCCAGAAGTATTCCTGCTGCTTTCCTTTTAGTGCCTCCCCTTCCCCCTGAAACACGATCCTAAACCAGCTAAACCACTATCATGACTTCTACCAGCATAGATTATCTTTGCCTGTTTTGTACTTTGTAAATAATTGAAAGCATTATAGCACATGCTTTTTTGTATTTGACTTTTTCAAATTCAGTATTTTATTGGTGAGATTCATTGATATTTTTTATGTGGGGGCATATTGTTCTTTTTTTTTTTTTTTGAAATAGGGTCTCACCCTGTTGTCCAGGCTGGAGTGCAGTGGCATGATCATGGCTCACTGCAGCCTCAACCTCCTGGGCTAAAGCAATCCTCCTACCTCAGCCTCCCGAGTAGCTGGGACTACAGGAACGTGCCACCAGGCCCAGCTAATTTTTTTTTTTTTTTTTTTTTGGAGAGACAGTGTTTTGCCATGTTGCCTAAGGCTGGTCTTAAACTCCTGGGCTCAAGCAATCCTCCAGCCTTGGCTTCCTAAAGTGCTAGATTACAGGCTTCTGCCACCACACTTGGCCTATTCATTCTTATTGTATAATTCCACTGTATGAATATATGGCGATTTCCTCATCCATATTACAATTGATGGGCATTTGAGCCATTTCTAGTTTGGGACTGGACTCCTTGCTTCTGCATATGCACTTAGGAGTGGAGCTGCTGCATACATAATAGGATCTTAATAGGATCTATGTGTGTTTATCTATAGAAGCTACAAAGAGGATAAACCACTTACACCCCCATGAATAGTATATGAGAGTTCCAGTTGTTCCACATCCTTGTCAACACTTGGCATTAAATGTCTTTTTCATTTTGGTTATTATGATTGATATTCAGTTTTATCACATTATGGTTTTCATAGGTATTTCCCTAATGACTAATAAATATGAGCACCTTATCATACACTTGTCATTTAATATCTTCTGTTTTTAAGGGTCTATTCAAGTGTCTTTTGACTTTTTTTATTCTATAGTCTGTCTTTTTTATTATTATTAATTCGTTGGGATTGTTTATATATTCTGGATGTGACTTATTGCCAGATACACATATTGAGAATAATTTCAACTACTTTTGGGGCTGTATTTTTTACTCAGTGATGTCTTTTGATGAACACAAGTTCTTGATGTTAAAATAAATTTGTCTTTCATCTGTCTTTTTTTGTTTGTTTATAGTTAGGTCCTTTTGTGTCCTGTTTATGAAATCATTTTCAATGCCAAGGTCACGAGAATGTCCTCCTGTGTTTTCCTCTAAAAGTTTTATTGTTTCTCCTTCCACATTTAGATCTGCAATCCATCTGGAGTTGCATTTTGTATATGATACAAAATAGAAGCCAAGACACACGTTATTAATCCATATGGATAACAAGTTGACCCAGCATTGCTCATTGACAAGGCCGTCTTTTGTATTCCACTCTAGTGTTGTTTGGTATAAATCATGTGTTTGCACGTGTGTATTGATTTGTGGACTCCATTCAGTACTATTAGTTTGTTTGTCTTTCCTTGCACCAGCATAAAACTGCTATAATTACAGCCTGATTCAGTCTTACTATCTCTTAATGTTAGTCTCCCAACTTTGACATTTAAGATTGCCTTGGTTATTTTCAGCACTTTTCATCACCATATGCATTTTAGGAAGACTTTTCCATTTTCTATTAGTATGATATCAAATCCATAGGTTAAATTTGTAGAGAATAAAAAGATTTACGATATTGAGTTTTCTAATCCATGAACATGTTATATTCTCTATTTATTTATGTCTTTAAAAATTTCTCCCAACAATGTTTTGAGTTTTCGGTGTGAATGTCTTAAACACATGTTCATTTCTTGAATGAATGTGCACAAGATCAGTGTTATTGCCACCACTGTGTTCGGAAGAATCAGTGAAGCTAAATAATCCCAGAATTATTTATGTGAGGACGTTTTTAATAAGTTTCAACTTCTTACAAGAACTTCTTTGTGAGTTTTGGTAAGTCTTTTTTTTTAAAGAATTTTAAAAACTTAATCCAAATTGTCATATTACTGCTACTCTTATTCTTAATAACATTTTGATGTCTACAGTATCGGTAATGAGAGTCTCTTTTATTCCTGATATTGAAAATCTCTCTATATTTTAATCTATCTTCCTCAAGAGCTACCATTTTGTTATCTTTTAAACAGACGTTTGCTTTGTTGACTCTTTTATGGTATATTTTTTCTATATTTTTAAATTCATTTCTTTTTTTAATCTTTGTAATTTACTTTCTTCCCTTAATTTGCTATTTTTGTTGTCGTGGCTTGACGTGGAGGCTTAAGTATTTTAGTCGTTTTATGTAATATGTATATTTCAAGTGTACTTTTTTCTAGGTACTCCTTTGGCTGCATTTTTTTTTTTTTTTTTTTTTTTTTTTTTTTAGACATAGTTGTGCTCTGCCGCCAGGCTGAAGTGCAGTGGCATGATCTTGGCTCACTGCAACCTCCGCCTCCCGGGTTCAAGCGATTCTCCTGCCTCAGCCTCCCAAGTAGCTGGGACTACAGGTGCAGTGACCACTCCCAGCTAATTTTTGTATTTTTAGTAGAGACGGGGTTTCACCATGTTGGCCAGGATGGTCTCTATCTCTTGACTTCATGATCCACCCGCCTTGGCCTCCCAAACTACTGGGATTACAGGTGTGAGCCACTGCACCTGGCCCTTTGGCTGCATTTTTGAAATGATGTACCACTCGCTTTAAAATTATTCCTATTTTTATTTTGTTTTCTTCTTTAACTCATGTGTTAAGAGGAAATGTATTGTTTAATGTTTTATTTACTGTTTAGGTGATTTGGGATTTCCAATTGTTTAGTTCCAGCTTACTGCCAATATAATCAGAGAATATACCCTGAACTATCCCAAATTTTGAAAAACGATTGGGGCTTAATTTATGACTAACTATATGATTGATTTTTTAAATGTTCTATGTGCTCATAAAAAGAATATGAATGCAACCATATTTACAAGAATCAGGCTAATTTTATTAATTTTCAGATCTTTGTAAATTATGTAGATCTTCCAAATCCTGGCTCATTTCATGTATGCCTGCCCTGTCAACTGGTGCGACAGGTGTGTTAAAGTCTTTTGCTGTGTTTGTAGGTTTATCTATTGATCTTTTTTTATTCTATCAGTTTCACTTACATATTTTGAAGCTTTGATATCGGGATTATGCAAATTACATTTGTGATATATTCCAAATGTCTGTTTTTAACTCGTCATTATGAAATATCCCCCTTTACCTCTAGTATTTCTCCTTGCCTTAGTCTATTTTTAGCTACATTAGTGTAGATTCTGTAGCTCTGTATCAGCATTTATAATGTCTGATCTTGCTCAGCATCATAAGTCAGCCATTACTGCAGTAACTTCTACATAATAACATCTACCAAATATTTGTGGAAGGAAAGAGAGTGTGAAGGAAGGTAGTATATAGATTCCCTGTAGTCTAGATCTGTGGTCTTTGGTTTGATATTAGGGTTATTCAGAGAAACAGAAGCAATAAGGTGTGTGTGTGTGTGTGTGTGTGTGTGTACACAGATGTTCCTTGACTTACAGAATTACACCCCAATAAACCCATCGTAAGTTGAAAATATTGTGAGTCAAAAATGCATTTAACACACCTAACCTAACAAACATCCTAGCTTAGCCTAACTTACCTTAAATGTGCTCAGAACACTTACATTAGCCTACAGTTGGGCAAAATTGTCCAATACTAAGCCTATTTTATAATAAAGTATTGAATATCTTCTGTAATTTATTGAATATTATACTAAAAGCAAAAGCCAGAATGGTTGTGTGGGTACCACCATAAAGCCAAAAAAATTGTTAAGTTGAACCATTGTAAGTAGGGCACCAGTGAAAGGGAGAGAGAGAGAGAGAGAGTGGGAGAGAAAGAGATTTTAAAGAGTTGTCTCACAGGATTGTGGAGGCAAACAAGTCCAAAATCTGTAAGGTAGGCTGGAAGGCTGGAGGCCCAGGAAGAGTTGCTCCTTGAGTATAGAGGCAGTCTGGTGCAAAAGTCTCTTTTCCTCCAGGAACATCAGTCCTTGCCTTACTAAGGACTTCAACTCATTAGATAAGATCAACCCACATTATGGAGGGTAATATGCTTTGCTCAATGTCTACTCATTTAATTTATTCTCATCTAAAAAATACTTTCACAGAAACATCTAAAATAATGCTTGGCCAAATATCTGGGTACTCCAGCCTAGTCAAGTTGACATGTAAAATTAACCATCAAAGGTCTGTTGAAATCTTGTTTTGGTAATGATATTGTCTGTATTAGTCAGGGTTCTCTAAAGGGACGGAACTCATAGAATAGATATATATATATGAAAGGGAGTTTACTAAGAAGAATTGACGCACATGATTACAAGGTGAAGTCCTACACCAGGCCATCTGCAAGCTGAGGGGCAAGGAAGCCAGTCCTGAGTCCCAGAACCTCAAAAGCAGGGAAGCTGAAAGTGCAGCTTTTAATCTGTGACCAAAGGACTGAAAGCCCCTGGTAGACCACTGACATAAGTTCAAGAGTCCAAAATCTGAAGAACTTGGAGTCCGAGGGCAGGAAGCATCCAGCATGGGGGAAAGATGAAGACCAGAAGACTCAGCATGTCTGCTCTTTCCACCTTCTTTTGCCACTTTATTCTAGCCATTCTGGGAGCTGATTAGATGGTGCCCACTCTGATTGAGGGTGGGTCTCTCCCAGTCCACTGACTCAAATATTAATCTCCTTTGGCAACACCTTCATAGACACACCCAGGAACAATACCACACATGATTCAATCCAATCAAGTTGACATTCTACTAACCATCACATTGTCTTTGGAGTTCCAGCCACCATGGAGGCCAAAGGTTAGCCGGGTTTGGGCAGAGGACATAATATTCCAAAATTCTTAAGTTTCTCTAAAAACCACTTTGTTACAAAATTGTTTGCACCCCTCAAGACCTCCCAAAAGATAATGCGAAATTTGTCAGAATCAAAATGAAGTCACTAATGTTAGAAGAAATCCTGAGAGCTAGAGCTGAGGAAGGCTATGGAGAGTTCTCATGCATGTATACCTGACAACAAAAACTATCACAAAAGACTGCAAGAAACACAACCTTGTGCAAAGGCCATCACAACCTTACACAGAAAAGACTTCTGCAAGACATCTGCCTAACAGTTGCCTGTCCAACCTCAGACTGGTATAACCCTTGCTGAGGTCTTTGTAGTCAAGGATAATTATTTCAAAACAAGTACGCAATCCTCCTTATTTGCTTTAAAAACCCTTTGTCTGTCTGTCTGTCTTTCTTTCTTTCTTTCTTTCTTTCTTTCTTTCTTTCTTTCTTTCTTTCTTTTCTTTCTTTCTTCTGAGACAGAGTCTTGCTCTGTTGCCCAGGCTGGAGTGCAGTGGTGCAATCTCGGCTCACTGTGACCTCTGCCTCCTAGGTTCAAGCAATTCTCCTGTCTCAGCCTCCCAAGTAGCTGGGACTACAGGTGCACGTCATCATGCCCTGCTATTTTTTGTATTTTTAATAGAGATGGAGTTTCACCATATTGGTCAGGCTGGTCTCAAACTCCTGACCTCAGGTGATCCACCCGCTTGGCTTCCCAAAGTGCTGAGATTACAGGTGTGAGCCATTGCGCCCAGCCCCTTTGTCTTTCTTCACCAATCTGAATACACACATAGTTTACTATGGCATGCATATTCACTTCAATGCACTATTCCCCAGTAAACATAATTTTCTTTTAGAGAGCCTCTCTTTGTTATTTAGATTGACAATGAAATATTATATCTACCAAAGTTAATGTATAAAGCATATTTAGAAAATAAAATATCTGTTCTTAACTATATTATTTTACTATTTCTCCTGGGCTATTTCAAACTTGACAAGGTCTTCCTCCCATCTCTGTTTGCATGTGCAGAAAGTACCCTGCTAGAGGGTCAGGGAACAAACAGGCTCTAACAGCGAGAGCTATAATTTCATCTTTTCTCCAGAAGTAGCTCTCAAAAGTAAAAATAAAAATTATTCCCACTGTATTTTAAACCCATGGTTAAAGACCACCCTTTTAAACTTGTCAATTCTTTTTAATAAAGAATATCAACATAGATTTAAGTCAACTTCTCCCGCCATGCAATTAGTGAGCTAAATTTGTGACGTTGTAAAATGTTATTTTATATATATACATATAAATACACATACATATACCTCAAAGTCATCAATCATACTCTAGGTATCCAGAACATTTTATTAATGTTATCACAAAAATCTATGTAAAATTTATCAAAAGATGTATTAATTTTAAATAGTTTTTGCTCAGTAGATACTAATCTCTCTTCAACTCCTATTTATTGAAAGCCCTTAGGAAATTGAATTAGCATTTAACCACTTTCTGTTTTACATTAACAAAGGCTACTGAATTGCTAGAATGTCCTCCTAACTAATCTATAATTTTCTTTTTCTTGAAAACCCAGATCAAAACTCACCTCCAGCCATTCCTAACTAATGACCCCCTTCCCTTTAACACACAAACACACACCTAACTAAGATTGTGTCCTCTGAACATTTGAGCTTGTTTATGTCTTCCTTTTTAAGTGCATTTATGTCCCTTTCACATGTGTTGGTTTTCTTAATGCTCACTTGTAAATTAGGTACCTTTGAAAATCCCAATAACTTTCTAAATACCCTAAGGCTGCATTTAATACACCCCAGTGTAACATGCTGAATAGCTCCCTAGTGGTTTTAAACAGTTAATGCAGCATCATAAGAGGCCTAATTTACTATTAGGGAGTAGTTTAGACACAGAGGAAATGTACTATGTAAGAAGTTTTCATGACTATAAATCAAAATCTCCAAGTATCTTTAATCTGGTGCTCCCTCAAATTGCATGATAATTTATCTTTGTACTTCTATAGCACAGTTTCTTAATAGTAGCACTATAGACATTTTGGACTGATCATTCGCTGTTGTGGGATAATGGGCTGCTGTAAGCATTATAGGATGTTTAACAGCATCCCTGGCCTCTACTTATTAGATGCCCAACTCACCCTTCCTGCCCAGGTGTAACACCAAAAATGTCTCCAGACACTGGCACATGTCCCCTGGGGTCACGGGAAAAAAACTGACTTTCAGTAAGTCCCACTGAAAGTCATCTCTATTTTACATCTCTATTTTAAAGAAATTAACAATTACTTTTGTTACAGGAAAATTTTTATTAAAGATCAATGCCATTAGCATTAATTAACTCAAATTTCTTGGCACTTAGAAGTTACCTGCTAAAAAGGTTTTGAGATCATTCAAGGATACCAATTTGAATAATCCATGGTCTTATTGGTTTAATATCACTAATACGGTCAAAGCAGCAACTTCAGACTAATCCAAAATCTCTCAGGCACTGATCTGATGCAGCTTAAATAGGGACAGCTGCCAAAAACTTGGCAGTGTGTGTGAGAGACTCAAGATAAAAGAGTTATCTGCTCTTCCTGTCTTCTGGGAATGCTCCCTGACCTCGGCGAGTAAAACCTCTCAGCCTATTGCCAAATGATGTTTCACAGGAGAATTTAAATTTTAATTCTACTGGAAATATTTTATAATGCTAATTTCATCAGGAATTCCCGGAATGACTACTGTCCTTAATGACTCGTTCCTAGCCTATACTCCGATCTCCTTCTTAAACACCTTGCAGTGGGGACATTTCTCCCCTCTTAGAACTATTTTTAAAATTTGCTTTTATTTGAAAGTCGTTTGTGATATTTAAATAACAACAACTCTTTATTTTTGCAACTCCTTTTATTTTTTTACTTAGTTCATTTCACAAACATTTATGAATCATTTTCTATGTAATGTGGTAGCTCCCATTGTCTCACCAATAAAAGATAATAAAATAAAGTCATATTCTTCCTGGCATAGATTTCTCTCTGTGCTTTGACAACTAAAACAGCTCAATGAGTAAATATGAAAAACATGTTCTAATTTTTCAGAGTTCTCATACAGAATGGGACAACTATAATGGGCAGATTAAAACTAATATTCTAAAGAAGGGTTTTCCTGTGATCTTTTTTATCATAATACATTATTGGATTATTTGGGCTGTACTGTAAAAATGTCCTTATTTTATCAATTCAATTTTCCTGATGTTTATTAACTTATATTTCTTTTTTCCTCAAAAGCAACTTAGGCAGGATTGTCATAATACACAAAATATAATTGGGGAAGTTAGTTGTGTAACCCTCTTAATTACGGAAGACTCTGGTACTCTGGTAGTCTGATCAAGAAGAAAGTGAACAGCATTCTGGAATATTGTTTCCATAGCTGTTCTGGAAAACAATCGTTCCTTTTTTTACTTCTTTTGAGACTAAAGGATAGTTGGGACTAGAGTTAGTTTTGTCATTCCTCTTCTCCTTGATGTGTTTGGACAAGTTTTTTACATGTCACCGTTGCTTGAAAAGGCTTAGAAAAAAATGCTTTACTATGGAATTGTGCCTTAGTATGTGTTACCATTTTGACTGCCTCCATCATTTCCACTAAGGGCTCACCACTGGCTTATTCTCCAGCTCCACTTTCAATCTCCCCTTTCACTTTCTCCTACTACTCCCGGAACCATATCTCAGTCTACTCTGCTGTTAGCACCTCCTTTCCTGGCAGTTATTTTCTCATTGTTCCAATTCCTCTCTTGATTCTTTTTTTTTAATTATTATTATAATACTTTAAGTTTTAGGGTACATGTGCACAACGTGCAGGTTTGTTACATATGTATACATGTGCCATGTTGGTGTGCTGCACCCATTAACTCGTCATTTAGCATTAGGTATCCTCTCTTGATTCTTAGGTTTCTTATGTAACAAGTTTCTGTGGGCATGCTCATTGACTGATCTTCTCCAGTTCAACTCTATTTTTCACAAATTACAGACAACTCTACCTGCTTGAAACGAAAGGACAGCACGAATGGGAAAGGGAGCTGGGCTTATTGACATGGGGTCACTTACCCCATCCCCAGATGACTCTAACCTAGATTCTGAGCTGCGGTCTGCCTTCTAGACTCAGCAGACACAGGCTTGAAGAGAGTGGTCATTCAAGGCTTACAACCCTTTCATAAAAGGGGAGGATTCAATGATGATAAGGAAAAGGAAGGGAATTTAGCTCATTATAAACCTATCATGGCAACTTGTTAAAGATTTTAACTGCTTCGTATGTTGTGTTTTTATACTCTTGACACATCCTAGTATCATCTTATTCTACATATTTCTACCTTCTAAGAGAGAAATAAGAGAGACAATTCATGCAAGCAAATTCTCCTTTTTATATAATAACTTACCTAGGATGTCCCCTTAAAACTCCTGTTTTCCATGAAAGGCTAAAGAATCCTCTTTTAAACATTCCTGGGGAGTATTATATGGCTTCCCCTTCCTGTTAGATCCATTTCTGCACCCATTAGAGTAGGTAACCAGATGCTCCTGTCACATATGAATGAGGACAATTTGTAACCAAGAGAGAAGAAGGAGAATAAAGCACAGAAAACAGTTCCCCTATTAATTTGCACACATGCAGGTCTTGTCCAGATACCTAAAAAGCAATAGTTTCCCTTCCTGAAATCTCCAAGGCTATTGTGGTTGACCATGAGGTCAGGGGAAGGGCTAATTGCAAGAGCAGCTGTCATCGACCCAGAGAGTTAGCTGAAGAGTCAAGTACAAAGGCCTACTGATTCTCAAAGCATTCCTCAAAGCACTCACTGGAGTCTCAGGACTCAGTGTTAAGGAGATTATTGATGGGTGAACCACAAACATGTTTAGGCATGTTTTCCCTTCTTATATTTAACAATACGGATAGTTACTTCTTATATTCTAGATATATCTAACATGATTACTATCCACCAGAAAGTTATGTCTAAATTTAATACTTAGCCCAACAGAAACAAAAGCCATTTTAAAGTACTTGAGCTGCCAAATTCAGGACTTAGCCTTGGTTATAGTAATATAATCAAGAATCTCCATTATTTCAATATGGTCTTAGCAATGAATATCCATAGCTATATTATAGTTGTATTTATTCTCTAACTGTACATAAATAGCCAAGACTCTTTGTCTTAAATTAGGTAGAAGACATTGTCAGCCTTAAAATAAGAATTATTAGTTATTAAAATTATAAATCTGAAAGCTATTTAGAAAAAGTAAGAAAAAATTATGATCCACTGTGGAGAAGAAGCAGAATATATGAAATGTAACTAGGAAAATATGCATTTTCTTGGATAATAATGAGGAAATATGAAAAAATGAATACTTAGTGTTTCAGGAATTAAGGAATACTGAGAATTTATTATCACGATTTTCTTTACTATGACTGGTATATAATAATTTAAAAAAAATTAAATGATGATTTCCAGAAATGTTGGAGTTTGAGTCCCAGCTTCTTCATGTAAAGGGGATCAGGAGAAATTCAGGGGTAATAGATTAAAAACTCTCTTTTCTTATTCAGCTCAATTCCAAAGATGAACAACATAATTACCTCAAATGAAACAGCACTCACAAAGGTTACATCTTGCTGTAAGTACACTTGTACTTACCCTACTCACAATGGTATGTGTCTGCAGGATAAATGGATGGTGATGCATATTTGTATGTGGCATTTCGATTGTTTTCATGTGTTTGCAATGCGAATGAAACAGTGTATCTCTTAAGGCGTGTAAACTCTCTCCAGCAATGAGAAATAAGGCCCTTGAGAAGAGTCCAAGGTGGGGGTTCACATGACAGATAGTTAACCAGTTAGCATGCCTGGTCTGAATGCTTGGCAATCAAAAAACACCTATACTTTCACCTAGAGCTCTGTGACACAAGTGTCTCCAGAGAGTAGAAAGTGATTTGTTCCACAACAGTTTCTTTCTCCTAGCTCTCCCAGCCCATGTGTAGTATCTTGACCCAGCGACATTAACAAATGTTAACTAGTGAATTAAAACCAGGCATCCATTCCCAGAACATCTGGCTTAAAGAGAATGTTATCATTAAGGCAAGGTAGGAAAAGAAGTCACAGATAGTCAATCAGTCTATTATAATTACTAACTGCAGTATTGATACTAATACTTGCTATTAACATATATATTAATGAGTGCTTGCTGTGGTATCCCAAATTTAATTTTTGCTCTGATCTCTTCAGATTTGTCTTTGGGTATACAGCACTTCTTCATGTCTCCACTGTTGGCCAAGACCGTTGGTCTTCATACTGTGTTCCCTGAGTCCCTACTCACTCCAGCCTTTACTTCGCAATTACAGCCTGGCCTCCATGCAAAATGAGGAAAGTTTTCCAGCACCACCATGGGGGATAATACTGGGAAAGCCACTGGCTTTTGCATGGCGCCACTAGAGTGTGAACCCAGAACTCCAGCACTCTCTAACTTCATCTCTAGCCCTGGCCTCATCCGCCCTTACTCTGAATTTGCTTCCCCTCCATTCCCTGCCCTGAATTGTTTCTTCCTCTGTATTATCTTCTCCTAGTCCCATTCTGCTAATGTTCCATTACAGATTGATAAAGGAGTCTCTCCATATCCTCTCTGTCCATGTACGTTGTGGACGGGGTCACCAGGAAGATAGTTCCTGGGTGATCAGAGTGTCCAGGACATTGTCTTCAGTGGACTAATGGCACAGAGACCTGAATAAGACACTGGGATTTACAAAGTGGATAAGAAATCACTGAGGGGTCCCTCAAGCCACTGAAAATATGTACCATTTGCCATAAAACAGCATTAAACATTAAGTCAACAGATTGCACGTGAATATCAGCAATCCTGCAAAAAAAGCTAGTCCCTTAAGAAACATCAAGATTGACAGTTGTCATCAGAGAAATGATGGGGACCAGGCTCTCCAGGGTACCATCTGGTGCTGTGAGTACCACCTTTTCCTCTCCTCTATGTTGGAAGTCTGTATTTTTTACCCAGTATCACTTCTCTATTTTTTTTTCTCTAACTTGGTGCTTTTCATCATTTTCTTCATTTAAAAAAATAGCAAACTATATTTTATTGATTATAAAGGAAGTAAACAATCTATATAGAACATCATCCGTCACTACTGTGGAGCTGAGCTGGCTTCTGCATCCTCACTAGCTACACAGACAGAGTTGGACATTGATCCATGCCAAAAATACATAGCAGATTCTCAGACCACCACAAACCGATGGTGGTCTTCTTAGCCACACATGATTTCTGTGTAATTCTATCAATAATCTTTACATTAGATGGACAGCGATCTCATCATTTTTACCCTTTTCTGCTACTGCCTCCTCCACTAAATTCACACTTCCTTGGATAGCAGTCCTCCTCACAGACATTACATTTGAGGTAGTAATTAATGCTATTTTTAAATACACCCTTGTTGACCACTGAATTCCATTATGCTTCTCTTTTTCAGTTGGAAAATACTAGAATTTTTATTATTTTCTTATCTGCCAAACTCAGCAGACCTTAAAACAAAGCATTTCATGAGGAATTCAACTAATGGGAAAGCATAAGTTATAATAATTACGCTATTTATAGCAAATGAACATTGCTCTTAAACATATAGACTTCATAAGCTATTATACCTCATGTTGTTTAGTGTAACTTGAGGTATAGTTATTTACATAGTGGGTTATTTGGTTAGCATCAAACATTTGTTTTACATCAGATGACCTCAAAATGCCCAGAATAAAGCCAACTCTTCCCAACTTCTTGATATGTTATATTTACAAAAGGAGATCACTCATGTTTAAATATTTACAGAAAACTTAAAATTCATGTTTATAACCTCTGAACATTGAAATAGAGAAATTTTTGATAAGCATATTCATGTACACCATTAAAGAATCCTTAAAGTCTAAAACAGGGCATATATTTCTTTGTCTTCAAAACACGTAATTGTTAGCCCTACTCCCGCTATGGTTGTGGCTTCTCCTGGGAGAAGAGTTCCATTTGCCTTTCCAGAACCGTTCTTTCCCACGGTTTGGGAATTAAGGATCCTAGTTTGGCCTCAGCCACGTAAAAACTCATGACATGACAAGCCACAGTATATTGGGGCCTCAACTGCTTTCCTGTAGACTATTAAGAAGGCTCTACATGATTTCTACAGAAGTCTGGAGATTCTGCTAATGCCTTCCTGGATTCTGTGTGTCCTAGCCTGATATTAGTAAACAACTCTGCTTTACTGGCAGCATTTTTTTTTTTTTTTCTGAGATGGAGTCTTGCTGTGTCGCCCAGGCTGGAGTGCAGTGGCATGATCTCAGCTCACTGCAAACTCCGCCTCCCAGGTTCAAGCGATTCTCCTGCCTCAGCCTCCTGAGTAGCTGGAATTACAGGCATGCACCACCACACCAGCTAATTTTTGTATTTTTAGTAGAGATGGGGTTTCACCATATTGGTCAGGCTGGTCTTGAACTCCTGACCTCATGATCCATCCGCCTCGGCCTCCCAAAGTGCTAGGATTACAGGCGTGAGCCACTGTGCCCGGCCAATGGCATATTTTTGAAAGTGTTTTTTCACAGATAGCCAAGATGGCTTCCTGTAGGTGTTACAACAGGCTTCTCTTACCTCAAATGGCTTTTTCAAAAAATGATATAAGTACATTTGCTACATGACTCAATTCCATTTCTGGGTATTTACTCTAGAGAAATGAAAACTTATGTTTACAGAATGTGTGATGAGAATGTTTATAGCAGTTCTATTAATAATTGCTAAAAACTGAAGAAAAAAAAAAACAAAAAACAAATGTTCACCCACTGGTGAATGGATAAGCCAAAGGGATTATATCAATAAAATGGAAAACTACTCAAAAAACTAACAATATATGCAAAAACTTGGATGAATCTCAAAGACATTGTACTGAGATAAAGAAGCCTGTCTCAAAAGATTACATATGGCATGATTCCATTTAGATTAGACACTCTTGAAAAGAGAAAGACACAGTGATGGAGAATAGATCAGCAGGTTCCAGGGACTATGGGAACGGGAGGGTTTGACTACAAAGGGATAGCACCAGAGAGCTTTGAGGTGATGGATGTGTTGTGTATTCTGATTGTGGTGAATGTTACAGAAGTTTATACCTGTGTTAAAAATCATAGAACTGTATACCAAAAACAGACCATTTTACTGCATATAAATTCAAAAATTAAATTAAATCAAGCAAAGTATAAATGGATAAATAAATAATAACAGCATAGGTTAGCAGACTGATTTACCATTGATTCAGAAATAACCTCAAAGCAGAAAAATACAGTGATTAATATCTCAGTTTTAGAGTCAGTAACTGGCATCTTTTTCAGCTGCTGAATAGTTTTGTGATGCTGAGAGAGATGTTGAACTATACTGAGACTCACTTCCTTGTGTATCAAGCGTGGATGATAATAGTGCCCACCTCAAATAATTGTTGCAAGGGTAAATGGCATGTATAGTATGTAACTATTAATAGCTTTAGTAATACTGCTAATATTATGGTGGAAAAATTGTATACATTTCCCTATTTAGCTCTTTTATGGTAAAGAAAATCTGGCTATACCTGCCCCCCAACACACACAGATGGACAACTACTATCATTATTCTTCTCACCATTGTTACACACAACACACGTGAGGTGCATTAGAAACTCACCTTTCTAGAGAAATTTGTTAACTACTGCTAAGTAACATATTGGCAACTTCTGTGTACAATATTTTGGAAGAAAAGAAATGCACTTGGTGAAGCAGTGACTATTTAGAAGTCCAAGATTTTCACTCCCAAAAGAAAGACATTAGGGTCTTTGTCCTTGACTTTTCTCTTTCCCTTTGCAATCATTCCCTTGACACTCTCATCTAATCTGCCAGCTTCAGTGATTGCATCTAGGCAGTGGATGACTCTCGAATCTATATTTACCATCTTGGTCTCTCTCCTGGGTTTCAAGATTGGATTTCTAACTCCTGTTGGAGTTAGATTATCTGAATTGTGATCTCTAAGGCATTATCTGGAGCTGAGCTCATTCATTTTCCATTGTAAAGCTTCCCCTTTTTCTGATTTCCCAATTCTGTTAATGTTCTAATCTCTCTGGGAACTCACCCCAAATTCCTGGTATCATTGTCTCTCTGCTGTGCCTGGGACTAGCAAGCCTTTGCCCTGTTACTTCTTCTTTAAACTACAGCAATGTTCTCTCTACAGGTCTCCTTATCAATCTACCGTACATATATACAACTGTCATATTAATCCTAAATACAGCCCCTGTATAACTTGTTTGATCAGTAGACACATAAAACCTTCAAAAGTTATGTAAAGAAAGAACCCCAAACAATTTATTCTTACATAATTTTCACCCTGAATCGTCACTCTATCCTTTTAGCCAGCTAAGTCATTTCATATGCCAATTTTATACTTCTTCAATTTTGCGCTTTTGTTAATATTGTTTGTGTTATTATACATTTATTACAATAGTATTCCCCTTGTCCGAAATGGCCGACACCTCCCCATGCCCCACATTTCTTTAATTCTGGCCTAAAAGCCTCACCATGCTCATCATCTCGAGTGATTTTAGACTCCTTTCAGCTGACACAGCTCATTTGTTATCACTCCTTTATGAAATGTATTACTTTCTGCCATTCATTAAGAGTATTTACAGGTGCGTATTATATCCAGTGAAGGTAATATACACGTCTAAGTCAAAGTGCTGAAGTGCCTGGGCTTACACCTTGTATTAATAGGTGCTCAATATGTATTTACTCCTAAGAAAAATGAATCAGTATTATTTTCTCTAGTCTGGCCAGGTTATTTTCCCCTGGCTCCCCTCCACCCTCTAGCCCTGTAGCTGCATTGTGATTTTTTCCTTTGTTACCAGTTGCCAGAATGATCTAGGCTAATTCGATGGTCAGATAAACAGCACCCTCTGGACACTTATTCTTTGAAAAGATATTCAAACTGGCCTAATGTGGGTGTTCACTTTAAGCCCCGGTCATTGACCTTAACTACCTTTTAGTATCCTATGCTGTTTTACTTGCTTACTGATAAGGTTTGGCTGTGCCCTCACCAGAATCTCATATTGAATTACCACGTGTTGTGGGAGGGGCCTGGTGGGAGGTAATTGAATCATGGGGGCAGGTCTTTCCCCGGCTGTTCTCGTGATAGTAAGTCTCACGAGATCTGGTGGTTATTATAAGTGGGAGTTTAGTGCACAAACTCTCTTTGTGAGCTGCCATCCACCTGAGATGTGATTTGCTCCTCCTTGCCTTCCACCATGATTGTGAGGCCTCCCCAGCCACATGGAACTGTGAGTCCAGTTAAACCTCTTTCTTTTGTAAATTGCCTAGTCTCAGGTATGTCTTTATCAGCAGCATGAAAATGGACTAATAGACTTACTCAGAGCCCAGATATGTGGAGATTATGATTATAATACTTTCAGTACATAGTTATTTCACCTACAAAAATATGTTTTTCCCTTAAAAAGAGTGTTGTTGCCATTACACAGAGGGGAGCCAAAATAAGTTAATGACTAAAGTGTTCCTAGACTCAACGTGGCTATTTAGCACTGATATCTTTCTTTAAGTTCTGGAGGTTAAGGCCCAGTTCCTAGAATTTGGGTCTTCTCCAGTGGCAGTGAGGAAACTTGTCTTAGATGTTCTGTTATCAATAAAGTCTTATGAAGACACAGATCTAATAATTAATATGTGCTCCATCAACCTGGAGTCTTTCAGAATTCTCTAAATCAATAAATTATTTTTGCCGCATTTATTTGGATATCCAAAACAGGTTTGAGAGTTTCAGAAGATGCTTAACTTCATTTTCAATGTTCCTTATTTTCACATGCAGCCAAATTCCCACACTTTAATACCTCCCCTCCTCATCTCCTCAATGGAAGCTAAACAAATTTTGGAAAATAAAGAATTCAGGTTTGTGTATATTTTGGGTCAGAGCCTGAGATTATTCCGTTGCTGAACCACAAACAACTTAGGCATTTATTCACACACTGCAGAGCACCTGCATGGCTCAGAACAATGTTAAATTCAGTGTTTCTAACAGCAGTTCAGCCACCACACAGCAATAAAAGTATCAGCTATGATACTCAAAGTTATGTTTAATTTGCACTGTAAGAATTATGCAAGATGGATTCCATGCTAACAAAAATGTATCTAACCTTCAGGGACACTCATCCCCACCCCGCCAGAGCTTATGAACATCAGCAGCACAATAAGACAGCTTGCCCAAGGGAAATATTAGAGAAGGAGGAGTAATTGCTGCGCACTGGTGAGTCATAAAGTTGATGGAGTGAGGCGAGGAGCTCATGTAAATATCCGCCCCACCCACTGAGACCGGCCTTCCGGCCTCCTCTTCCCTTCTTATTCCTATCATCTGCACCCTAAGGCTGCACCACTGTCTGTGGGAGTCATTTCACTCTTCCTGGGGGAAGCAGATACATAGCTGAGCTATTTTATGTTATTTTTCTCTTAATGAATACCATACACATGACTGTTGAATGTGCGTGGTACTAGCAATGAGTAATTAAGTCTTGTGGGAAGGAAAGTTCGGGTGGAAGTAGAGTAAATAGATCTGGCACAGAAACAATGCTGTCTGGTTTCAGGAGAGCTTTCTTTTGAGTGGCAGTGTGGCGTGGTCACCTGGAGTTAAATCTCCTCCACTCTGGTCTCAGTGTTATCATGCACCAACTAATCTTGCAGATGCAACTCCTGCTGCTCCTAGTCTCAATTGTCTAACCTGCCAAATTGAGACAATATTTTCTGCCTGCCTCATAGGATGATAAAAAACTGGCAACTGTGATAAAAAGGTAAGGTATCACCATGTTTGATTTACCTTTAAAATGCTTCCACCTTTCCTTATTTTAACATTTCAGTTTAAAGTCTCTTTACTGAACACCTGGCCTAAATAAGCCACACAAGGAGCATCCAAATTTGAACTTGCATCATCCTAACAGATGCTTTTCTTGGAATTAAGCCATTGATAAAACTTAATTCCTTTCAACAAGCCTTTATTGAGCGACTACAATGTGCTGAGTGCCTATTCAATCATTAAAACATGGGCCATCTAAAGGGAGCATTTCATCTCTCTCAGTGGGAATTCCATAAAATCTGCAAAATGTTTTCAGCATTAAGAGTGAACATAAAGGGAGCAATGCTGAGAGCTTCTTTGCACATCAAAAATATCAAAGAAGCGTTTGGATCTGCATGTCGTTTTACACTGAGCTCAGTAACTTGGAAGCCAACGTAATTTCACTTAGACCATAGGCAGTACGAAGGCTTCTAAAACACAGCTCTTCAGGGTCCTCTGTGTTTTGTCTTCCTGGAGTAAATGATTAAATATTTGAAACTTAAATGAATACATTGGTAAGGATGTACCTGAACTTCAGAAATGTAGCTGGTTAGGGTAGGAGAGTGGAGAAGTAACAGCAGGAGTATTTTATCTTCCCGAGCTCAAAGCTTTTGTCCAAAATGATACCTTAATAACTATTGGCCAGGCCATACGCTGACATGGAGTTTATTGAGATGACTTTTTAAACAATTTTAGAGAAAGTGGTGGAAAAATGAGACCATATGTATTTGGGAAGATGGCTATGTCTATTCCAAGCATCCCTTGACTCCCTGCGGCAGGACAGGCATATAACTTTGGTCTTCTAAGAATAAAAAAAGTTAATGATCATTTCTGAATAAAATGTTCACTTTCATGTGGACTAAAATAATGGTTAATGATGTGAGTTTGGGAATTAGACCTCCGGTTACCATTTCCTAACTGTACAAAATGTGTGCAAAGTACTTAATTTTCCTCAGTTTTCTTATCTGTGAAATGGAGGTAATATCAACTATCTCATAGGGTGCTTAAGTGATTGAAAGAAGATGATACATATAGAGAACTTAAAACCATGCTTTCCATATGACAAATGCTTAATAAATATTAGCTACTGTTGTTATTTTATGCAAATATTTTAAGAAAATAATTTTAGTATTAGATGCCTAGATATTTGGGAATCAGGTACCATTTAGCAGACTTTGTATCACTCAGTTCAAATACTCTGTAATTTACAGTTCAAACCTTAGATCTATATTCAGGAAAACATATTGCCCAAGGAGCTATTACAAAGTTTTTACTTTGGATTCCTCTTATTACTCCTAAGTTCTTAAATAGCAGCCTTCTTTCCCTCTCCCTTCCTTCCTTCCCTCCCTTCCCTCCCTTCCTTCCTTCCTTCCTTCCCTTCCTTCCTCCCTCCCTTCCTTCCTTCCCTTCCTTCCTTCCTTCCCTTCCTTCCTTTCCTTCCTTCCTTCCTTCCTTCCTTCCTTCCTCCTTCCTTCCTTCTCCCTTCTTCCTTCCTCTTTTTCCTATGCTGGTCTTTTGATTTTAGGTTATCTGAACAGTATTTTTTCACAAAAATAATTAAATTTGTTTAAAGATAATTCCAATGTGTTCATCTTAATAAACTTGAAGTAATTAATCGTAGATGTTCATAACCACATGCAATTGACAAAAATTAATCTGTTTCTCCCTTACTGCCAAATAAAAATTTTTCCTAAAAAAAGTAAAAAGTCACATTCATTGCGTCAGATTTGAAAACTGGTAATCTTGTTCCAAGGTTATAACTCCCCCCTCCACAAAATACTTTTAATGAATGCATTTGTTATGCGGCTATACAATTGTTTCCTTCCTCTGTAGATAGAGTCATAATTATTTCCCTGATGTTAATTAAAAATAAACCCTTTCATTTGTAAAAGAATAGTAACTATTTAAAAATCACACAAATCAATTAGTAGATTCACATAGAACAAAATATCCAGTTATTTAAATAATTTTAACTGCCACTAAAAAGAAACAAGCACCTGGATTGGAAAAAGAAAGGCTATCATTATTTTTGAAAGCATTTTCTCATTGTCTCCTTATAAAGTTACAAGGTCATATATTGTAGTATATGGAATTACATATTTGATGGATTCAGAAACAGAATAGGGATTTAATATAGAGTATTTTTAAAATTTCTATACAGGAAGCTTATTTAAAAAAAACGTAGGGACTTTTTACATATGCAAATGTTCACTAACAGAAAAATAATCTTCTAACATTTTGCATGGAAATGGTGAGTGTGATATGCAATATGAAACTAAAAGAAATCTCGAAAAACTTCTTGACCTGGTAGAGCGCAGACATGATTTACAGGCTGTGAAACACAAATTGCCACTAAACCTCCTTTCTCTTTGGGGTCTGCTGACTTAGAACAAGGATTCTAAGCTCTCTGCTTGGACTCTACCTCCTCTATGCCCTCACTCCCTGACTTCACTAGCACCACTCTCCCATTCCCTTTGCTCATGTTACTTAAAAAGATCTAGCAGTGTTTAAGACAAGACTATTGGCCATCCAGATTTCAAAGGTGAGAGCTAACTTCAGCTAGGACTGGGGATTTGGAGCTATCACCCTCCCTGGAGAGCCCAAGATAATTTCACTATTTCCAAAGAAGCTTAATCCTTATATACCCAAGGTGAATATTGGCTGGAGTACTTTGAAAATTCCAGGTCTGATAAGAAATAATTCTATGGAGATGCCTGAACTTAGGCTTTCTTTCAGTCAATATTTTCTCATAAATATGGCAGAAACAGACTTAAAAAGAGAAAAGGAAACCTAGTTTATACCTCAGATGTTCAGAGAGAATTTGATTACAAATAAGCGAGCTAATATTCTGAAGACAGTATCATTGACCTAACACTTTATTTCTAGAGATGGACTCTGCAGAGGGTGTTGTAAATGCTGACCTGATTCAGTCAATGAGCATCTGATAACCATCTATTTTATGCAAACAATGAGCTGAACTGTAGAAAGAAGGACAGATGAAAGGACTCAGAAATATCTTGCAGGAACTTAAATAGTATAAGAAAGAAAACTACACAGGTTGCAACTCTTGGGGCCACTGGGGTAATTCACAGGACCCGACATAGTAGATCCACTCTGAAAGTCTTTGCTGAATGAATGAATAAGTGAATGGATACAAGAAGGCATGATATAATGGTAGCATAGAAATAAAAGTCAATGGTTGTAGAAGAGAAAATTAGGATGTAATGAATTCTTTATGGGATGGCAGGTCACCAGAAAATCTCTAATGGTGGCAGAAGCTTTTGAGATGAACTTTAAAGAAGTGTTTCAATATATAAAGAAGGAAGAAGCAAGAGGTGTTTAGACAAAGGGACAGATATGAGTAAAGGTACAAAAGAGGCTGGGCATGGTGGCTCATGCCTGTAATCCTAGCACTTTGAAAGGCCAAGACAGACGGATTACTTGAGGTCAGGAGTTTGAGACCAGCCTGGTCAATGTGGCAAAACCCTATCTCTATTAAAAATATAGGAAAAAAAATAGCTGAGTGGACCACAGGTGCACACCTGTAATTCCAGCTACTCAGGAGGCTGAGGCATGAAAATCACTTGAACCTGGGAGGCAAAGGTTTCAGTGAGCGGAGATCATGACACTGAACTCCAGCCTGGGTGATAGAGCAACCAAGCAAGCAAGCAAGCTAGCAAGAAAGTGAGACAGAAATATATTGTTTGAATTGATTAGAGCATAGAGCTGGTGGTAAGGAATAAGGCTGGAAGGAGAGATGGGATCCTGATTGTAGAAGTCCTGGGCTTAAGTGTTAATGAATTCACAAATTTGGAAATTATTAGGATGGCAATGGGAGCAAATAAATGCTATTGAGATAGAGGGCAAGGAGACTAGTGAGGGCTATTGTCATAACCCAATTTAGAAAAGATGAGGTTCCTGAAAGAAGGGAGTGAAATAAGAGATGATTCAGCAAAATAATTGGTAGGTTCTGATACTCTTTTATTAATAAAGGCATGTTGTGGGGGAAAGCAATTATGAGAATAGAAAGAAATAAACTTACACAAAGGTTTCTAGTCTCATTGTCTAGTAAGATTATTTTAAATCTTTTCACATCTTACTGAGTTATTTACATATATATAAATCTCATCAACCATTAGGGAACATTATAATTACTAACATTTACCTCTTTGATGATGAATCTAATATTCTGGTAGTTTTAACAATTTTCCCAAACAGATAGCTCTTAAATTTGGGGAATTACCTTTTCACCCTATATGCACAGATGAGATGAGTTCATTCTCTGGCAGGTGATGTAAGTGAGATATGAAACCCAGGACGGGGAGAAAGTTGTAGAGATAGCAATTACGTAATCAGTATTTTACATACAGAGTATAAGTTACCCATGAAACGTTGATGGGTAGCTCTCTGGCTTATAAACTAGAAATTGAGTGTAGAAAATTATGAGAGAGACTAGGATGAATATTTGTGAATCTTCTGCTTAGAAATGTGAAAGTTGTATGGCTGAGTATTGTTAAAGCCACTCAGGAAAATAGTGTGCTTAAGACAGCTCAAGAGAAAATTTGTATAGATGCCTTCAGTTAAGGAACTAATAAGGAACAGAATAAAATTAAATAAAGGGCTGAATAATTACAGAAGTAGGAGAGGAAGCAACAGAGTGTAATGTCATAGAAGGTGAGAATTTCAAAGAAGAGCCATAAGCATAACAGTGGCAAATGCTACAGGAAGTCAAGTACAATCAAAACTCAAGTGGGGTTGCTGAGTTTAACAATTAGTAAGTCACCGATGAGATTTGCGAGTGCTGTTTTTATGAAGTGGTAGGGACAGAAATTGGGTTGCAGTAATTAGTAAGTCAGAAGATGAAGAATTATTAAAGGTAAATGAATACTGCTCTTTAAAACAAAAATGAAAAAATAATAGATGAAATATGATTTTGTAATAATTATAACACAGACTTAGAATTAAAAAATCTTAAAAATTCCCATTCACTACCCATTGAATCCCACTCACTTCCTCATGGTTACTGGTTAATAATAGATTGTGAAACTTTCAGAATATTTCAATGCATTTTATGCCTATATATAAATACACACCCACATATATGTGTATACATATTTAAATGTATGCATACATACTCTGGCAAAGAGTTAACAGCGACGAAATATTTAGTGGTTGATTTATTTATTTATTTTGAGATAGAGTCTCGCTCTGTCACTGAGGCTGGAGTGCAGTGGCGCGATCTCAGCTCACTGCAACCTCCACCTCCCTGGTTCAAGGGATTCTGCTGCCTCAGCCTCCCAAGTAGCTGGGACTACAGGCATGTGCCACTACGCCCGGCTAATGTTTTGTATTTTTAGTAGAGATGGTGTTTCATCATGTTAGCCAGGCTGATCTTGATCTCCTGACCTCATGATCCACCCACCTCAGCCTCCCAAAGTTCTGGGATTACAGGTGTGAGCCACCACACGCAGCCTATGGATATTTTGAAATCAAAAATCCAAAACCAAAAAAATGTAAGAGAGTTACAGTTCTTTGCTCTTTCTTTTCCATTGTGATTGTTACATTTTTTTCCCATAAAACATTTTGATACCTAGTAGCCAGCATTTTTGAACTAGAAGGGACCAGATTATTCAGACCCAGGGAGGAGATAGATTCTCAGGTTATAGACTTAAACCAATTAAATTAGGTCATCTTGAAAGGTAACCCAGGCTATTCTTGGGCTTAGGGCTACCTGAGCCATGAGTGTGTAGGTGTACAGGAAGCTGGACTATTTTCTGAACCATTTAGTAGGATTAATAATAGCAATTGCTGCCACTTATTGAATTCTATGAAACATGCAATCAAAATTATATTGTTTCATATTCAAAATAGTGTGCTAAATCAAGAACTTTTATTGACATTTTGTAGTTAAGGAAACTGTAGCTTAAAGAATTCAAACAACTCATCCAATGCCATGGAGACAAAATGCAGCAGAACTAAGATTTGAATTGCAGTTCAGGACTATCTGGCTCCAAGCCTGGTATTTTCTTTTCTAAATACTGCACCATCAAAGCAGACCTATCAAGCTTGTCCTTCTGAGAAGAAGATAATGGAATCCACATGGAGAAAAACAGGATTTCCCCCCTTTTTCCCAAGTATAGCTGAAGCCCACATACCCATGGGACCTGTGCATATTTGGTTTTCCTTTTCATTCAGCCACCTCCCCTCTTCTTTAGCATCTCATACCCTCTGTGAGAGCAGCTTAATGAGCTACGATGCAACCATCAAGAAATGAGATCTTGTAAAGAATTGTGGGAGGTACACAAGCTGTTCTGTTTTCTCTGTAGGAAGGAATGCACTGAGCCCTGTGAAGATTAAAAGGATAAATGAAAGATTGATAAAGGAATCCCAGGAGGTGGGGAGAGAAGACTTGTAAATAAGCAGGAACACACATGTGGTCCCAGAATGCAATTAAACATGAACAGCTCCATTGGAACTGACACGTGGACCAAGATTCTAAATAGTAGAATACCTGGTTCATATTATCTTTCTGGATATAAATTATAGCACCTAATCAGTATCTTTATTAAGTGACTCCAAATTAACATTCTGACTATTTAAACTATTTGAAGTACTGATTCCAGGTAACCATTAATAGTTTATTGTACTATCCTCTTTCCCTCAGCCAACCAAATTCTCAAAGTAAAAAAAAAAAAATTAAAAACCACACAATGTGTTAATGAATTACTATATTACCTAATACATTATGTCTGTAAAGTTTTCAAGTTGTCTAATAAAATTATATTACACTAGGAAGTTTCACATATGTTCATACACAACTAACACAATGTAAGTTGCTAGGTAGGAAACATTGACTCTTTGTAAATCCTTTAAAATGAGCTAAAACTTCAGAAGCAATTAGGTGTGGTTGACATTTGCATTTTAAGGACTTTTTGAGGGCTAGAGACATTAAGCCTTACAGGTATATCAAAATGATAGCCTTATCCCAACTTAAACCATCTTGGCCATCTGCAATAAAATCTCCATCATCCTAGGTCTAGAAAATGTGCTGAGCTCATAGACTAAACATTCAACAGTTGTATGCACTCAGCAGCTTTATGACTTCTTTTGGTGCCTTTGTGGAATCATCCTGGAATCAATTTATCTTCATGCTTCAAAGAATCCTAATTCAAAAGTGCTCCAAATGTTTGGGACTATTTTAAGATTATTTTTCTTCTGGAAGTTTAAACGTAAACTCGAGCAAACGCTTTCTTTATAATTTTATACTGTTTTGCACTAACCGTTAAAGTTCACCTTATGTTCAAACGATTGCTTTCATGCCTAAATGCATTTTTACTTCTTTGATTATTCTATTATTGAAAAACTAGTCTCAATAACACTTACTTTCCAGCTCTTCCTTCACATCTTACCATAGGAATGGCCAAGCCAAGTCAGCTGTAGAATGAATTACATTTTTCACTGGTTCCTAAAATTGAGACCTGTTTTTTACTTGTTCTAAAGAGAAAAGAAATAAAAATTACAGTAAGTGGAGAATTTAGGTGTAGTAGAAATATGTTCAGTCATGGTGGTGATTTTTTAGCACTAGAACTGTTATTCTGGCTTACATTTTCAGACGTATTCAGCAAGTTAGTCTTTCTTTGTCCTTTGCGGCATTTTGCCTCTCCAGAATCTTTCTTTCTACTGATATTGACAGACTCACTGCTGTCTCTGGACTATAAGAATGTCTCCCGTGATTTTTTTTCACCGTAACTAGGAGCATTTTGTCTTCCTTTCTTATTTTTCAGAAGGCATTCTCTATTACGGTGTCTGAGAGAGCTTAGCTTCCCTATGATCGGTAGAATCATTCATCTAATTGATCCACCTTGGAAATCTTATTTAAGATTTTAAATTATTTAGGGTGAATCGGTTTGCCTCGATCACATCAGTATTTTGAAATTCCCCAAAGCCACATTTATATAGACTAAGGGATAACTGTATCCTTCTTCTTTCTCTTCTCCCTTCCTCATTTCCCCTCCTTCTCATGAAATGTTTATTTTCAAGGAGTGAATACTAACCATGAAGCACCTCGTCTTGCGGGATGACTTGAAGTTGCTTTTTTCCTGACTAAAGTATTTTCTAAAAGCTGTTATGAGAATTATAGTTAGACAAAAAGACCAGTGTTCATTTTAGATAAAAACTGAGGATTGTGAAGGAATGGTTTTTTTTCTTGGACATAGCTATCGGAAGCATGTGCAGGGGATGTCAGAGCACAGAAGGTGCTAGCAAAATACCAGTAGCGGGTTTAGAAGAGGATGTGCTTATTCATTCCTTAGAGACCTAAAGAGAGTGGCAAGCTGTCTCCAAAGCAAGGTAAACTAAATATTCACTTTATTCTACTCCTTTTTCCCAGCACCACTACAGCCTTCTGTTGGTATCTGGAGCATTGAATAGGGTCAGAGAAGTCAGTATAGGTAAGTGACAGAGATGAGGGGCAGGGAGGAGAAAGATTTATTTATGCAACTTTTTTGTTTAAATATTAAAGCACACAATATTTTATGCATTTATGACACCTAGAACTAATTATCATTAACACTGAAAGGTGCATATATATGCATAGCGATAGATACTATATATATGCATATATATACATACATATATGCACAGTTTTTTTGTGTTTTTTTTTTTAAAGTTTATTTTTTTTAATTTTTTTTGGGCGTTACATTCTTTTTTCTTTTTTCTTTTTTTTTTATTATAGTTTAGGTTTTAGGGTACATGTGCACAATGTGCAGGTTTGTTACATATGTATCCATGTGCCATGTTGATTTTCTGCACCCATTAACTCGTCATTTAGCATTAGGTATATCTCCTAATGCTGTCCCTCCCCCCTCCCCCAACCCCACAACAGTCCCCGGAGTGTGATGTTCCCCTTCCTGTGTCCATGAGTTCTCATTGTTCAATTTCCACCTATGAGTGAGAACATGCGGTGTTTGGTTTTTTGTCCTTGCGATAGTTTACTGAGAATGATGTTTTCCAGTTTCATCCATGTCTCTACAAAGGACATGAACTCATCATTTTTTATGGCTGCATAGTATTCCATGGTGTATATGTGCCACATTTTCTTAATCCAGTCTATCGTTGTTGGATATTTGGGTTGGTTCCAACTCTTTGCTATTGTGAATAGTGCTGCAATAAACATACGTGTGCATGTGTCTTTATAGCAGCATGATTTATAGTCCTTTGGGTATATACCCAGTAATGGGATGGCTGGGTCAAATGGTATTTCTAGTTCTAGATCCCTGAGGAATCGCCACACTGACTTCCACAATGGTTGAACTAGTTTACAGTCCCACCAACAGTGTAAAAGTGTTCCTATTTCTCCACATCCTCTCCAGCACCTGTTGTTTCCTGATTTTTTAATGATGGCCATTCTAACTGGTGTGAGATGGTATCTCATTGTGGTTTTGATTTGCATTTCTCTGATGGCCAGTGATGATGAGCATTGCTTCATGTGTTTTTTGGCTGCATAAATGTCTTCTTTTGAGAAGTCTCTGTTCATGTCCTTTGCCCACTTTTTGATGGGGTTGTTTGTTTCTTTCTTGTAAATTTGTTTGAGTTCATTGTAGATTCTGGATATTAGCCCTTTGTCAGATGAGTAGGTTGCAAAAATTTTCTCCCATTCTGTAGGTTGCCTGTTCACTCTGATGGTAGTTTCTTTTGCTGTATGCACAGAGTTTAAAAAGAATCATATAAATGTATATTTCCACTATTAACAGACAAAATTATTTGCATACATTGCAAACTTGAAGTTCTTTTAAACTTACATGTAGTAATGCATTAATATTTGTTAATTTACATATTAATTATAATTTATTAATATTTATGAGAGCATGATTCCTAATATATCCATCATATAAATACCCTAGAATGTCTCTAATACTCTTCTTAAAAGTAGGTTTTGATAATTTCCAATATTATAAAATCTGCAATGAGCATTACTTTTTACAACAGTACTGTGAACTTAACACCAAATTTCATGGGATAAATTGCTAGAAGCGGAATCACTAAATAATGTCAGCATTGTAATTCCCAAAAGTTTGTAAAATAATTTATTTCCCACAGGAATTTTAGAGTTTTCTTATCCTTCATTTCTGACAATATCTCTGTAAATATAAACTGGTCTCATTTGAGATTTATAAGTCTATACATATTTCAATTAGCAATCATTTGATTCCTAGTAAGATTAAGCATTCATATTTGTACCATTTGTATTTATTTTCAATTATCTATAGCACTATTTTCTTGTGATATATAAGAACATTTTGTACAGTAAGGTTATTAATTTTTTCCAACCATGTGTGTTGCAAGTTCTTTCCAGTTTTTATTTATCTTTTTAAATTTTTTTCATGGTGTATATCTCTACAAAGTGTTTTACATCCCTATTATTAAATATATCAGTATCTTATTTTAATGATTTAATCTTTAATGTTTTAAAATGCTTCCTACATAGATTGTTTAGAACCTAATTTTTATCATATTTTAAACAGTTACATATAGGAATGACATAAACTATTGTTGAGAAATCACCACTATATTTCCCAAGAAAAACAGAATGCATTCTGTCTTCTATGCTCATTTTAGTTCAGTAATAATAATACTTGTGAAAACGCAGTAGTACTTTTGCCACCAAAAGACAACACTCTGGTTCAGGAAGAAACATCATCATTCATGTATTTATATATGAGTTTAGATTTGTGAACATGACATGTTATACCACTTCAGTGAATCTTTTAGGGAAATATTTATTCTAAGAAGCCTGGTTACTTAGAGCAGGAAGATTTGAAGGGGGGCCTGCTGCATGGCTGTCCTAGAGACAGCCCAGTATCTCTCCAGAGCTCCCCTGAGCACTTTTCACCTTTGACTTGATGCTATGTGTGTGGTGACTGAGCCACCAGTATCCTACAGAAGGGCTGGAGAAGTCAATAACATGGTTAGGGATCCAGAGGTCTTTTGCAAGTAGCTGATGCTAAAAATTCCCAGGGCAGAGAGGAGGCAGGGGGCACCCTGGAGAGCTCAGTCCCACTTAGGAAAAGTGCTGCCACCATGACAGAGGCATTGCTCTATGCTGCAGCTCTAGACACTGTCCCTTCTTCGTCCCCTTGCTTCCCCTCCCTGCTTGCTTCTCTCCTTCACCTGTCCTCTACTTCCCCCTCTCCCCTTTAATATCAAAACCAGACAGACTGTTTAGAGATTTATGAGGAATTTGGTTTCCAATTCATAGTATGAGGTGAGACATTACTTCAGGACCTGTTGTCTTCCAATACAGTTGGTTAACAAGAAATTAATAGAGTGACCATATTTTCAGAGGAGAAAAAGAGGAGAATATGAGTACAAAAAAAAAAAAAAACCGGCTCTCACTTTGTCATTTTTTCTTAATTCTGCCACCCACTTACAACTCCTCAACATCCTCAACCTTGACAAGTCCACCAGCCATTCGGCACCAAGAGACTTAAATGGCGTCAGAAGCTCTCTCGCTCTGTGTGCCATTCAACCGGGCATTCCTATCTGAAACACAAACATCAATAAAGCAGTCACCTTAAGTTTCTTTCAGCTTGTGAAACATATAATCCCACACCATCAACATTAAAATGCTAAGGAAAAGTTACAATCCTTTACAAAATAATCGTCTCCTTTACCTTACAACAATGCTGCCTTCATATGAGTCATATGGATAAACTATATATTCCACATTTGAGCAGAGGAATGCCTGATGAATTTGGATCTAAGTCTCTTCAGAGTCAAACTAGCAGTGACAATAGCATGATTCTCCGTCTGACTCCCTGCATGTCGGGTAGCATTGATTTGACTGCAACCTATTAGAATCCACTGGGCATTTTTTACTTGCCTCTCAGGGCCAAGCCAGTGCCCCAGAAAATATCGCCACAGGGGGTGTGTGGCATTTGGACACCACATATTTTAATGGAAGGAACATTTGATTCTCACATCCAGTTTATGTTAAGGCTTACAACAACAACCATTGCCATTTTTTTTTCTTTTTTGAGATGGAGTCTCTGTTGCCCAGGTCTCTGTTGCCCACTCTGTTGCCCAGGCTGGAGTGCAGTGGTGCAATCTCGGCTCACTGCAACCTCCACCTCCCAGGTTCAAGCAATTTTCCTCCCTCAGCCTCCCAAGTAACTGGGACTACAGGTGCACATCACCATGCCTGGCTAATTTTTGTATTTTTAGTAGTGATGGGGTTTCACCATGTTGGCCAGGATGGTCTTGATCTCCTGACCTTGTGATCCACCCGCCTCGGCCTCCCAAAGTGCTGGGATTACAGGTGTGAGCCACCACGCCTGGCCCAATAATTGCCAGTTTGATGTTATTATTATTTTTTCTTTATCAAATAAGATGTATCATTCACCCTGTCTCTGAACCTGACCTATCTATCACTGATAGCTGCTTCTCTCAACTGCAGGATGCAGCTCAGGAAAGGAGCTGATTTCTGGGGGAGTAAGAACAAAGGAGAAGGTGACAATAAAAGAGCAATGAAAAGGTAGGAGTCTGGGCTACAGTGAGTATGAGGGGTGAGAGTCAGGGATGAGGTCAATTGCAGGGATGTGGCTGAAGTCATGGGTACAGTGGGGGTCTGGGAGAAAGGATCCCAGAATACTTACAGTACCGGATGAGCCAAGTCACAATGTCCTGCTCCGTCATGAGTCATCGTGACTTTCATGATTTTGAATTTTTGATACAGGTAATGGCATCACTAATCTCGAGTGTCAGTTCTGTAGACCTGTACAGTTCCTTTTACTCTTGGTAGTAAATTGGATACCTCCACATGTCCTCTGAAATCTTATAAAGGACAGAGAATATAAAAATGTCCACCATGTCTTAGTTTCCTTTCGAGTTTTAAATTTTGCGTCTGAGTTGAGCACAAATGAAGTGCTAAGTCCCACAGTCCCTGCATTCCTTTGTTGATCCCTTTCCCCAGAATTCAATTACATTTTTCCCAAATTTGATTATTACAAAAACCTAATTTATGTAATTGTTTGCACTGTGTAGTGCCGTCTTTCTAAGGACCTGTAATTCCTTTGTAAATGCCCTTCCCCCACTAGGAATTGATGAAATATTATGTAAATTTACTCAGATTTATCACAGAATGTGGCTGTCAGAGCATATAATCTTCAACTTCTATACTGCTGAAGGGAAATACATCATTCTAAAATTACCAATGGCATTTGACTAAAGAATAAAACTCCTATTGCCTAACAGACTATTTAAACTGTTGTCTTAAAAATTATTACAGCCTGGTAAACTGAATGTCAACTTTCAGGCTACAGTATAATTTATTTTTTAACACAAAATGGAAAACCTGAGAAAAAGTAGAGATGGGAGAGACTGGAATACAACGTTGAAAACAAGTTCTTGCCTTACTGGTTTTGACATTCTCTTTCCATTCATAACTTGCAACAATTTTCTTAAAAGTTCTCCTGTTGAGTCAACGTAAACTTGTTGAATATGATGAATTGACCAAAAGCGCCACATTAAGGAACACGGCTAGACTGTTTGCCAACCAAAATAAATGAAAGCATAAGAAACAAAAAAATAGTAGCTTTCATGTTTGTATTTTGAATTGTCTTCAGTGTAATATTAAACATGCTATTTAGGTAAAAGCACATACTTTACATAAACTCTTAACTGATCTTACACAAAAGGAAACAAAGTTATGGCACTTGAATTTTTGGCAAAGTGATAATATTTGCTTAGTAAACAGCAAACACATTTGTGTAGACACAACTGCGTTTATGTTTACAAAGTGCTAAGGGGCCAAACACTTTGACTCCCACTTTCATGCTTCCCACATATTTTTAGTTCAATTAGTGACTTCTTCTTTTTTTTTTTTTGAAATGGAGTCTCACCCTGTCACCCTGTCACCCAGGCTGGAGTGCAATGGTGCAATCTCGGTTCACTGCAACCTCTGCCTTCCGGGCTCAAGCGATTATCCTGCCTCAGCCTCCCAACTAGCTGGGATTACAGGCATGTGCCACCACGCCCAGCTACTTTTTGTATTTTTAGTAGAGACAGGGTTTCACCGTGTTGGCCAGGCTGGTCTTGAACTCCTGACCTCAGGTGATCCACCCGCCTTCAGCTTCCCAAAGTGCTGGGATTACAGGCATGAGCCACTGTGCCCAGCCATCAATTAGTGACTTCTTTATTCCCACAAACCTAGGGGGATCATGTGATATAAGATAATCTCAATGGACTAACCCATAAAGTAAACCTTTTGATATTTCTCAATTTTCACCAATTATAAAAGACTAAAGTGATCTCAAATATAAATCTGAATCATTTTTAATGTTTATTAGTATGAGTCAACCCACCGAGGACAATGGATTAATAGTATGTAATTAATACTTTTTATAACAATAATGGCTACTGCTGTAAATATATATAAGGATTCATGCCACGTCACAATAATTAACGCTAGATGTCATTCTGTAATATTTCACCTTGTACCCTGATTCACAGCCTATAGAAGTGATGGAATATTTGTGATGTAGTGATTTCGACTATCCAGCTAGAGAGAGAAGGTGAATTTAAACGTTGATGTTTTTAGTTCTTCTAGTCACAGGGCACTCAATACAGAATTATTCTCACAATGATAAGAAGCATATCTTGTCTTGGGAAATAACTATTGGAGAAATAATAATAAAGCTGCTGTCTCTTTTTAACACCAATTAGTTGCAAAACAGATGCCATGTGGTATATTTGCATTTCCTACAGTACTGGCAATGAAAAGTGTTTATGAAAGAGATCCCTTTTATAGATACAAAGGCCAATAGAATGTGCGCACTTGAGCCAAGTTAAAAAAAAAAAAAATAGTTCACATAAGGACCTACGATATTATCCAGGGGACTGGAAAACAGGGCTGATTGTAAGGGAAACTGAAACTTAACAGTTTCAAATTTTGTTCAAACATGAAAATTTGTGTGTGTGTGTGTGTGTGTGTTTAAATTATCTATGTGATGAAGACTGGTCAAGTTGTAAAAGCAAAATTAAAAGTGAGTCTTTCTGTAATCCCAGCACTTTGGGAGGCCGAGGCAGGTGGATCACGAGGTCAGGAGATCGAGACCATCCTGGCTAACATGGTGAAACCCCGTCTCTACTAAAAATACAAAAAATTAGCCGGGAGTGGCGGCGGGCACCTATAGTCCCAGCTACTCAGGAGGCTGAGGCAGGAGAATGGCGTGAACCTGGGAGGTGGAGCTTGCAGTGAGCCGAGACCACGCCACTGCACTCCAGCCTGGGCAACAGAGCGAGACTCTCTCAAAAAAAGAAAAAAAAAAGTGAGTCTTCTTTTATTCTAAGGTGCCTAATTTTTTCTCTACTTCCATGTCATCTAAACATTATTTCTTCAGTTTATCAAATGTAAGCCATCTGAGCTTTATTGATTCGTCTTATCTCGCTTTATATAGGGTTAAATGAAATATGTATTTCAAGAACCATGGGTGTGTTCTTGGATATAGGGTATCCCAGTTTCCAGTCACCCACTGTAATAATCTAATACCCATCTAAATTTTTCTTACCACATATTTTATTCTGGATTATCCCAAGTGGTCCTCAGCTAATGTGCATTCAAAACATATAGATTTATCTTAATCTTGACCTAAGACAATGATAATTAAAAGATAAACCTGAAATTAAATTTACAATATACAATGTATTCTAAACCTCAAAGCTAGACTAACTAGATGCTTAGATGGGCAGGAGATGTGTGGCAACAACACATGGATTAGAGCCAGCGAGATGTATCCTTAAAGCCTAGGTGCACAACTTATCCACTGTGCAAACTTAATATGTGGTCATAGCATTGTCATGATAACTAAAAGAAAGGAGGAATGAAAAGTATTTAGTTTAATCCTTGACAGACAGCAAACACTCCGTAAATAGAAACCCTATAAATCATCATGATTTAAAATTTTCTATTCTCTTACTATTGCAGATTTTGTTTCTCTGAATTGTTTTGGTTGAGAAATGGTTAAGTATTGTTCATTATCATTGTGGTTTCAGTTATTTTACCATCGAACTGCAAAGGGAGTTGAGTCTATATGTCTTTCAAGTACTGTCAATACACTGAATAAAACCATATATTTCATAAATAATTTTTTCAAGTACATGTGGATGCAATTGTAATTAACAGAATAACAAATTTATTTATTTATTTATTTATTTTATTTATTTTGAGACAGAGTCTTGCTTTGTGGACCAGGATGGAGTGCAGTGGTGCAATCTTGGCTCACTGCAACCTCCGCCTCCCAGGATCAAGCAATTCTCCTGTCTCAGCCTCCCAATTAGCTGGTATTGCAGGCACACGCCACCACCCCTGGCCAATGTTTTTGTACTTTTAGCAGACATAAGGTTTCACCATATTGGCCAGGCTGGTCTGGAACTCCTGACTTCGTGATCTGCCCACCTTGGCCTCCCAGAGTGCTGGGATTACAGGCCACAGTGCCTGGCCACAAATTAAACATGTTAATTGGGCATATAATAGTTGGATTTTAAATATCCATTGCTTGAGAAAATATGTAATCTTAACAATACTACAGTGAAGTCCATGATAGTTCTATCATAAAAAAAGAGATCTTCAAAAGTAAGAAGTCTGGAAATCACTGCTCTAAAAAAAACCATAGAGTGTACAACACCAAAAAGTGAGCCCTAAAATAAACTGTGGACTCTGGGTAACAATGATGTATCAAAGTAGCTTCATCAATTGTAGCAAACCTATTCTTCTGCAGGAGGATGTTGATAATGGAGGCTAGGCATGGAAGCAGGGGGGAAATAGGAACTTTCTGTACTTTCCTCTCAGTTTTTCTGTGAACCTGAAACTACTCTGAATAATGGTCTTTTTTTTTGTAATGGGAAGCAGAGTTTTTAACTTTACACCTTGTGTACCTTTCAGACTTTGAAATGTGTGACTAGCTATTCATAAACTAAAATTTGATAATGTTAATTTTTATTAGCATGAAATTGTACTTAACACACAAAAAAAACCTCAAAAAATTAAATGTTAGTTTTGTTTAAATATGATTTAAGACTTTTGCTTCATCTAGTGAGGATTTGGCCCACAGATGTCAATTTTATACTGCAGATGTCATTATTTCTTTCTTCTGCATCCATGTCAGGTATTAGTAATCAAGTGCACCATTCCTTTTCATTGAGTTTAGTCTTAGACTTATTATCCTTTTCAAGAGAATGCTTCCAGCAGCCACTAACAGCCACATGCAGGTGATGCAAAAGATAAAACCTATTTTCTCATTACAGAGTGTCTTTCTAATACCCTATTAATGTATACCTCAGCAATAATTCAATAAAAAGTTTAAATCTATTTTTAACTTTTATTTATTTATTGGGTTTTATTTTACTTTAAGTTCTGGGATACAAGTGCAGAACGTGCAGGTTTGTTACATAGGTATACATGTGCCATGGTGGTTTGCTGCACCTGTCAACCCGTCACCTACATTAGGTATTTCTCCTAGTGCTATCCCTCCCCTGACAGGACCTGGTGTGTGATGGTCCCCCTCTGTGTCCGTGTGTTCCCATTGTTCAACTCCCACTTATGAGTGAGAACATGCAGTGTTTGGTTTTCTGTTCCGGTGTTAGTTTGCTGAGAATGATGGTTTCCAGCTTCATCCATGTCCCTGCAAAGGATATGAACTCATCCTTTTTTATGGCTGCATAGTATTCCATGGTGTATATGTGCCACATTTTCTTTATCCAGTCTATCATTGATGGGCATTTGGGTTGGTTCCAAGTCTTTGCTATTGTGAATAGTGCTGCAATAAACATACGTGTGTATGTGTCTTTATAGTAGAATGATTTATAATCCTTTGGGTGTACACCCAGTTATGGAATTGCTGGGTCACAGCAAATCTATCTCCTATATAGCATTATATCTATCTAGAATCATTTCTGCTTCTAGATCCTTGAGGAATTGCCACACTGTCTTCCACAACAGTTGAACTAATTTACACTCCCACCAACAGTGTAAAAGCATTCCTATTTCTCCACATCCTTTCCAGCATCTGTTGTTTCCTGACTTTTTAATGATCACCATTCTAACTGGCATGAGATGGTATTTCATTATGGTTTTGATTTGCATTTCTCTAATGACGAGTGATGATGAGCTTTTTTCATATGTTTGTTGGCTGCATAAATGTCTTCTTTTGAAAAGTGTCTGTTCATATCCTTCACCCACTTTTTGATGGGTTGTTTTTTTCTTGTAAATTTGTTAAAGTTACTTGTAGATTCTGGATATTAGCCCTTTTTCAGGTGGATAGATCACACAAATTTTCTCCCATTCTGTATATTGCCTGTTCACTCTGATGATAGTTTCTTTTTCTGTGCAGTAGCTTTTTAGTATAATTACATCCCATTTGTCAATTTTGGTTTTTGTTGCCATTGCTTTTGGTGTTTTACTCATGAAATCTTTGCCCATGCCTGTGTCCTGAATGGTATTGCTTAGGTTTTCTTCTAGGATTTTTATGGTTTTAGGTCTTACCATTTGAGTCTTTAATTGATCTTGAGTTAATTTTTGTATAAGGTGTAAAGAAGGGGCCCAGTTTCAGTTTTCTGCATATGGCTAGCCAGTTTTTCCAACACCATTTATTAAATGGGGAATCCTTTCCCCATTGCTTGTTTTCGTCAGGTTTGTCAAAGATCAGACATTTGTAGATGTGAGGCGTTATTTCTAAGCCTTCTGTTCTGTTTCATTGGTCTATATATCTGTTTCAGTACCAGTACCATGCTGTTTTGGTTACTGTAGCCTTGCAGTATAGCTTGAAGTCAGGTAGTGTGATGCCTCCAGCTTTGTTCTTTTTGCTTAGGATTGTCTTGGCTATATGGGCTCTTTTTTGGTTCCATATGAAATTTAAAGTAGTTTTTTCTGGTACTTGAGGGGATACATTGAACTATAAATTACTTTGGCATATGGCCATTTTCACGATATTGCTTCTTTTCTCATGAAATGGAATGTTTGGTTTGCAGTTCTCCTTGAAGAGGTCCTTCACATCCCTTGTTAGTTGTATTCTTAGGTATTTTATTCTCTTTGTAGCAATTGTGAATAGGAGTTCACTCATGATTTGGCTCTCTGTTTGTCTATTATTGGTGTATAGGAATGCCTGTGATTTTTGCACATTGATTTTGTATCCTTAGACTTTGCTGAAGTTGCTTATCAGCTTAAGGAGATTTTGGGCTGAGATGATGGGGTTTTCTAAATATACAATAATGTCATCTGCAAACAGGGAAAATTTAACTTCCTCTCTTCCTAATTGAATACCCTTTATTTCTTTCTCTTGCCTGATTGCCCCGGCCAGAACTTCCGATACTATGTTGAATAGGAGTGGTGAGAGTGGGCATCCTTGTCTTGTGCCGGTTTTCTAAGGGAATGCTTCCAGCTTTTGCCCATTCAATATGATATTGGCTGTGGGTTTTGTCATAAATAGTTCTTATTATTTTGAGATGTGTTTTATCAATGCCAAGTTTATTGAGAGTTTTTAGCATGAAGGGGTGCTGAAATTTGTTGAAGGCCTTTTCTGCATCTGTTGAGATAGTCATGTGGTTTTTGTCATCAGTTCTGTTTATGTGATGGATCACATTTATTGATTTGCATATGTTGAACCAGGCTTGCATTCCAGGGATGAAGCTGACTTGATCTTGTTGGATAAGCTTTTTAATGGGCTGCTAGATTTACTTTGCCAGTATTTTATTGAGGATTTTCGCATTGATGTTCATCAGGGATATTGGCCTGAAATTTTCTTTTTTTGTTGTGTTTTTGCCAGGTTTTGGTATCAGGATGATGCTGGCCTCATCAGATGAGTTAGGAAGGGGTCCATCTTTTTCTATTGTTTGGAAAAGAAGGAATGGTACCAGCTCCTCTTGGTACCTCTGGTAAAATTTGGTTGTGAATCCGTCTGGTCCTGGGTTTTTTTGGTTGGTAGGCTATTAATTACTGCCTCAATTTCAGAGCTTGTTATCATATTTTTAACTCTTTAATAACACATGCCAAAGATTATTTTAGCTATTTTCAAAATATTGCTGCTTCTGAAATATTAAGGTGTTAAACATAATCTGAAAGCCATAAAAATATATGCATAACACTTTAAAAACGGATGATTAATGAATTAATGAAATGAAAATATAAATTCATGTATAAATATAGATATAAAATCCCTTACAGAGGATATTTATTATATTATCATATAAAACTTCCTGTACATCTGTAATTTTTTATAATGAAAAAATAACTGCAAAAACTTTGAGTTAAAAAATATAGAAATCAGATTGTTATAAGATAAATATACAAATCATTTTCTGTAGATCATAAATAACCAATTAGAAAATGGATAAAAATCCAATAACAGCCCCAAATTGGACTAGACCTATATGAACAAAACTATAAAACTTAAACACAATGTCAAAGAAGATTTGAAGATTTGGAGAGACAGGTCATATTCCCAAAGACAAAACATGGATATTATAAAACTTCTAATTGTTTCCAAGATAATACATAGAATCCATAGAATTTCAAGTGAATTGTAAGGATTTTGATGGTGGACAGTAAGGAAGAAGCACTGATGGCATAGTGAACTATCAATCCATTCAATCTGCTCTAGCAAAATACTGTAAACTGGGTGGTTTGTAAACCAGAGACATTTTATTTCTCACATTTCTAGAGTCTGGAAAGTCCAAGATCAAGATGCTGGCAGATTTGATGTCTGTCTAGGGCCTACTTCCTAGTTCATAGATGGCACCTTCTCATCATGTCCTAGCATGACAGAAGGGCAACTGAGCTCCATTGGGCCTCTTTTATGAGGCCATTAATCCCATTCATGAGGCCCTCAGACCTAATCACCTCCCAAAGGCCACATGTAATAATCCCATCATCTTTGGGACCAGGGTTTCAATATATGAATTTTGGGAAGGCAGAAACATTCATATGATAGCAACAGCTATTCTCAAGTTTTATTTATATAATAATTATATTACATAAAATGTTAGGCTATTATTATAAATTGAAAAAGAAGAATAAAGGGTGGGGCCTTCTTACCAGGTATTTTTAAACTGCAATAATTAAAATAGTCTTACTATTGCATAAATAGATCAGTAGATCCATGAAATTGATTAGATAGCCCAGGAAACACATACACACCTATTCACACACAATAGTCATATAAAAATGTATAGTCAGAACATATTAGTATATACTAGGTATCTATTTTATATACCTTTCAAGTATACAGCAATATTTATAGGCATAATGTATATAAGTGTGTATACAGGTATAAATAAGTTTTATATATGGATATTATAAATATACATAATAAACATAATATATAAATAAATACATAAGGTGTTTTACATAAACAGTTAATAAACTTGGTAAATATGTAATAGAAGAATACTAAACATTGGTGAAAAATGGGCTAAACATGCTATAGAAAATTAGATTATAAGGAAATAAAAACTTTATTTAGAATTCTATCCAACACTATAAAGAACATTCTAGTACCATGCAAATAAGCCATAAAAATATCACATATAACTATATATTTATGTAGATGAAGAAGTATTTGATAAATATAAAAGAATGAATTATTAGAAACCAAAAGTATAAATTTGAACTTTTGAACTTTTAAAAATTACATTTAAAATTTCATAAATTTTATACAAATAATACATGTTTATGTCTTTAATACCTAAAGAGTTCATTGCCAAGACACCAGCAGAAAAAAATAACCTCCCCCCAAAATACTAATGTAGACAGTTCACCAAAGGCAGATACACAAATAACTGATACCTGTAAATGATAAATTTTCAGCTTATTAAGGAAATGTCAAATTTTCAACTTATTATCAAGGAAATGCCAGTTTAAAAGTCATATACTAACTTTTTCCAGTCAAGCTAGCAGATTTCAAAAATAGTCATTAATACTAATGAGTGGACACTGACATTGGCATTTTCATATGATACACATGAAAATACAAGTTCGTGCTAACTTCTAGGAAACAATTTGCCAAGTATAGTTAAGAATCTTAAACATTTTAAATAATATTTATGAGATATGTACCTTTGAGCCAATAATGCTGATTTAAGGGAAAAATCTTAATAGATGTGGACAATATTTATGTATAAAACATTTTTTTACCGTAACTTTATATATATGTAGAAATTGGCAACAGCAACAAAAAACATTTCTGGAAAAGTTAAATAAGTTATAGAAATAAATATTATATATTTGAAGGCCTTTTAGTGCTGTGAACTACTGCTTATAATATAATGTTGAGCCAGGAAAGAAAGATATAAATTATAAATATTTTATAAATGTAAAATGGAATGTTATTTCTATATATTTGGCAAAGAAAATGACTAGAGGGAAATTTATGCAACTGAGGAGTAACCGTTTCTGAAGTGGGATATCAGTAATTATTTATATGTTCTTATAGGTTTCTGTTTTCTGAACTTTCCTCAATAAAGATTTATTACACTTTTAATAAGTATTAAAACAAATGTGGAAAATTTCAGACAAATATCCATCCATCAAACAAGATAAGCTTCCTCATTTGAGGGCCTAATAGTTCTGATGAGGACACCAACCTAACGTGGTAGGGGAGATGAAATAGCTGCCATGGGTTTGCATTCCTTTGAGGTTCCTGAGTGTGTAATGGTGCCCAGAAAAAGAGAAGACACCCTACTTAGAGGAGGCAAGACTGGAGTTGAGTTCCATTACAAGGGCAGTGAGAAAAGGGAGTTCTAGGGAGAGAGAATACTCATCACAGAAGCCCAGGGATGCAGGCAGAGAATTTAATCTTGGATTGAAGGCAGAAATGTTTTCCACGGAGAGAATGTACCGAGAAAAGAAATGTTGAGTAGAATTGCAGAAGCCTTTACAGACCAGAGTAGAAAGATGAGAGAGTTGCAACAGGCAGCTCTAGTTTCTCTCTTCTCAGAAGAGTTAGCTGGTGGGTTCCACAAAAGGTTACTAGTAAGACTTGGAAAAAAATAGAAAAAGGTTGGCATGCTCATTCTGAGTAAAGGGAAAAGAGCCTTACTGGTAAAAGTCAATGGGATGCAGAGAGCAGCTCTGGATACTGGGTATTCAGGGATACACTCATCTGAGAAGCTGGCACAGCATGCTCTGATGAATCCCGACTACTTCTTTACTTCTGTGATTCTAAGGGAACCACATGATCTTTCATCACACCTGGAAGGAAAGCAATTGATATATATTTATTGAGCTGCTACCAAATGGCCACAAGGTATCAAATGCCATAATCTTTCTCCTTAGTTGTCACTTTTATTACAAATATTCAGGAGCATCACCTGGCCTAAAGCCCCTGTTTAGAAAACATGTCAAGAAGTACCCCATACAGTGTACAGTTCATATTTACAATGGCAGCACTAAAGGGAAAATATAAATAATGATTCGGAAGCCAGCCACTTATTCTCAGGCAAAGAAAGTACTTTTGTGTTATTTTTAACTTGTTATAACTTTGTTATTCTGAATCAAAAACATATTTGAAAGGATATCCAGAATTAATTAGGTATGATGGTAGGCAGGGAGGCAGTCCCACACAACTTAGCCATTAATTACACAACGTTGTGTTGTAAACTGATTATTTCAAGTATACTAATACTGCCCTTCCAATGGCAGACTGTTAATTTCATACCTGCAATGTATTTTATATTCCTTTCCTATCTCTCAAAGCACTTCAAACAGAGCTAATTCTTTGGAAATTCTTGCATTTTTTTTCACTTCTTTAAACCCAGACTAATTGGAGAAAGAAAAGGAATTAGTCACTGTATTAAATAATCCTTGTTGTTCCTCTTTTGCATTCAGTTGAAAAATTATGCATTTCAATCTGCTTGGAGAAGACTAGAGGCTCTTTTCACAGTGTAATATACTAAGGATCATGAAGATGAATTTCTCTTTTTAAGCTATTGGTGCTGATCAAATAGAGTAGAATAAAGGCTTCAAGGAATTGTGAGGGTAATTAATTTCAGATCCTGGAGAAAAACAAAGAAAAGGGAGGGAGGGAGGAAAGAAGGAAGGGGAGGGAGGGAGGGAAGAAGGAAGAGAAGGGAGGGAGGGAGGAAGGGAGGGAGGAAGGGGAGGAAAGAAGGGGAGGGAGGAAGGAAGGGGAGGAAGGGAGGAAGGGGAGGAAGGAAGGGGAGGCAGGAGAGGGAGGGAAGGAAAGGAGGGAGGAAGGAAGGAAGGAAATGAAGGAAGGGAGGGGAGGAAGAGGAGGAAGGAAGGAAGAAGAGGGATGGAGGGAGGTACGGAGGGAGAGAGGAAGGAAGGAAGGGAAGGAAGGCAATAAGAAGGAAAGAAAGGAAAGAGAAAGAAAGAGAGAAAAGAGAGAGAAAGGAAAGGAAAGGGAGGAAGGAAAAGGAAGGCAGGCAGGCAGGCTAAACACCATGCATAAAGCAGTAGAGTGGAGAGGCTTTTTTTTTTTTTTTTTTTTTTTTTTTTTTTTTTTTTGAGAAGAATTCTCTTGCCAGGTGAGTGCAGTGGATATGCCTCCCGGGTTCACGCCATTCTCCTGCCTCAGCCTCCCAAGTAGCTGAGACTACAGGTGCCCACCACCACGCCAGGCTAATTTTTTGTATTTTTAGTAGAGACGGGGTTTCACCATGTTAGCCAGGATGGTCTTGATCTCCTGACCTCGTGACCTGCCCTCCTCGGCCTCCCAAAGTGCTGGGATTACAGGCGTGAGCCACCACGCCCGGCCCGAGGTGATTCTTGATGGTCAGAGACTTGGAGCTATTCCTGGCTCTGTCACTTACTCTGTGTGCAACTTGTTTTCTCAATTTGCAGCTAGGCAGGGGGTTCTGTGGCATAATCTCTTAATACTTGGCAAAACCATAAGTTGCCAGAATCATGAAATTTTAGATATACATGATATTTGGGACATCATCTAGTCCAAACATTGTATTTTCAAATGAAATAATTCAAGCCCAGGAGGAAAAGGATCTTATACAAGGTCTAGTTTGTATCACGAAATTGTTGTCTGAGGATAACCAAGTAGCAGAGACTTGCCCGGAGGGACAGATGAGGAAGGGGATCAGGGAGAAGAAGGCAGTACTCAAAACAAGATTAAGAGGAAAAAAAAAAAAAAAACGGAAAGGAATCACGAAGGATGATACAAGCAGGAGATAAAAGCAACTCAAAGGCTCAGGCACTGGCATTAGTGGTATCGCCTCCAAAAGAAAAAAAAAAAATTGAAGTACATTTCATTTATTTCTTTCACCTAGGCAGTAAATTGTGCTTTTACTCTATTGTTTTAAGCATTTCACAGCAAAATTAAAATCAAAACCAATTTTTAAAAAACCTGCACTTTCTAGAAATTTCATATACATTTTCGGTGCTGTTGGAACGATTGCAGGGACAACCTAGTGTTGGGTCCATGATGAAATTTCCAGCTCCAAACAACAAATTTTACTCATCTGTATATTTTCCCAACATATATATGCATTATAAATTTTGTCCTATCATATTTTTTCTTTATTGCATTTCAACAAAAAGATGATAAACAACAAGAACACATTGTTTACGTCAAGGGCACACAGGAGCCAATTGAAAGATCTCTCAATGGCCAAAAATGGACCAAGTTGAGCAACAAATTAAATGAAGTAGTATTGGATTATAAGCTGAGTATAAATAAATATTCATGAGTCCACAAGGATATAAATAAACCATTGAATAAACAAATGAGGATGAATAGACAAATTCCCATGCAGAAGAATTTCAAATTATTTATATAGATACTCTTGCCCTCAAGGAGGTGGAGAATAACATCTCACTCCTACAGTGTGGGCTATAATAATATCCTTCCAAAGAGGATAGGATGGAAAAGGAAGGAGAAAAAAGTAATGTTAAGGGAGAGAAACCTGACGAACACAACCTCAGCCAAGTGATCGAGATTAACATCAACAGAGATCACTCATTTTGTTCATATATACCCTTGGTGAAACATAATGAGAATTGTTATTTATTTATTTTATTTTTATTTTTTGAGACAGGGTTTCACTCCCATCAGCCAGAGTGGAGTGCAATGGTGCAATCTTGGCTCACTGCAACCTTCACCTCCCGGGCTCAAGTGATTCTCCTGCCTTAGCCTCCCAGGTAGCTGGGACTACAGGTGTGTGCCACCATGCCCGGCTAATTTTTGCATTTTTTGTAGAGACGGGGTCTCACTATGTTGGCTAGACTGGTCTCAAACTGCTGGCCTCAAGTGATCCACCCACCTCGGCCTCCTCTCAAAATGCTGGGATTACAGGGATGAGCCACCATGCCCAGCTGAAAATGGCCTTTTAATTCTGTGTTTTTTTCCCAAAATATATAATCACAGCCTAATTATGAGAAAAACCATCAGACAAATTCACCTGAGAGAAAAACCTACAAGATTCCTATCAAAGTCATCTAAAAGAAGGAAAGTCTGTGACACTGTCCATTGCAAGAGGAACCTAAGAAGCGATGATGACTAAATGTGGTGTGTTATCCTCTGCAGGGCTGGAGAAAAGACATTAGTAAAATCTTAAAACGGCTGAATAAAATATGGTCTGTAGTGAATAATAATATATAAATATTAGTTTGTTTATTGTGACAAATATACCATGCTAATAAAACTGCCGATAATAAGGGAGACTGGGTGTGAGGTACACAGGAAGTCTCTGTACTGCCTTTGCAACTTTTCTGTAAATCTAAATAGATTCTAAAATATTAGGTTTATTTTAAAAAGTTAAAAGGTCCTTATTTAGTTGTAAAATAACATTAACATTGTCTAAATAATTAAACTTGCTTCTTGTCAAATCTCACCTCCCTCACCCCTACTGGGAGTTTCATTAGTATTTTGCATGAATGCCTACCCGGGTACACATAAAGAGAGAATCAATCTCATTTTTTATCTTTTGACTTGAGAATGTGTTTTCTGACATTTCAACAGAAGAACAGATGTTCAAAAACAAACCAAAATGGCCAAATGTTATTGTACTTTCTGAACCTCAGACAACATGGGCTGGAATATGACCTGAGTCTATAAGTTTAATGCCTCGAAGAGGAGTTATCCTCCAGAGGACTATAAATATATATGACTGCAGAGTGAACAGAATTTTTTTGAAAGCTGGTCTAGCTACAAATCTAAAATAGACCATAAGATTGCAAATATGAATGTAGCTTGACTACAGTCTCCAAGGTACAGAAGAAGAGAAAGACACTAAAAACTGTGGGATAACAAGACACGTTGAGATTACATTCTTGGCTAATAATTTTCCTTTGGCCTGATACTTTCCCTCCTGATATTTGAAAGACATAGGGAATAAAATTTAATAGAAAATGGGAATTCCTAATGTAATTTAAATTCTCAATACATAAATGAGTATATCAGAAAAATTTTACTAATCTTTAATGTTGCTAAAGTTAGAAAAATGTAAACCCCAGTTATATTATCTACAAGTCTTTTGTAACCATAGAGAGTTACAACAATACCAAAATCAAAACCAAGATGGCAGAGAAGGGCTTTTCCTTGGCTCCTTTTGGAGCAGGTTCCAGGTGACAGTCCAAGACAGAGATCGTAAGTCAGTTCATTTATCATTTAGATAACAGAATATTGTATTTTTTTGAAGTAGGTAATTAGTGCAGTTTAATTTATGGATATATTTTGAGGTTTTCTCTTTTTTAGTACAAATGAGATTCCTGTGTTCCTCAAATTGAATATGGAAATTTTCATAATACAATTTGAACATAAAAGACTATTTTGCTAATCCTAGTCTAAAATCGTTTTATATTCCTTTATCTAGAAAAATGATATTATACAAAGGAATTCTGAATTATCTAGATAATTTGGCATGTAATCTTTTGGAGACAGAAGGTACCCATCATAGAAATGCTATTTAAACTTCAGTTACTGGGAGTCCTAGCAGTGTGAGGCATGCCCTTCCTCTGGAAGCAAGTGGCAATATAACAGGTCCCTAGAGAGAAGGACATTTGAAGAATATAATGATGTTTTCACACATGCTTGAGACTTAGCCACTGATTCCTTGCAATAGCATCTGATCATAGTCTTCATGCTTTGTAATTTAAAAACAGAGCACTTTAACTCTCTCCCTCTCTCTTCATCTGCCTGGTTCTACTTAAACTTTCAGGTGTATACTTAACATCAATTGCTCCAAGAGGCCCTTTTTGAACCTCTAAACTATGGCAGCTTCTCTCTTACACACACACACACACACGCATACACACACACACTCATAAACAGTACAGTATTTGTTTTAAAATTTAGAAATCACATGTTAAATGTTTGTCCAACTCTTTAAAACCATAAATTGCAATAATTCTGCTTGCCATGATGATGTAACTGATCAAGACTACCCTCTCCCATTAAAAAAAAAAAAATTTGAGAAATTATGAGGCAACTATTTCCGTACATTAAAAAAAAGTCTACATAAGATTGTGATCTTTGAGAAAAGGTAATAAACACAAGTTTAGCGTCATGTTTGCTTACTCTGGCTTTCTTCCTGGGAATACATTCTAAACCAGTGCACACAGAAGTAGATCTCAGGCAGAGCGAGGTGGTGTTGCTGAGCCAAGAAGGCTGAGATTTAAATATGGTGTTGCTGGAAGGGATGGAAATAGTAGAGCCAAGGAGAAAGGAGCTCAGGAAAAGTCTGCATAAGAGTTTCCAGTAGGTTCTGGACTGAAGGTTGAGCTGTGTCTTCATAGGGAGAGAACTCACAAAGCCAAGGAGAAGGTGGCAGCACTTGCTACAGGACTGAGAGCTTCACAGTGGTAGATGATTTTTGCATAGAACTAGAAGATGACAGAGGTCTGGTCCAACCAGTGTGTTTGTGGATTGGAAGACTCAATATTATTAACAGTTAAGATAACAATTCTCACCAAATTGATGTACAGATTTAATGAAATCCCAATTGCAACTAAAGCAGCTGTTTTTACCAAAATGGGCGAGTCAATTTTAAAACTTAATATGGAAATAAAAAAGACCTAGAAAAAGTCGAAACAGTCTTGAAAAATAAGGGGGGAAATGGAGGCTGTATACCACTTGATTTCACAGCTTACCTTAAGTTGCAACAGTGGTATTGGCACGTGGATGGACAAATAGATCAATTAAAGAAAATAGAGTCCAGAAATAAATTCTCAAATATCAAGTCAATTGATTTTAAGTAAGGATTCAAGGCAATTTAATGGAGAAAGTTGTTTTTTTTTTTCACCTACAAATGGCACTGGATCAACTAGATAAATGAATGGAAAAGTATAAACATTGATCCCTACCTCACATCACACAAAATGTATTTGAAGTATATCATAGAGCTACATATAAAAGCTAATACTATAAAGTTTTTTGAAAATATATTTACTATCTTATAGTAAGAAACAAATTTATTGGAAAATGCAAAAATCACTAACTATAAAACACAGAAGTTATAAAGTGACTTCACCAAAATTAAATGATTTTCCTCATCAAAAACATAGTATTAAGAAAATATAAAAGACAAGCCCCAAACTGGGAGAAATATTTGAAATATGTATACCTAACAGATTATTTATATTCAGAATATATTTTTAGAAACTCTTAAAACTTAGTGATAACACAACTCAAGTTTAAAAATTATAGTACTTGAACAGAAGCTTTACAAAAGAAGATGTAGAAATGTCTAATAAGCACATGAAAAGGGAAACTTCACTGACAACAGCAAATGTTGATGACATGGAACAATTGGAAGGATCAAACATTTCTGGTTACATCTGTAATCCCAGCACTTTAGGAGGTCTAGGTGAGCAGACCGCTTGAGCCCAAAAGTTTGAGACCAGCCTGGAAAACATGATGAGACACCGTCTCTACAAAAAATACAAAAATCAGCTGGGTGTGGTGGTGAATGCCTGTAGTCTCAGCTACTCAGGAGGCTGAGGTGGGAGGACTGCTTCAGCCAGGAAAGTTGAGGCTGTGGTGAGCTGAGATCACACCACTGTACTCCAGCCTGGGTGACATGGTGAGACCCTGTCTCAGACCAAACAAACAAAAAATATGTTTCTGGTTAAAGTATAAAATGTTACAATCATGTTGGAAAACTGGCAATTTCCTTTAAAGTTAAACATGCTCTTACTATACATTTCAGCTATTCCCTTCTAGGTATATACCCAAGGGAAATAAAAACATATTCATAAAAAGTCCATTATTGAATATTTGTAGCAGCTTTATAAATTATAGCCAAAACAGGAAATAACACAAATTTTCAAAAACAAATACTATAGTGACATATTTATACAATGGAATACCACCCAAGTAATTAAAAAAATGAACATAAGAAGGAAAAAATGAATCTTGAGAATGTTACATTAGATGAAAGCAAAAGATGCTAGACACAAAAGAATACGAATTGTAGGAATCCCCCTTCATGAATTTCTAAGACAGGCCAAAAGAATCTGTGTTAATAGAAATCAGGATGGAGTTTGCCCATGAGGGCTGGAAATCCACTGGAAGGAGCATGGGGAAACTTAGGCAATGGATAGAATCTGCATCTTAAGTGGGTTGCTGGTTCCTAAAGAAAAACTGCTCCTCTGTTCACACTTCTGACACCAAATATGAAAGTGTGGAAGTTGGTTTTGTTTTGTTTGTTTTCCAAACCAACCAACCAACTGGGTGTCTAACAATTCAGTTTAATTCTGACACTAATCTACATAGAGTTAGAGCAAAGGCACAGATTAAGAACTCAGTCCTGGCTGGGTGTGGTGGCTCATGCCTGTAATCCCAGCACTTTGGGAGGCCGAGATGGGCAGATCACGAGTTCAAGAGATCGAGAGCATCCTGGCAAAGATAGTGAAACCCCATCTCTACTAAAAATACAAAAATTAGCTGGGCATGGTGGTGGGTGCCAGCTACTCGGGAAACAGAGGCAGAAGAATTGCTTGAACTGGGAAGGCATAGGTTGCTGTGAGCCGAGATTGTGCAACTCCACTCCAGCCTGGCGACAGAGCGAGACTCTGTCTCAAACAAACAAACAGAACTCACCTCGGTCCTACAAGATTGCCTCCCATTTCTGGTGCTGATTGCAAGTAGTAGACTCCAGGGTGCCCACATTTCTGTCCAACTTGTCTACACATCAGTGGTTCCCACAACCTCCTCAGTTTCAATAATTTACTGTAATTACTCACAAAACTCAAACATTTTACTTACATTTGCTGGTTTATTATAAAGGATATTATAAAGGATACATATAAATAGGAAGAGGAAGAGGTACATAGGGTGTGTTCTGGAAAGGTCTGGAGCACAGGAATGTCTATCCCCATGGAGCTGGAATGTACCACTCTGCTGTCATGTGGACACATTCACCAACCCAGAAATTCTCTGAACTCTAAACTTTATGGATTTTTTATGGAAGCTTCATCATGTAGGCATGTTCCATTATTAACTCAAATCAATCTCCAGCCCCTCTTCCTTTCTGGAGGATGAGGATGAGGCTAAAAACTCCAAACCTTCAATCATGGCTTGGTCTTTCTGGCAACCAGACTATCCAGGAGTCCAACTAGAGTCATAAAAGTAGAACAAAGGCCGCTTCTTCCACCCAAAAGTTCCAAAGGATTTAGGAGCTCTTCATAAGTCACTCCTATTTCTCCATCATTCAGGAAATTACAAGGGTTTTAGAAACTCTGTATCAGGAACCGAGATAAAAGACCGAAGATACATGTTTTATTGTGTCACAGTGACACATGTGAATACACTTGTCAATATTCACGCAATTGTCCATTTAATTTCTGAGCATTGTACTATGTATATTTTGCCTTAATTTAAAACAAAAACAAAAAGCTATGGTTTCTTTGTAGTCAGAGATATTTTCTACCTTACCTTTTCTCTGAAATTTCAAGGATGACTACAGTGCTTGGTATATATTAAATACTCATTAAATACATATTGAATAAAGTGTTTTGTTAAAATAGGAAGGCAAGGCCTGATTCTTATCAGTGCATTGAATTCTGCAGAGAAATCTGATGATTCCACCTTTTTAGGGTCTGTTTAGATGACTCCCTGCTTCCTGGTACTTTGGGTCCCCTATGTCCTCTTAGCTCTTGTCATGCCACTGAGCATCATGAGAATCAAATTTAAAGGAAACATGGGAAAGGCAGTTTAACTTTCAAATGAATGTAGTTTTCACTAAATGGCACGTAAAAAGTTTATGACTAATGGCATTTATTTTGATTATTGACAAAGTAATTGGGATTCTTGAGGAATAATTAAACTGATTGAAAATGTTCTGATTGGTCAAGAGGTCAACATTTATAATTAATGGAAAATTACAATGGTTTACAAAATGACACCGTCCAGAATTAAAAGTGATCATCCTAATTGTTGTGATGAGTTCTTAAATGAATGCCCAAGCAGCCAGTCATGATGAGGCCCTTATTATAATTCATACATATGTATGTTTAAAAGAGATGTTTAAAATTTGGTCTAGTTTACATCAGTCTAATTTTTTGAGAGGCTTGATCTTCAAATATTACATTTTTATTTATTCAGGAAGTAGTTCTATTCTTGATGGGATTTATTGCAAAAAAAAATCTAATAGAATATTTCATCAGCACTGAAGGCCTAGACTAAATGACAGATTTTTATTACTTTGAATATTGATGGCATTTCCTATGAATTGTTTATCATGGGGATCAAGAATATCTTGATTATTTATGGTAATTTTAATTTTATTTTTCAAGAGACCTTTACACACCCATTATGCTATAACCTTATGCTTTAAATACAAAAACTGTAAAAATATCAATCTTATTTATGAACAAGTTGAGACACAAAGGTTACCTGAGTTATCTAAAGTCATAAAACTGCTTAACCACAAAAAGGAGGAATAGGGCATGAATCTTCATGTGCCCCATTGAGAATTTTTTCCATCAGATCATAGTGTTTCTGTGGTAACATAACTCCATGCCAAAACTAATTTCTGCAGTATCAGTGACTCTGTAACAGATTAAAGTCATTTTGATTGAACATGTTTGTTTCAATATGAGATGACTTTAATGATCACATCATTCTCAAACATTTTCATTGAGAGTTATTGTACTTAATTTTTCTTCAGCATAATCATCCCAGGAATAAGAAAGATAAAAACGGTACATCATCACCCAGACCCTGTCTAACTCTCCAGTTCCCATTTCTCACAATTCCTTGCCCAATACTGTTGCTCCAAAAGGAAGCAACTACTTCTTGTAATTCTTACTGCAAGCTCCCTGTTCTCTTAACGTGCTTGAATGCAGGTTTTCTACTATCTAGAATGTACCTCTTTATTCTATACTGTATCTGTACCTCTTCATAGGTGCTGGAATGTTATTACTCTATACACGTTTCTTCACATGACTAACTCCGGCTCTATAATGAGGGCACAATTCATAAACCAAGCTGTAATAACTATGAACCATTACAGGACAAACAACTCAGTATTTTAATTTACCTATACACACACACACACACACACACACACACACACACATATATGTTTATCAAGAGAAAATGAAAGCAAAAAATGTAGCAAAATCACAATAGTAGTAGGAGGAGGTATTGACACACATCACCTTAAATAAGGTGAACCAAATAGGAAAAGAACTATAGGATGTCTGAATATATATTAAGTGAACTTGAGTAGATGCTATTTACCATCTAAGGAAAATTAAAAATAGGAAAAAAGTTCAATTGAAAATGTTTCAAGTTGGGACTACAATTTCTTGGTAAATGTGGACGTTAGGTTTGATTGAGACTTGTGGTGGTTGTTAGTGTTGGTTGCCAAATATTTCTCCTTTCTTCTTTTTGGAACATAGCTGGCTTGTGCTTCCCACTTGTTGAAGCTAGATGTGGCCGTATGACTTACTTTGGCCTACAAAATACATTTCATTCTTGGGTGGACACTTGATGAGGCAGTGTATGTTTCCTCGTGTTTCCTTTGTACTCCTTCGAAAATCATGGAAACCTGGAAATAGAGACATGCTACACACCCGTATCCCTGTATGGACCCTGATATGAGAAAATCAAACCGTTCTTAAGTCACCGAGATTGGGGGGTGAATGTGTTTCATGAGTTAGCCTTTATTTATCCTGATTTAAAGTAGAACTCTTCAGTAGTCACTGAAGTGAAATTAAGAGGAAGATGATAGAAATGTTAACATTAATTAAGCAAAAAACATTTAAAGTTTGTTTTCCCTCAATGTTGCTTCTAATGCCTTTATAACCTGTGTGAACATATATTAATTGTCCAATGAAATTAAACAAGATGGTACTGTGACCAACCAGAAGCATTGTTTCCATTTTCAGGGGAAAACATGCTCAATATTCTTTTCTGATTGTGCACCTCTTCTTATGAGGAATATCTTATGGGTGGGAGAGTGGATGACCACGGTCCCTTTAGTTCTCCTCTACCATGTCTCAGAATACTAGGTTGGTACAAAAGCAATCACGGTGTTTGCAATTACTTTCAATGGCAAAAACCACAATTAGTTTTGCACCAACCTAATAGAATAAAACATGTGAGGTATGGAAAAGAGACCTGGATGAATTTGGTCGGCTTCACTATTGTTTGTATAGGGAGTACGTGCAAATTGCTTCATGGCACTACTCTCTGTGTCTTTTGCTTCCTTTCATTTTTTTGGCTTTTAATATTTTCTCTACCTCCTCCCCTCTAGGTGTCTGAAGAAAATGAGAATGAGAGATATTTCCTCAATAGAGGAAACTATTGGCCCCAGCTCCAAACTCACACTTGTTGCAACAGTTAATTTTGCAAAATCACAGAAGGAAAAAAGTCAGGCCAAGGTAAGTGGACCACGAGGTCAAGAGATCAAGACCATCCTGGCCAACATGGTGAAATCCCATCTCTACTAAAAATACAAAAATTAGCTGGGCATGGTGGCGCATGCCTGTAGTCTCAGCTACTCGGAAGGCTGAGGCAGGAGAATCACTTGAACACAGAAGGTGAAGGTTGCAGTGAGCTGAGACTGCACCACTGCACTCCAGCCTGGTGACAGAATGAGACTCTGTCTCAAAAAAAAAAAACAAAACAAAACAAAAAAATCAGTAAAACTCGTCTTTTTTTTTTTTTTGTCCCAGGCTAAGCAGAAATGTACTGACTCATTTTGTGGCTATATGCATTATTATTCTCGTCTCAGGTCAGGACTGCTAGACTTAGAAAGAATTCTGATATGAATTATGATATCAGTGTCTAACAGGAAGTGTATTGGAAGTTGTTCACAATCTCCAGACACTTGGCAGGTCACAGAGAGAGGTGCAGAGAGCTGCCTTTTTCCTTTCTTTTGGGTTCAGGATTACATTTCTGAAGTTTGTCCTTTACCATTTATTGTACACTGACTTTTGCTGTTAGATAACTGGTTTCCAAAATTAGTGTGTATACAAATTACCTGAGTCATTTATTAAAAATTTCCTGGCCTCCCCGTAGGGCAATTTATTTGTAGATTTCAGGTGAATCCTAGTAATCAACAATTTAGCTAATACCACCCTCTTTCCCAGAGAGATCCTGAGATGGGTGATCTGAAAACACCTCATTTGAAACATTCTAGGTTAGTGAATTGAGTTTATTGTTTTACATATAAATTATTTTCACTATGCCTTGTCATAGAGCTTGACTTGTTCCCAGAGGAAATCTATAGGCATAAAATGAACACATGTGTTCTCAACGGCTTTAATTAAAAGAGTGGCATGCATATTTCATTGCTATTAACAAAAACAAAATTGATTTGCTTTTCTAGATAATTGAATGTATGAAAACCTCAGTGCCTTCCTTCTGTAACTTAACTCTATAAATTCTGCATCATTTTCATTTTATAAGTGCTGGCATGTATTGTGAATTTCTTAATGTTTTAGAGTTAGTTTTGTTTTTTTGTTTTTTTGTTTTGTCCCATTTTTTACCAAACATAAAATGGCCTAAAATGAGTGCAAAATAAAAGTGTAACACCTTAAACTAAAGTAACATCCATCTTTTCCATAAAGTATTTTGTTCTGTGATGGCAGATACCACCATATGATTGAAACATTTCTAAGTGTGCCGTATATTAAAGACTGAGCCCCTTCTCCTACATACGCATATTTTTGAATGATGTATATAAAATATATTAATGCAAAAGCAAATGGCAAACGTAGGTCCCTTTTTTTTTTTTTTTTTTTTTTTTTTTGCAGTTACAGTAGTTTCCAGACAGCCACTTCTGTTCCTATTCCAAGAACTATGACTAACATTTGTCTGTCTGGATGGTATCATTAAATGAAAGGACTAATAGTCTCTATGATGCCGCCTGAATTTCTTATCGTTGTTTATTTGTTCTCTCATGAAACATGCATCATCTATTTACCATATGCTGATTATGTAGAAGATAAAATGATGAAAAAGAGAACCCCAAAATGAATTTTCCCTCTCAGGATGGTATGACATTAAACAAAACTAATCATAATGCAAAAGAGTAAGTGCAGTACTCAGCTTTCAAGATGACCCTCAACGATTGCCCCCTTGGTTTTATACCTTTGTGTATTCCCCTCCTGTGCTGAATTGTGGCTACCTGTGTTACCAATAAAATACCAATGAAATGACAGGGAGTGACTTCTGAGATTTAGTCATAAAAAATATTCTAGGTTCTGCCTTGCTCTTTCTTGAATCACCTGCTCTGGAGGAAGCCAGTTGCATGGGAAGACATCCAGGCAGCCATGGGTTGTATAGAGAGAAACTGAGGCCTGCCATCAGTAGCCAGCATCAGCCTGCCAGCCATGCAAGGAGCCAGTGTGGAAGCCAATATTCCAGATCCAGTCAAGCCGACTTCTTGACTGAAACTCCAGGAGAGACCCTGAAACAGAAGGATGAAACCACTCCTCAGTTCCTGACTGATAGAAACTGTGAGATGATAAATGTTTTTGTCATTTAAACTAGTAAGGTTTGGAGTAATGTTTTGCAGCAATAATTAAATAGTAAAGAAAAAAACACACACTAAGAAAAATCCAAAGTGTTATAGGGGTTATGAGGAAAGGTTTCATGGAAGACATAGCATTTGAGTGAAGCCTTGAAAAATAACAGGATTTAGAAATGCAGGGATGAGAAAGAAGTCCATTCTAGGTAGATGGAACAATGTGTGCAAAACTACAGAGGTGATGATTTGCCAGGGATTAGGCAAATATCAAATAATCTTGTTTGATTGCAACATTAGTCCCTCTCATTTGCTCCAAGGTTGTCACTTTTGTGGTGCTGAGATGTAGGACTATCTCTTATTTGAAGCCAAAAAAGAGATAAACACATAAAGCTGAGCATAAAATTTAGCAAAGTAAGCTCAGTAAGTTGGAAAGAGTCCAAATAGATCTCCTTCTATCTCTCTTATCCAAGAAATAAGCCAAGCCAAGCCTTGTATGCCACTCTTTTAAGAGATCTATTTGTACTCCTTAAGAAGGGTCCATGGGGCAGCCCACGAAAAAGGGAGCAAGGAATTCAGAAATGGCATCTATTCAGAATGAAAATCTTATGGATGAGTTTCTCTCTAAATCTATATGTGACTTGACATATATGGCAGACTAACTCCATTGAAAGATAACTCATTTTATAAGATAATATGGCATTTACACAAACATCAGAAAGGAATAGTAAAAGAAAGTAAAATTATAGTATAGGACAGTATTAATTATGAATATAAATACAAAAATCACAAATAAAAACCAAATTCAGCATTATAGGTAAAACAAATAGGGTTTATTTGAGAAATATTGGGGTAGTTTAACCATGGAAAATCTGTATATGCCATTACATTAACTGCTACAGAAAGAAAAACCTTTTGAAATAGTTCAACATGCATTTATATTAAGAATTCTTAGAAAATCAGGAATAGAAAGAAACTTCTTTAACCTAAAGAACAATAGCTACACAAACTTTAGAAAACATACTTTTTGTAAAATAATAGAATTATTTATGGAATAAGACAGTGTATTAGCTAGGGGCAATGCTTGCTGTTAGCAGATAAATCTCGCCTTATCAGAATTTTAACACAATCAGCAAAGTTGTTTCTGGTCAACAGGTAACACTGCCACACCTAACTAAAAGAGGTTGAGAAATTTAGACTATTTGGAAATGTAGACTGAAATTTAGACCAGAAAGAAGAGAAAATGAGTTTGCTATTCATCTAGCAGTTACTGATTGAGTCTTTGTTTTGTAGTTACCAAATACCTATTTCATTAAAACATATTAAATTAAACTCTTAAATTAAATTGTTCATTAAAACATCATGCATAAAGCATATCCACTTTTGCTCCGAGAAACATCCAAAGTCCTATCTGTGGGAAATTCAGTTCAAAGTTAGGGTTCCAGGTGACATGCATTCCTCTGCATTAGGTCTGAATGGGGCTTTTTGTCATCCAGTGATTTATGAATCAAAAGGAAAATCATATACTCCCTCCCGTCCCCACCTCCACTGTCATCATGGATAGTATAACTCCAATAAACATATCCATTCACAAAAGTGACAGTGGGAGCACATACCAGGAAGACAGCGATCTAATTCTGTTGGGTGGATATTATGAGTTCCCTCTGCCTGACATTGGAATCATTTTTTGGTTAGGTCTCAGTTCTGCTCTTTGGAAGGAACTATCTCGTCCTCAGCACCCCTAGAGATTCCTTTTGCCCATCATTCTTCTACAATATCTAAAATGGGTTAGGAAGTGTATAATCTTTGGGGGCTATGTAGAAACTGGATCTTGCTTCCTGCTTATATAACTTTGGGGACTCAAGAATTGTATTAGAGCTCAAATGGTCAGAGATATTTTTTTTATGCCAGTCTTGCAATATCTTTCAATTTAGTTATCTCAAAAAAATAGCTGGGGGAAAATATGGCAGTCCCTTAGAAATTTGAACATGTGTTTACCATATGACTTAGCCATTATACTCTATAGCACTAATGCCAAGGAAGTGAAAATATATGTTCATTCAAAAACCTGTATGAAAATGTACGTAGTGGGTTTATTTGTAACAGCCCAAAACTAGAAATGACCCAAATATCCTTCAACAGAAGAATAATTAAATTCTGTGGTACCTGCACACCATGGAATACTACTCAGCAATTAAAAGAGACAAACTATGGACACATGCACAGAACAGATTGATTTCGTATTAGCTTCCTGTTGCTTCTGTAATAAATGACCACAAATACAGTGGCTTAAACCAGCACAAATTTCTTCTCTGACAGTTCTGGAGGTTGAAATTATAAAATCAAGATGTTAGCTAGGCTAACTCCCTTCCAGAGGCTTCAGGGAAGAAGCTGTTTCCTTCCCCCTTTTCAGCTTCTAGAAGCTGCCTGCAATCATTGGCTCATGACCCTTTCCTTATATCACTATAATCTCTTGCTTCCATTGTCACATCTCCTACTTTTGTTTAATCTTTTTTTTTTTTTTTTTTGAGATGGAGTCATGCTCTGTCACCAGGCTGGAGTGCAGTGGCATAATCTCGGCTCACTGCGACCTCTGCCTTCCAGGTTCAAGCGATTCCCCTGCCTCAGCCTCCCAAGTAGCTGGGAGTACAGGCACTCGCCATCACACTCAGCTAATTTTTTGTATTTCAGTAGAGACGGGGTTTCACCATGTTGGTCAGGATGGCCTTGATCTCCTGACCTCCTTGTGATCTGCCCACCTCGGCCTCCCAAAGTGCTGGGATTACAGGTGGAAGCCACTGCGCCCGGCCTATCTCCCTCTTAAAAGGGCCATTGGGATTATATGAAGTCCACCTGGATAGCCCAGGATGCTCTTCTCATCTCAAAGTCCTTAATCACAGCAATGATGTCTCTTTTGCTGTATTTTCTATATTCATAGTTTCAGAGAATAAAAACGTGGACATCTTTTGAGGTGGGGAAGCATTATGCTGTCTACCATAGATCAAAGCAATTAGGCTGAATGAAAAAAAGCCATACTCAAATGTTATCTAGTCATGACTCCATTTATACAGCAAAATACCTGTTTGTTAACAAAAAAGACAAAACTCAAAAATGTAGGTCAGATCTGCTCAATGGATTTTAAGTTTAGGCAAATTCAACCACCTTCTCACAGGTAATCCTAGCAAGAAGTTGCAGATACAAACTTGAGCTTTCTGCAGTCAGATTCATTCCCCAGAGAAAGGCAGGACAAACTGAGCTCCACATTCCAAGGTTTTCCAATCTGCTAATTACTCCACCTCCCAAGATACATTAGTGCGTTATGCCAACTGGGTGCCCCTTCGTGAAAAGAAATAAAAGATATAGGGAAGAATTATTCCTTTTAACAATTGTATTGTTTAATTTTGTTTAGGCTTAGCAGTGCATGAGCCTCCTATACTTTTTGAAGGTTGTACATATTTCACAATAAAATTAAAATTCAAAATAAGAGAAGGCCTTAAGACCGTAAGAAGTACATTGTGGAGGGCTTTTGTGACAATTCTAAATTTGGGACTTTTGAGGGTATAAAATGGAAAGCAATTGAGACTTTGTAATCAGGGAAGTAACAAGTTCAGAGCTGTATTGGGAGATGACTGCAATGACTGTATAAGATAAGGATGAATACCGAGGGTGTATAACAAGATCAGCGAGAAGAGGATTGCCGTTGTTCCACCTGGACTAGGTTAGTGACCACAGGGAGGGGAAGCAGGGAGACTTAGGAGTGTATTGTGATATACTAGGGAATAGTATATCAGTGTTAAGAAATGTCAGCTTTGTAAATTTTTATCAAGCAGCTCCTGGTATAGTGTATGGGTTCAATAAGACATGGAAACAGATTAGTTGTATGAAGAAGGGGGCATTGAAGGTGAGGTTAAGATTGAATGATATAGGGAATGTTGGGATCATTAATATGAAGAAATTAGGAGAAGGGGTGTTAGTGAATAGGAGAACCAACTGTGAGTTTTCAACAGTCTTTACCAGCTTAAGTTTGTATCTAGCCACATAGATAGATAAGTCATTAATTTATAATATATTATTTTAAGATAAATCAAAAGCTCCCCATGTTCCATGAATATCTATTCTCATATCCCAGCTGTTTAAGACTTTCACCAAAATTTCTTGTTTATCCTTCTAGATCTCACATGTTTTTCAGGATTAATTTTACTCTTACATATGGTAATAGTTTCTATTGAGATGATAATGAAATCTTCGTATCCATTATAAAATGATAAGTAGTTATTACCAGTCTTTAGGAAAGCTCTCATTCTTTGTGTGTTTCACGTGAAACAGTGTTCTGCTCTATTGCTCTGAGTATGGCTGGCACAGAAAGAGTTAAGTGGGGGAGGAAAGCTCTTGGTTTCTATGTTTTTTTGTAAAATGGCATTCTGTTCTGTTGCTATAAGAGCCTAGCTGGAGAAAAACAAGCCGGGCCAGGGTGCAACAGCAGCTGGACAGGGAGACAGCAGCAGTCAAGGAGCAATCTGGTCACAAGGTAAGAGGTTCACATTGCTTTTTGGTTTGTTGTCTTAACGTTCACCATTCTTTTCTTATACTATATTAGTAATGAAAAAACACTAATATATAAGTGCATCTGAAGCTTTCAGATATGGAAATGGATTTTCTATGACTATCAGTCTCTGAAAACAAGCATGGATAGGCTGGTATATGGCCCTTGAGACCTGTGATGATGGGAGTGATCCCCTTTTTGACAGGTCCTCAGTAAACCCAACACTCTACAAACACACTATGCTATTGTTACAGGAAAGGGGTCCCAATCCAGACCCCAAAAGAGTGTTCGTGGATCTCGTGCAAGAAAGAATTCGAGGCTAACCCATAAATAAAGTGAAAGCAAGTTTATTAAGAAAGTAAAGAAATAATTCATAGACAGAGCAGAAGCATGGGCCTCTGATTGCCCCTTTTTATGGTTACTTCTTGATTATATGCTAAACAAGGGGTGGATTATTCATGAATTTCCTGGAAAAAACACGGGTAATTCCAGAGCTGAGGGTTCCTCCACTTTTTAGCCCATATGGGGTAATTTCTGGATGTTGCCATGACATTTGTAAACTGTCCTGGCGCTGATGGGAGTGTAGCAGTGAGGATGACCAGAGGTCACTCCCATCACCATTTTGGTTTTGATGGGTTTTAGCTGATTTCTTTACTCCAATCTGTTTTATCAGCAAAGTCTTTATGACCTGTATCTTGTACCGACCTCCTATCTCATCCCGTGACTTAGAATGCCTAAATCTCTGGGACTGCAGCCCAGTAGGTCTCAGCCTTATTTTACCCAGTGTCTGTTCAAGATGGAGTTGCTCTGGTTCAAACGCCTCTGACACTATGAGGGTGCTTTGGCAGGAATTATCTTTGGACCACTTTGGCTTTGATCTCCAGGGGAGTGATCATGTCATAGAAATGGAAGTAAGCATGTATTTTGTCTCTCCATCTGAACTGTTTAGAAACAGTTAAAAATTTCATAATAATATTACCAGTAATTGTAGCAGCAGTATTTGGTTAACCGAGGTTCTATGTGCATTTCTTTCATAGTGTCTTCATTTTCACGTGAAGTGTATGTTTCAGGGGTTGTTATGCCTGCTTTACAGATGAACAAACTGAAATGTTAAATAACCTAAATAACCTTGCCTAAGAGCTTATCAGAGGGTTGGGGCTGGGATTAGAACCTGATCTGTCTGAATTCAGCGCTCAGGTGCCGAAACACTGTGAGAAATAGAGGTAGTTTATTTCTTAAATCATAAAACCATTTAAATGTTCCCAGTGCCATACCTAGCATTTAGTAGAGAGTACATTTTAATTCTCTCTTTCTGTCTTTGAAACAATTAATTAACAAAACAAACAAAAACTTGCCACAGTTCCAAATTAGAGTGATATGTGAAACTCAAAGGCATAGTAAAATAATGGACTTTAGGAATTTAGGAGCTCCAGATGGCAACCGAGAAGTCTAGGGATGAGGACTCCTCCGGAGTAGCCCAGAAGAGCTATGCTAGACACGTCCGAGGCAAGGAAGGAGAGGGCAGGAAGAGGCTGTGAGGGAGGCAGTGACCACCAAGAGGGGAAATGGGCAGAGAGAGAATCCAGATAACCAGAATAACCAAACAACACGTTAGAAGAGCTAATGTCTATTATTCAAGACTAAGTTATATCTAATTCTGAAGTATCAGAATGTCTCCTCACTGTACCCTGACACCATTATGAACACTCAAATTTTGAGTAAAAAAATTTGCCAACTACAAAGACCCTGGCCAGCTAGAGTTTTTTCCTAAAGCCTGAAGGAGGATGGGTGGCCCACCCATGCAGTTAAAGGTATTGAAGACAAACAGTGTCCAGTAACAGCAGGAAGCAGGCTGCTCTCTTGGCCATTCTGCAGTAGACACAGATGAGCCTTCCTTTCCCATCGAACTAGAAGGTGACCCTTTATGTCAGAGTGAAATAAACCCAACCCTGCTGGTTCTGTGAAAGGAGACTTCTAGGGGGCAGGTCTATACAATTGTTCCCATGCTGTCTTGTCCTCATGCCTAACCAGGGACCACTACTTGGGGCAGGCACCATACATGCTTGGACAACTAACAGGGATTGGTTTCCAGCAGCCTTGAGGGAGATTGGGTAAAATGTTTTGTCAAGATGAATCCCCCTGGAATCATGAACCCAATGACACACCACCTCTAAATGGCTGTTTCCCGCATGTAGTATCAGGTTTTTCTTTTCTCTTTTCCCCTAATCCTTTAGGACTGTCCGTAAGTGGAAGCATCTACTGAGGCTTAGACGAATATAACCATGAATATCAATAAGATCCTTGATCCTTCTCAGCATAGGTGAGTGTGCTGGGGCCATTTCCCAGCTCTTTGAGAGATGAGGGGCTATTATGCCCTTGTACTTTTTAACCTCCTATTCTGTAGAGACAGCAATCACACACTGCCATAATTCCATTAGTTAATGAATACTCTGAGAACTTGTCCATCATAAAGATACACTTAAAAGTTAATCAATTATCTCTTCTCTTAATGTTTTCTCCTGTTTCTTATACCTTCTTATTTAACTGAAACCATACTGGAAATATTTGATTAATTCTTGAATTTAAGATTTTCATGTGATTGTACAGCTAGGTTGAGAAAGGAAAAAAGTATTTCTGATTTTTCCCCTGTTTTTGCTCCATATTCCCATATCAAGTTCTTGAGCAGGGTGGTCTAGTGGTGAAACTGCAAATTTGGGATGAGCAGTACACCTCTGCCCCATGGCAAGATGATGATTTTTTTTTTTTTTTCTTTTTTTTTGAGATGGAGTCTCACTCTGTCACCCAGGCTGGAGTGCAGTGGTGCATGATCTCTGCTCACTGCAGTCTTCACCTACTGGGTTCAAGCAACTCACCTGCCTCAGCCTCCCTAATAGCTAGGATAACAGGGGTGCACCACCATGCCCAGCTAATTTTTTTGTATTTTTAGTAAAGACGAGGTTTCACCATATTGGTCTGTTCTAGAACTCCTGAACCTCAAGTGATCCACCCGCCTGGGCCTCCCAAAGTGCTGGGATTACAGGCATGAGCCACCACACCTGGCCAGGCTAATGAATTCTGTGCTCTTCTTTGCTGAGCCTAGACTCGGCTTCAGAACCCTAATCAATTCAGGAAATCAGGCAAACATTAGCAATCAATCAGTTCCCAGAGGTAGATGTAATTAGCCAATTTCCATCTAATAGGAGGAAACCCTAAGTTAGGACTGGGATATAAAACTCATTTATTTCAGTAGCTAGCTGTGACTTTAGGCAAATTACTTAACTTCACTTTGCCTGTATCCCTCCTGATCTTTACCTGGAGAGACTTCAGTAGCATTATGTCATATGAGCGTTTGACTTTGCAAATTCAACTATGCATATTCAGCAAATAACAACAGCAGTGATAGTTTTCCTACTACAAAGCCCCAAATGCATATAAACTACTTCTTCTGGTACTCAACCAAAAAAAAAAGTAATCTTTTTCAATGCAGTAGGAAAACTGGTTAGATTACCCTCATAAGGAAGAAGAAGTAAACACAAAATCATTTGTGCTACATTTTATGAGCTTTTAAAGAGATTTTTGAAGGGCAATTTTAATTCTACACAATTTTTGCCTGATGTGCTGATTTTAGATTTAATCTCATTTAAGTAATGAATGCACTCTAGTAAATGTCAGAGCTAATGGGTGGCTGTGAGGTTAAGTGAACAAGAGGGGTGATAGCACTTTTGAAAGTTAAAAAAAAAGTACTACCCAAATATATGGTGATAGTGTGATGATGGAGGTGGTGATAATAAGAAAGACACCCTGGGCACCCTGAGTGTCAAGAGAACATTAACATTTTGCTAATGAGACATTATCATCTATGGTCACCAGCTTATATAGTTTGGATATTTGTCCCACTCAAATCTCACATTGACTTGTAATCCCTAATATTGGAGGTTGGGCCTGGTGGGTGGTGACCGGATCATGGTCGTGGATATCTCATAAGTAAATTTCACTATCCACATGGTGCTCTCCTCACGATAGTGAGTTCTCACTAGATCTGGCTGTTTAAAAGTGTGTGGCACCAGCCAGGCACGGTGGCTCATGCCTGTAATTCCAACACTTTGGGAGGCACAGGTCGGGGGATCACAAGGTCAGGAGATCGAGACCATCCTGGCTAACACGGTGAAACCCTGTCTCTACTAAAAAATACAAAAAATTAGCCAGGTGTGGTGTCATGCACCTGTACTCCCAGCTACTTGGGAGGCTGAGGCAGGCAAATCACTTGAACCCGGGAGGCCAAGGCTGCAGTGAGCCGAGATCACGCCACTGCACTCCAGCCTGGGTGACAAAGTGAGACTGTCTCAAAAAAAAAAAAAAAAAAAAAAGGTGTGGTACCTGGCTCACTCACTCTTGCTCATGATATGCCTGTTCCCACTTCACCTTCTGCCATTATTTTATACCTCTTGAGGCCTCCCCAGAAGCAGATGCCATTATGCTTCCGGTAGCCTGCAGAACTGTGAGCCAATTAAACCTCTTTTCTCTACAAATTACCTAGTTTCAGGTATTTCTTTATAGCAATGCAAGAACAGCCTAATACACCACCTAAAAACCATTGTGTTTGGTTTTCCTTAAAGTGATCCCCCCCACGGATTCTCTCACATTCTCTTCATAAATCCATGAACTCCTAGAGAATCCTTGAGGTAGAGTCTCGCCTGCCTACAATCAGTTCAGTGATTTAAAGGTGATACTGAGGGAAGGTAGGAAGAGGTTGGATGTGCGCATGAACTTCCAAAAACTTTGCTGTCGTGCTGGAAGATAACCTGAAGATCTTGGAGATGTTGTACAAAGAGAGAACTCAGACATGCTGCCCCTTCAACACATGCAGCAATAGATAAGTTGGTTGGTTTATTGATTCCAAGTCTGGGGGTTGTTTGGGGCATTAGCAACATGAATGGGGTTGTGTAGAAATCAGCCAAGGGCAGAGCCCAGGAGAAATGGAGGTATTCTTTCAAACACTGAGGATGAAATATCAACCAGACCATCTTATCTCCAAGATGATGGAAAAGATCTTAGGACTGATTGCAAGAAATAGTAAAATCTAGAAAGGAAAGCCAGTATTGACCTAAAGATGGGATTCTCTAAGAAAGCAGGGACTTATGAAGGATCAGAAGGCTCAGAACGCATCCTGGCATAAAATTAGGGGATGCACTGGATGGATGAAAGGCCCCATCTCAGAAACTTTACGGGAGTTACCAGAAAGCCATGATGGATTAAGAAAGAAGTTAATTCTCATGGGTTTCACAAATGAACCCAATCCAAAATAGACATCAATCTAACATGCCAAAAGGTTGGGGATGGAAATCAGAAAATGGTCATCATTGGCCACGAATTTCTTTTTTTTTTTTTTGAGACGGAGTCTGGCTCTGTCACCCAGGCTGGAGTGCAGTGGCGCGATCTCGGCTCACTGCAACCTCCGCCTCCCGGGTTCACGCCATTCTCCTGCCTCAGCCTCTCCGAGTAGCTGGGACTACAGGTGCCCGCCACCACGCCCGGCTAATTTTTTGTATTTTTAGTAGAGACGGGGTTTCACCGTGGTCTCGATCTCCTGACCTCGTGATCCGCCTGCCTTGGCCTCCCAAAGTGCTGGGATTACAAGCGTTAGCCACTGCGCCTGGCCCATTGGCCACGAATTTCTAAGTTGCTGGAAATAAAACAAAGATCTTAATAATCACCATGTTGGTCACATGGCTTTGGATTCATTAAGAAAACCATAAATCCGGTTATGGGGCCTAGAAAACAAATTCCTCAAGAATCAAGGGTGGGATGGACGATGAATGCCATTGCACGCATAATATAAGCATTTTCACCATGCAGCAACAAGGAGTAACTGTGGTTTCCAGTAATTTTCAAACTCCCCCGATTGATAACTTGCTGATTGGCTGCCACCCAAATGCCTGTCCATACCAGAAAGCGATATTAGAGAAGAGAAAAAATAAAGGAATATTAGGCAAAGAAACTTTTAGCATTTAGAGGAACACGAAATGTGAATAAGCTGTCTCCAATCTCCTGAAATTCATTTTTTTTTTCTGAAGATATTCCTTAGTAGTAAGGAATGTGTGTGTGTGTGTGTGTGTGTGTGTGTGTGTGTGTGTGTGTGTGTTTGTGTAGGGTTTTTGGTTAGTTTTATTTTACTGTGCTATAGATATTTAAAACATTATTCAGAGAATTCTGAGTACTTTTTTAACGGTAGGACTCAAAAATACTGTCAGGCACAAACTTACCTCATTTTCTAGGAAATCTTTTAGTGTTCAAGCCTTCTTTCATGTTTTTAAAATCATACTAAAGAATTTCAAGCAGGCCGGGCGCAGTGGCTCACGCCTGTAATCCCAGCACTTTGGGAGCCCTGGGCGAGTGGATCTCCTGAGGTCAGGAGCTCCAGACCAGCCTGGCCAACATGGTGAAACCCGTCTCTACTAAAAATACAAAAATTAGCTGGGTGTGGTGGCACACGCATGTAGTCCCAGCTACTCGGGAGGCTGAGATAGGAGAAACACTTGAACCTGGGAGGCGGAGGTTGCAGTGAGCCAAGATTGTGCCACTGCACTCCAGCCTGGGTGAAAGAGCAAGACTCCATCTCAAACAGAAAAAAAAAAAAAAAAAAAATTTCAAGGAGACTTAAGTTACAGTAAAAGACATTTTATAGCATTTGACTGTTTTACACACACACACCCTTCTCTGCTTTTATAATTTCCATTGCAAAGAAATTAAAGAGATTTGGCAGAAACCCCAAAAACATCTAGGTGGTGATTTATTAAATTTATGCCCAGATGAAAATGTATAAAATCATATTTTGCAAATTTAAATTTTATTAGGCCATTTTAATGTTTTTTCTTTCATCTTTATGAAATCTAGTATCTCAATGATTCTTCTAACACTACACGTGGAAATGCTACTCACAGATCTGACAGAATATGGCTCCCAATTTACACGAATAGGTCTATTGCAAAAAAGATACAGCCTATGGGGATCATGTAAAAAAATGCTGTCCTTTGAAGACTGGTTTTAATGTTTCATTTAATAATCCATTAAAAAATTTTTGCATAGAGACAGCTAATGTTCTCCCTCACGTTCTGCCTGTTATCTGAGATCCCATATATATGTATATAAGGCTGCTTTTATGTATTATATGGACTGGGTTAAATAGACCTGTTTCAATTAAGAAATGTCTTGGAGGTGTAAATGAACACACGATTGAACAGGAAAGCAACCTCATAGGCACTGCACAGGAAATGCCCCTACCTCACACCTTTCGTTCAGTGCACTCCTTCATTAACGCTGTGATGACCCATTTCTAATGCTTGGCTGTTGCCAGAAATGAGAAGCATATTCGCCAGCCTTGTAAAGCCAAAAATGAATAACAATAATTTTAAAAACCTGGCCATGATGATCTTTCACTTAAATACTAGCAAAGGAAGTGCTTTCCTTTAAAATATCCAAAGAAGGTATTTATTCACCCAGCATTTATCAAAATGACTTCTAAACAGTGTAAAGAGACTCTTTTTAAGATGTGTATTATTGGGACAATACTCTGATTTAGTGTGGCCTCTGGGGTTTAGGAATCTGCCTTGTTAACAAATGCCCCCAGGTGACTCTGATCCAGGTAATCTTTGATTACCAGTTTGAGAAATCTCATCTTCTTAAATGCTTCAAGAGGGAAAGTTATGTTAGCTTTCAGGCTTAATTTTCTAGAATATTTTCTTGCTTTTTAGACATCAGCCCAGTTCAATTAGTCCACAAGGATAGAACTCCATGGAAACTTACCCCAAAATAAATGAAAATGAAGGACAGAGTATAAAATATTTTTTTGGAAAATTATGCCCAGTTTTCTTTTGGTCTGCCATCTGATATCTTTTAGCTCTCATTCTTTTTTAAGATCTCCAAATTAGCATTTCTTTAAAATATTTCAAAGCATTTGACTTAAGGGAGTTCTCTGAGATAAAATTTTTTTTAATGCTTTTATTGTTTTCAAGTGTTAGAGAACCTGAAAATAACTTCGATTCTACATAAATGTTCTAAATTTATTTCTATTTTTCCACATTCATTAGCAGGTGATCTCTGCACAAAGCTCATGAGAAAGGAAATACTTAGCTAATGTTTGTATATTATACTGAACACAATAACATTTGCATGCTTACATTTCCACTGTATTTTTGAGCAAATATATGAAAAAATAACAAGTGTAATAATAGTAGAATGGTAGTGGCAATAATTAATATTTTTGGAGCAATTACTGCATTCAAGGCATGGTGTTAATTACTTTATGTGCATTATCTAAGGTATTTGTCTTACCAAACTCATAAGGAAGGTAAAGCTTTATTTTAACTTATGGGGAGAAAACTAAATCTTACAGAAGTTAAGTAACTTGCCCATGGTCATGGAGATTGTAAATGACGCAGCAGGGACAAGAACCTTCAGGCCGCCTGCCTCAAACGCCCTTGCTTTTAACCACTCTGTGGTCCATGGGTCAGCAGTAAAATAATTGTCAATGCAGTTAAACTCTGGTACACTGTATTTACAGTATTAAACAAAATGCCTTCAGCTGCTAAAGCCTGCTAGATACAGTTCAGGATTTTCATGCCACCCTAACATTGATCACTCATGCAACATCCCAAATGACATTTTAGAAACTGTTGCACAGTTATCCTTAATAAATATATTTCTGAAATTTTTTTATGAGCAAAATATTTAATCAGTGGGGATGAGGCGAATCTCTCTCTTGCTTGGCTTCTCCTTACTAGCTCAGGTGCCTCCTAGTTGACAACACTGAGGTCATTGCCTTGGAACAGAAAGACAATTCGTGGAAGAGGCAGTCACTGGGAAGGCTTCGCGTTCTCTACCCCAAATAAATCTCCTCTTCCTCTTTCTTCAAGCTGAGTAGCGAAGGCAAAGTCCTCTCATTTCATACTGGAGGCAAATCTTAAAATTCAAACACTGAAGATTCCTAAAATAAAAAGACTTAATTAAGGAACTATCAGATCCTCCCTAGGAAAAGGCTTCAATGTGTAGGAGTGAGCAGAATGTGACTGGATGGCAGCGGGGGAAAATTAGATGAAAGAGTATGGAAACAGAACAACCTCACCTAGTTCACTAGGTACCTAGGTAACCTTTGGTTGACCTCTCAGAGAATATTTAGGCATGTTACCTCCATAACGGTATTCAAGACTTGTATAGTGTCAACTCCGTCCCTTGGGCTTTGTCAACTGTAAATGAAATTGACATGTGTTTCTATACAGCTTGTGTTTAGATGTTTCCTCAGTTTGGTAGGAGTGTTTTTAATCACAATATGAATGTCTTTTATGTAAGCTACAACTCAATTAATTCCTATTTCAATTAAGGATGAAGATGAATTTGTCTTCTATTTCTTTTTTGTCAAATGACAACTATATAAGGAAGAAATACATTTTTCTTTCTACCCAGACTACTGGACTAGGAGAACATTTAAATTATCTTATCTCGTTTTCCTAGTACCACTATCTTTCTGCTTCTAACAATCTCAGTAAAATGTCTCTAACTGCTCAGTGCTAACTGTATCCGTTTTTCCTGGGTTCTTTGAAATTATTTTTAGAAATTTGGGTGGGTATATGTATATACACATGTGTTTGTATGTGTGTATATAATTTTCACATAAATGGAGTCAGGTGACAAGGCAAGTCCATGTGTAAAGTAAAATATGTGGGACAAATGGAAAATACTCAGTTATTTGGATAGATATGTGTCTAGAAGTTACCATGGAGATTTTCTGAATTCATTACAACATAATACGCAAGCAGAGATTTAGACTGGCATATGGATAGAGGCACTTACTAGCTAATAGAATTCTTTCATGTTTCTTCATTGTATCTAAGAACATGTACTATTTGGTATAATTTAGAATTTATAAATGATTGCCAAGTAATTGTTATTTCATATTTGTATATCAAAATGCAGTGGTGGTGGTAATAATTTGAGGCAAATCTTTTAACTTTGTCCTTAACCATTACTTTCTCATCACTGGTTGTAATATGATCAGAGTTTGTGAAGATGGTAATTTTTCTTGAAAGATTATAGTTTTATCAAGGTAACAATAAAGAAAAGGCTCTCTCTGTATGTCTGAAGATTTTCTTCTTTTCTCCCTTGTAGCTAGTTTGTAACTTTCCTATTAAGCTGTGGCATTTTGTGCCTCAGAGAAGAATGAGAGTACTGATATGTGGATGGTTTCATTTTCTATCATTTCATACAAATTGGACTCATTTTCACCATCCCTGAAGAATATTCTTTTCTTTTAATGTGTGTGTTATAGTTTCACTTGTATCACAGTTCAAAAGAGATGCCTTTGGACCTACAGAGTAAATCTAAAACAAAGCCTTGTGTTCATTCTTATTATCACTGTGTGTTTGTAGGTGATTGGGTAGCTGGAGGCATACACAATTTGAGTAAGTTTTATTCACTACACTCTAACTAATTAAGGTTTAATCTTTTCAGTAATGTGATATGTGTGGCTCAGAATGATGTCAGTCTTGTCCTTGAAGACTGCTGTGCTGTAATCTCTGGAACCCTGGATCTACTCTGAGATCCATTCCAGTCCATAGCCGAGTCCTAGCCAAGAAGAGGTATTTCTAAAGCTGCTGATACAGGGGTTCCCACGAGATTGCAGCAGCCCATCTCTTGCTCATGACTTGGCTGAATTTCCTGTTGTTGAACTGAGTATTGCTTATTCTTTCACAGGGTCATCTCTCTCCTCCAACCAGTACCATGGTCACTTATGCATCTGCCAATAGCTGAGGTCCTATTATTTCGCCATTGTTAATTCCCGCTGCTTGTTCAAACCTATCGAACATGCAGAGGCAGATGTTTTAGTCCGTTTGTGCTGCTATAACAAAATACCTAAGACTGGGTGATTTAGGAAGAACAGAAAATTATTTTCTCACAGTTGTAGAGACTGGGAAGTTCAAGATCAAGGTACTAGTAGGTTATCTGGTGAGAACTGCTCTCTGCTTTCAAGATGGCACCTTGTTCTTGCATCCTTCAGAGGGGAGGAATGCTGTGTCCTCACAAAGTGAAAGGCAGAAGGGTAAGCCAGCCCAGTTCTGTCCAAAGCCTCTTTCATAAAGGCCTTAATTCCATTAATAAGAGGAGGAGCCCTCATGACCTAATCACCTCTTAAAGGTCCCACTTCTTAATACCATTATATTGGCCATTAAGTTTTAACACATGTATTTTGGAAGGGACATATTCAAACCATAGCAGAAAGTTTGGTGGTAGAGATGGGGAATGAGTTAAAAGAGCACAAAACTCTTGATCCAGAATTCAAACTATTTAATTTAGATCTCCAATGGCCACAAAAATTCTTTTTTCTCTAGCCCTTTTGCTTTGGGAAATGCATTTCGTTTCTCTCTGCCATTATCACAACACTGATCGCACACTCAAGTATGGATATGTTACCATAGTCAGTAGCAGAGTTCCTTGCTGATAGAAGGCAAGTTGAGATGCAACAAAAGAATTGGTGCCATTCTTAAAGGTTTGTGAAGTAAGAGCCAAAGGGATTAATGTATATTGGCTAATGACATAAAATTCCAAGCGTGTCTATTCAATAAGTACTAAATAAATATTGTTCAAGATCAAATCATTTGTTGAAAATGAAAGATTAAATTCATTTAAAAATCTATTCTTTGAGAAGTCATCATTTGAGAAAATCCTGCTAGACTAGAATAGGAATGTCACAGAGCTTCATAAAGTGTTCTTTAAAAATGTACTAAAATATGTAACAACATGAATCTAGCAAAAGACATGAAGGCTCCGTTTGGTTACAACTGTGTATACAACAAATGTGTGTGTGTGTCTCTGTGTCAAATGTGATATGGGTAAGGGACAGTGGTGAGAAAAACTACAGTTTTCTCCCCTAATCTTTGATATAAACTTTTGTATTCTATAATGGAGGGCTTCTTATCTATATAATTATTTGAAAATATGAGCAGCATACTATAAGAGAAAGAACCTAGGATTTAGAATTATAAGAGTTGGGTTCAAATTCTACCTCTACCATTTCATAGGGATCTCATACCTTAAACTTTAGTCTTTTTGAAGGTGACAATAAAAACTGTGTCACAGGATTGTAGTGAGGATCAGAAGAGATGATCTATGCATAAATCCCTAATAAATGTTCTTGTGCTTTTATTGTTACTATCATAAATATTGGTTGTTTTTATCATGAATATCACTTTGATTTTCTCAGTCAGATTCTGATGGGTTGTAATGTTTTATGAAATTATGAATACATCTTTCTATGAAGAACTGCCCGAGACTGGGTAATTTATACAGGGAAGAGGTTTAATTAACTCACAGTTCTGCGTTGCCGGGGAGGCCTTAGGAAAAGTACAATCATGGCAGAAGGCAAAGGAGAAGCAGGCACCTTCCTCACAGGGCGGCAGGACACAGTGAGTACCTGCAGGGGAAATGCCAGATGCTTATAAAACCATCAGATCTCGTGAGACTCACGCACTGTCACCAGAACAGCATGGGGGAACAGCCCCCATGATCCAATTACCTCCACCTGGTTCCACCGTTGACATGTGGGGATTATAATTCAAGATGATATTTTGGGTGGGGACACAGCCAAATCATAGCAACCCACTCCCCAACTCTACCTCTATGTCTTCTGCTGTGGTTTCAATGTGTCCCCTCCAAAATACGTGTATACTTTTTCTCACCACTTTCCCTTACTGACCTCACATCTGACATGAGATACACACATATTTGCATAACAACGGCAGCCAAATGGAGCCTGTACTAGTCCATTTTCATGCTGCTGATAAAGATATACCCAAGACTGGGTAATTTATAAAGAAAAAAGAGGTTTAAGGGACTCACAGTTCTACATGGCTGGGGTGGCCTCACAATCATGGTGGAAGGCAAAAGGCATGTCTTATATGGCATCAGGCAAGAGAGAGTGAGAGCCAAGTGAAAGGGGAAACCCCTTATAAAACCATCAGATCTTGTGAGACTTATTCACTACCATGAGAACAGTATGAGGGGAACTGCCCCCATGATTCAATTATCTCCCACCAGGTCCCTCCCACAATGTGTGGGAATTATGGGAACTACAATTCAAGATGAGATTTGGGTGGGGACACAGCCAAACCATATCAGAGCCTTTATGTCTTTTGTTACAGTTATATGTTGTTACATATTTTAGTACATGTATTTTTTATAACCCTTTATGAAGTTCTGTGGCATTCCTATTCTAATCTAACAAGTATACATGTATATGTGTATATATATATATATATATATATAATTTGATGTTGAGATGTACATGTTTATCATTAAAATTAGTTTGACCTTAGAAAGGAGCTTATCATCTTTTTAATAATGAAAGGCAGAAATAAAGGCTTGTAGGGAAAGAAGGGAGGAAATAGGGAAAATTAAGAAAAGAAACAGGAAGGAAGGAAGCGACTGGTTAACCATATGCCAATACAAGGTGCAGGAGACTTTTAAATATGTTCTCAACAATCTGAACGGTCATAATTTTATCATCTCTTGTGACTTGAAGAATCTAAAATTAAGAAAGGTCATCTGCCCATGTCAAAGCCTAAATTAGCTCCATCTGGCTCATCCCAGATGTCCTATTCGTCTTCGTGTCCCTGCAGTAGCTAGCACACTGGGGATAGTGAGTAAAAACACAAGGGAATTAAGAGCTCTTTGAAGAAGAGGAGGAAGTCAAGCTTTCCTCTTTATCCCCAGGATATTATATAAAGTGTTGAAGGAACTTCACGAAGTCCTCTCCCATATTACACTTCAGACATTTTAAGATAATAAAATAGAAGGCTTTCATCCCTGGGGGTTTTCAATGGTTGATTTTCCACTTCACCTTCCTTTCTAACCCCCATCATCTCCTCGTTCTGCAATCAACATCTAACTTAGGTGGCTTCAAGTAACAGGTGGTGGTTGCTAGGATACTGTCACCAGCCTCAGAAATCCTGAATATGAACAGCAAATTTATTTCTATAGCTCATTTTTAGCCATTTTAGCATGTTGTGTTATATCAACATGAAACACATGAGTCTACATTACTTAATTCAAAGCGAGGCACCTTACATACATTGTTAGGTATAAAAATTTATATATAGGTTATATATAGGTGGCTGGGCACAATGACTCATGATTGTAATCCCAGCACTTTGGGAGGCTGAGGCAGGTGGATCACAAGGTCAGGAGATCAAGACCATCCTGGCTAACATGGTGAAACTCCATCTCTACTCAAAATACAAAAAATTAGCTGGGTGTGGTGGCATGCACCTGTAGTCCCAGCTACTAGGGAGGCTGAGGCAGGAGAATCACTTGAACCTGGGAGGCAGAGGTTGCAGTGAGCCAAGATGACGCCACTGCACTCCAGCCTGGGCGACAGAGCGAGACTCTGTCTCAAAAAAGAAAACAAACAACAACAAAAAATATATATATATGTAGGCCGGGTGCAGTGGCTCACATCTGTAATCCCAGCACTTTGGGAAGCTGAGGCGGGTGGATCACGAGGTCAGGAGATTGAGACCATCCTGGCTAGCACGGTGAAACCCCGTCTCTATTAAAGGTGCAAAAAATTAGCCAGGTGGAGTGGCAGGTGCCTGTAGTCCCAGCTACTCAGGAGGCTGAGTAGGTATGCATATGTATGCATATATACACACACATACATACACGTATGCATACACATACACATGTATGCATATATACACACACATACATACACTTATGTATGCATATATACACATACATACACGTATGTATGCATATATACACACACGTATGTATGCATATATACACACATACACGTATGTATGCATATATACACACACACGTATGTATGCATATACACACACATACACGTATGTATGCATATACACGTATGTATGCATATACACACACGTATGTATGCATATACACACGTATGTATGCAGGTATACACACGTATGTATGCATGTATACACACATACACGTATGTGCATGTATACACACAGATACATACACGTATGTATGCATATATACACACATACATACACGTATGTATGCATATATACACACATACACGTATGTATGTACACACATACATACACGTATGTATGCATATATACATACATACACGTATGTATGCATATATACATACATACACGTATGTATGTATATATACACACACATATATACACGTATGTACGTATATATGTATGTATATATACATATATACTTGTACATATATGTACAAGTATATATGTATATATACGCATATACGTATGTAATGAAGTTCCAAATGGTCTTATTCTGTGTATCTCCAAAGGCACTCATTGTTGGAGTCTGGGAGTGAAGCAGCAGATGGATGAGATGCATTTATACTTATAAAAATGAGGCTGAGAGGAAGTGCAGGGGACAAACTTAACCTCTCAATGAATAAGTTAGAGGAGGAAAAATTTTGCTTGTTAGGGGAGACAATATATTATAATGCCCTGGGGATATTGATTGGATATCAGTGGTGAGAGTATATCTACATTCACTATGTTCACGGAGGTTGGTGGTAGTGAGGGAATACTACATTTAAAAAATAAGTAAAAATATTAACAACACTAACGTGGAGTAATGGAAGACAACTGCAAGACTGTAATCTTCATAGGGAGAGACTGTATCTGCATGTCTTCCACTATATCCCCAGTGTCATGCATTGGACCAAAGCCTTAGAAAGTGCTCATTGCTATCTGATGAATGAATGAGTGCATGGATAAAAGCCGAGAAGCAACAGCATGATTTTATCCATGATGGAAAGAGATTCCTTCCCCTAATCAGGACAGCAACTTCCTGAGGGTTATGTAACTAGAACCACCCCGAGGAAGGAAATACCAACATTCAGAAAGGCAGTCAAGGGGTGATAGAAAGACACTAAGCATGCTCAATATGTAGCAGCTGGAGAGCCATATGGGGGCAAAGAGGAAAATGATAATGGCTCTCCAAGAACATGTGCAAAGCCTCAAAAGAATTCTATCATCACAAGAAAGGGACCTGGGGCTAGGGTCCAGAATTACCTTGGTGAGGCCCAAGGCCTATGGCTCTTCCTAGGGAGAAGTATAAACACCGTATCTTTCATCTTTCAGGCTTATGTGTCCTAGGAAACAAATACATACATATTTAATTCGGTTAAAAATGACTTCCAATTGGCAGATGTTAGGATATTAGCTTCAGCACAGAAAAGTGGTATTAAAATATTCACTAAATACATCAATATGTTAAACCGTCTGTGGGCTTTAAAATTGTATTGTGTATTCCATTATGGAAATATGCATGCGATATATTAGGTGAAGAAAGCAAAAACACAAAACCATGTGCACACACTGTGTTTACAGCTATGTTAAAATGTACAGTTATAGGATTTTAGGGAGAGAGACCAGATGATCATCGATAGAGATGCAAATATTTGGTATTTTAGTGTTTACTGAATATTTTTCCTGTAAATTTCTCTGTAGTAAACTTCATTATGTAGAAAGAGGGTGTTCCATCTAATCAGTCATAGCATGCATTAAATGATATTTCCAGATGGGGATGGACTGTCTGTCACCCCCACTCTAACACAGAAGGACCATAATGTAAGTTATATGGCCTATAATGGGGGTTCTGTAGGACTCTATCACTGAAAATAAAATGATTTGCCAGCAGGCATACAGACTGAGGAAAACAGCATTAATAAACTTTAAAATGAGTTTTCCTAGATGAGCTTTATTGTCTTCCTATTTAGGTTATATTAAGTTACCTGTCAACCAGACACTGAAGTTAAATTTAGCAACATTATTAATTAGGTAGACCATTTCATAATAATATTTTCTTGCATTTCATTCAGGTCTCAGTGAATTTCACATTGTTCTCCTGCTGGTCATTTTGTTCTTAATAAAAGAATGAAGAAAGCTCGCGAGCTTCTAGTCTGGAAAGAAAATGAAAGGGGTACAATAGAAATACAATTAGCAGTGGTACTTTCCGTATTTCATCACTTTTTTGTAAACAGATGTTTTGTTAGCTGGCCAGTCTACAAGTGCATGAGTCATACAAGGAGCAGCATTACCGAAATCCTTTATGGCAAATAAAAACCAGCTCTTGTCTTGCAAAGACTCCTTCAGAAGCCTCACACATTCAAGGTCTTACAACATTTTTTATCCCTTCCCTACCTCTTGGCCCCATAGTCTTGAACACCCCTCTCATTTTTATCCCCCCTCAGGGGATTCAGAGTGAAGAGAAGAATTTTGGAAGAATTTTAGGAATTGGATCAATGGAGTTGGTGTCTAGAAACTTCATGTTTTGACATACTGAGTGTATCTATACTTTTGACAGATATTTTCTACCTGAGATTTAGTGGGGACAAGAGAGTGTAACAATTTTTTTTTTTTTTTTTTTTTTTGAGACGGAGTCTCACTCTGTCGCCTAGGCTGGAGTGCAGTGGTGTGATCTCAGCTCACTGTAACATCTGCCTCCTGGTTCAAGAGATTCTCCTGCTTCAGCCTCCCGAGTAGCTGGGACTACAGGCATTCACCAACACACCCAGCTAATTTTTGTATTTTTAGTAGAGACGGAGTTTCACCATGTTGATGAGGTTGGTCTTGATCTCTTGACCTTGTGATCTGCTGAGAGCATAACAATTTATAGACACTTGACACTGTTAGATTCAGCTTCACTCATAAGTTGTCTGACCAACCATTTTGGACAAGAGGCTCTGAGTTTGGAACACAAAAACAAGATAAAGAGGAGAGGTCCTGTCTTCTTTTTTTTTTTTCTCATGATCGAAGATGTGCATGGGGGTTGGTGGTTGAGGAGTGGACAGAGAGGTGTCAAAGAAAGAGTGGAGGTAGAGAGGAATGCTGGGAAATCTCAGCTCAGGATGATTAGTGTCACTTGATCTCAGAATACCTGTCTTTCAATAGGGCGTAGGTTGGTGACATGGTTTGGGTCTGTGTTCCCACTCAAATCTCATCTCAAATTGTAATCCCCATGTGTCGAGGGAGGAACCTGGTGGGAGGGAGGTGATTGGATCATGAGGGTGGTTCCCCCATGCTGTTCTCGTGGTACTGAGGGAGTTCTCATGAGATCTGATTGTTTAAAAATGGCAGTTTTGCCCACATCTCTCGCTCTCCTGCCACCATGTAAGACAGGTCTTGCTTCCCCTTCACCTTCCACCATGATTGTAGGTTTCCTGAGGCCTCTCTAGCCATGCAGAACTATGAATAAATTAAATGTCTTTTGTTTGTAAATTACCCAATCTCAGGTGGTATCTTTACAGCAGTGTGAAAACGGACTCGGAAAATGCAAATTAAGTCAAAGCTGTCCTCAGCCCAACCCCCTGTGACTCCAGGGCAACTGTAAGTCCTGCTTCAAGAGGAACTTCATCCAACTTGACATTTTAAAATCCTTTCTGTTTTGGCAAGAATTAGAGTTTTATGGGCTCACTCAAAAGTCATAGCCCTACAATTTTTACTTCTTCCAAAGCTTTGGGGGGACTCTCTCCAAAGAATAACTCTACTCATTGAACTTTCTCACTAAACATTCAGTCCTCCAAACTTTTGCTTGGTGTTTTCAAGTTTATCTCATTAAATGACTGCATTGCTGATGCCTGAGCCACCTGCCACTGTGGATCAGACCCAGCTTTACTACCACTTCACAAGTGTCATATCAAGAGAACTCTCCAGCCCTCTCAGCAGACTGATCAAATCATGTGATACAAGTTTCCAGGCTGGCCTTCTTTATGGCTGCGTGGGGGAAAAGATTATTCAAGAATTGCCTGAGGAGTTCAAGCTGTTCACAAGCCATTACCAAGGGATGAGAGCCCCATAAAGAACTGTAAAAAGGAAATCCCATTGTTATAACAGAAGGCCAGTGTTGCATCTTATTGGCTACCCCCATCCAACACATTCAGGCCTGATTAGCAAAGAGGCTTTGGCTAGGAGCTACAGTGCCTTGGAATTGATTTTGCAATTAAGCAACCTTGGCAGTACTCAGCACAGCAGGTGCCTGGTTATTTAGGCCCGGTTCAAGTTAAATTACCAAAAACCATGATCAATAATCCATATTGGACTTATGTTGGACCACTGAGGAGAAAATACTTTTCAATTTTGACAGATTTCCTCAAAATAGCTTGCAATGTTCACCATTTTTCTTCAAACCTTCTTCCATCTGCAGTCATCACAGCTCTGTGGCAAAGACTACATTCACCTCCACTGAGCTTAGGGAATTAGTTACCAAGATTCGTATCCAATCTGTCTCATCATCATATCTCACTGTCCACAGACACATGGTGTAGCTACATTCATGGAGCATCACACCAAGGAACCTACCTAATTTTACAAACAACTCTTTCCTCACTCCACCTCCAATGTCCCTACTTTTTTACAACTCTACTCTCCACCTTAACCAGATGATCCCTAGTATGGGTCTTCATGTTCCCTACTGTAACTTCAATCCAAGTTTCACAGCTTCAAAAGCAAATATGTATACATCAAAAGCAAGTGCTTTGACATAAAATAACATTAAGAAATTCTTATAATTTCAATGTTTTTATTATTATTCTATTACGCTTACCTGCAATTTGTTGTCAGAGGATTTAACTTAAATTCACAGTCACTTTGTAAAGTTGTAACATTTTTCTATGGCTGATAAAAGAGAAGCCTTTGAGTTGTGCTTATTATTATTTTCCTTTATGTAGCTTACAAGCAATGACAAATTGGTAATGACTGTCTGGATTGCTGAGACATGAAGAATTCAGAGGACATTTCCAATCTGGGAGAAAGAATTCCAGGAAAGATTGTGATGTCTATTGTTGGCTCAAAGGGAGAACTTTGAGTATACATGCCACATATTTACCATTTTTACCTTAAATTTCTCACAAATAATTAGTTTTAAATGTTTTATTCAATAATACAATACTATTACAAGAATCTAGATGAGAAGTGAGCGAACTATAACCTGTGGGCCAATTCCAGACACTCTATGTTTTTGTAAATAAAATTTTATTGAATGTAGTCAATCACATTTATTTGCATGTTAGCAATGTTGAATGTTGAAAAGTTGTGATAGAGAGTGTAGAGCCCACAAAGTGTAAAATATTTGCTATCTGGACCTTCACAGAAAAAAATTCCACCTCCTGATCTTGATCTAACCTCAACACACTGCTTGATTTCTTTCTCCATAGACCTAATAGTTTAGGTCACTTAATTCGCTGTTGCTGGTTCAACCCCACTTGGTCTTTGTTCAAATGAACTTAATTAAAAAGCTCAGGTATCTGAGCATCAGTTTAACTTCATGACCTAAGGAGACCTTATCTCCTACACTGTAATAATAGGTAGCTGTCCATTTTCTGTAACTCAGTTGCCATTTGGTATTCTAGTTCCTACAAGTGTGGAGAATTAACAGATGCCCCCCACCACACACACTGCCCTTCTATTTCGATCTTTCAGATCCCCGTCGCCTATCTGAAATCCAAAAGGCCATCCTTCACAATTATAATGATTACCAACTACTCCTGCATATAAAATCACCTCAAAACCCTATGGCTTCAAACAACAATCAACAATTAGAATTCATGTGTCCATGGGGCAGCTACTCTGGACTGGGCTTATTATAGGTCTGTGGGTCAACCAGGAACTCTGCTTCAGGCTGAACTTTTGCTGGTGCAGTTTAATCGGGCAGCTCTGCTCCACCTTTCTTTCATCATCCTCCTGCTAAAGGATGGGCTAGTCCAGGCACGTTCTTGTCCTGGCGATGTTCTAAGTCCAAAAGGGAAAGCTCAACCGCACAAATGATTTTCAAGTCTCTGCTTGCTCATGTCTGCTAACATTGCCCCAAACAAGCACAAGGCCAAGCCCAGAGTCAAGGGGTAGAAACAAAGCCCTATTTGTAGATGGATGTCTACAAAGTTACATGGCAAAGGGCACAGAAAGAACCCATTAATGCAATTCACAAATATGCTCTCAGAAGAATCCAATAACCTGTCTCTCAGGTGACCATCTCTAATATCTCTATCAAACTGATCCAGAGCTAAAAAAACCATCAGCATATACAGTATAGGAAACAAAGGCAGGGTGCCATGCCAACTCTCTTGATGCCAAATTCCAAAGCATGTATGAGAATAGGGAGAAAAAAGAATTACATCTTAACCTAAATTCCAGCATCAGCAATAATATTCTGAAACACAAGAGTCTTTTAGAAGTTGCTCTTCCATGTGAAGCCCACCTGCCCAGAAGTAAGAGCCACACCCTTATCTCACAGTACATATAAGTGAGATGATGACAGTAAGCCATCTGGTAGAGCGGGTGATACTGCATCAATAGATGTAGTCAAAAACTGCTAGGTTTTGTGAATTTTTATCTTGAGATAATTGTAGATTCACATGCAGTATAAGATACAATATAGAGAGATACTGTATACTCCTCACCCACTTTCCCCTAATGGTAAACTCTTTTAATATTGCAGTATAATATCACAACCAGAATACTGACATTGACACAATTCACCAACCTTATTTAGATTTTACTAGTTTTACGTGCATTCTCGTGTGTGTGTGTGTGTTTATTTTTATGCATTTTTATCACACATGTGTAGCTCTGTGTAACCATTACCATGATTAAGATGGCAAGATTCATAACAGTTCCATCACCCGCATCTATTTTTTACTAGTTGAAGGCCAGTGAATCCTGTATAGGAGCCCAGAATCCCCTTCATTGTAGGATTTTTCAATAGTCTCAAACATTTGGTTCATGTCATGCAGTCATAGCCTCTGTCAGACATAGGATATTTGTCTCTTTTTAAACAGGTAATTGCCTGTTAAATGAGTCACATAACTACTCTCCTCTCAAGTGACCATGGAGTGCTTATTCAGTGTGTATCCTCTTACAAATCTAATAAGAGCTGTGTAAAATGAATTAAAAAGTGTTTTACTGAAATGCTATCTCAAGGAAACCCAGCTCTGTCCATTATATTTGAAGCCGTGAAAGAATCTGAAACACATTGATGAGTGAGACCCATTTAGATATTTTCTAAAATGAGATTGCTTCAGATTTGCTATTGCTGATCTCATCAGAAATGATTCTTTGGCCATACTTGTTGTCTTGGCTCTGAAAGGCCAATTAATGAATTTCTAAAACAAATGACTTGGATCCTGGATTCTTACAGAGGTTTCATAAAGGAAAGATGTGACAACGAGCTTTAAAAGCACAGAATTTCACAGAGCTCATTACCAGGGAAGGTGCTTTGTGTCTTTCCTCAGACTCTCCTGATTTTTTTTTTTTTTTTGAGACAGAGTCTTGCTCTGTTGGACTGGAGTGCAGTGGATCTTGGCTCACTGCAACCTCCACCTCCCAGGTTCAAACGATTCTCCTGACTCAGCCTCTCGAGTAGCTGGGACTGCAGGTGTGTACCATCACACCCAGCTGATTTTTGTATTTTTAGTAGAGACAGGGTTGCACCATGTTGGCCAGGATGGTCACGATCTCTAGACCTCGTGATCTGCCTGCCTCAGCCTCCCAAAGTGCTGGGATTACAGGCATGAGCCACCGTGCCCAGTCTCTCCCTCTGATTTTTGTGTGTAAAGATGCCAGAAAAATGTGGTCTTGACAAGAAGCATTTATGAACCTGAAGCTGTATGCCCATCTAGTATGTGTTGTATTAGGACTTAGAGGAATGTACAAAACCCACAACTCCATACAATGCAGCCTACTGTGCTGGATATAATCATAGAATAGTAAATCCTGGAGGACTTTCTATTCAAGGGGTTTATAATGTTTTTAGCATTAGAACTTTCTGCTCAAATGTATCCTTTTAAAATACATTTTAAAGGTTATACATGGACATAGTCCAAAGGATCAAAGAGTCCTACAAGACTTGACTTGGTGTAAAAAGTAGCAGACTGACTTAGAATTAAACATTCTTGAGTTTGTTAAGTCCCCAGTTTCTCATTTCTTTTTGCTCTTGTATTGTTCTTCACTCTCTTGGCCTGTCTCTTGGTCTGTTCTCTTATGCCTTATATTACAAAATCAAAAAATCAAACCTTTCTTGTCATTTCTGCAAGGTTCTGGAAAGAAGTAGAAAAATAATTATGTTTATACTGCTATCATTTACCAAAAAGCAAATGTAACCTTCTGAATCCCTAAATCCCAAAGACTCTCTGCTTATCAGGCATCCATCTCATCCCTTCAGAAGCCACTTGAGTCATCTCTTACCAAAGTTTTAAAAGCTTCTTGAAGTATTGGTTGAAAAAAAAAAATACAGTCATCTAATCTCAGCTTCATTTTGTAGATAAGCAAACTAAGATGCAAGTAAAATAAGAGTAGACAGATTTATACTGTGAATCACACCTTCTCTTCTTACCAGGTGCTCTTTCTATCATACCACATTGCCTTTAGTTAAGGCAGAAAACAATGGAATTACTGGAAACATTATGACAGTGGTCTACACAATCTAGCCATTCATCACTTATTCTCTCATTCAACAAATTTGGACACCTGCTCTGCACCATGGATTATATTTGGCACTGAGGATAAAGTAACAAATATAACAGGCATGAGCTTTTCTTTACTCGGGTCTACATTTAAAGATGCAGAGGTCACTATCTGGGAGTTTGCAGGCTAGATTTGGCCAGCAGTTGTGCTTTATTTTGCCTATCCATCATTTGATAAAAAATAAAAATAAATTTATGCCAATATTCATAATTTGAGAATATCGTATTAAAGGCAATCTGGAAATCTGTCTTCTCTTGAAGAATGATAATGATCTGGAAAGACTGGGCCTTTAGTTTCTACTTGACATTAGTGTGAGATGTAGCAGTCCCTTTAGACTGAGCATGCACCGCTGGTGTAGCCCAGATCTCACCAGTACATTTCCCTCCTTTATATTATCTGCCTTGCCCCTGTAGAAACTGGAATTTGTCACTTTTTTTCTAGTGATTTTCAAATTATTCTCTGTGGAATCTTAGGAGTTCTGATGAGGGCCTCAGCTGGTCAGATACAGAAGGGCTTCTGTTTTGAGAGCCCCCAGCTAAACGGAGGTGGCCAGCAACCCTCCCCTAACTGAAAACGAAGGGACCTGGACATGGGTGTGGAAGTATGCCTTTCACAGAATACTTGTGGACCTGGTGGACAGCCTAATGCCTCATTTTTCAACCCATGAAAGGAAGTCCCTCACATGGGAAACTTGTTTATACTGGAAGATGCCCTTGTAGCTCTTGTGTGACCCTTGTGCAACTGCCTGACCATTGCTCTAGCAATAAGGACTGTCCCAGTCACGTGATGCAGGAATGAAGAGTCAGAGAGAGAGAGAGAGAGTGAGTGCACAGATTGAGGCAACTAGCAGTATATATAAGGGAATAGGATGCATATCACTTTAAGTTCATGGGCAAAGATTAGGTTGGTGCAAAAGTAATTGCATTTTTGCTTTTTTTTTTTTTTTTGCACCAATTTAAAAATAAGCACCTGAATGGTCCCTTTAAAGGAAGCTTCTGGGAAACTAGATGAAAGAGATGCCTCTAAGTTTTTATCTCTGGCCATAGGCTTGAGCCATCTGGGTGTAGTGTAGAACTGGAAACTGTGAAGAGTCACTGAGCTCTACTTACGGCATGAAAAAGCTAAACTTGTATTGAAAATAGATGTCCCAGCACTTTGGGAGGCTGAGGCAGGTGGATCACAACGTCAGGAATTCAAGACCAGCCTGGCCAAGATGGTGAAACCCCGTCTCTACAAAAAATAGAAAAATTAGCTGGGCGGCTGTAATCCCAGCTACTCAGGAGGCTTAGGTAGGAGAATCACTTGAACCTGGGAGGCAGATGTTGCAGTGAGTGGAGATCGTGCCACTGCACTCCAGTCTGGGTGACAGAGCAAGACTCTGTCTCAAAAAAAAAAAAAAAAAAAGAAAGAAAGAAAGAAAAGAAAGAAAGAAAGAAAATAGATGTCAAGGCAACATAAAATTATAAGAATTCACTAGAGGTTCCTAACTCAGGCCTAATGGATTCTAACAGAAAGACCCTGCTAGGCTCTTCCCTATTTTACATATTAGGCATCCATTTAAGGATTCTCTTTCACTAATGTATTCTGCTGAGGGGAAAAACAATTGAGTCCCGCTGTCTTGTAAGCGTTTTAGTAGGTAGTGTCGACAGTAATTGCTGTAGAGATAGGAAAGAAACCAAACTCCAGTATTTGATTCAGGTTTTAAGGAGGGAATAGGGTCAGAACTAACCCAAGGATAGGCCTGATAGAAGACAAACATTTAAGATGGAGAAAAATAACCTTTGTCTTTACTAAGCAGCAAAAGGAACCAGCTGCTCTTCTCAGAAGGAAATGTGATACAAACATAGGCTACCTCATGTAGTGTCAAATATGTTAACAATATATACATAAATGGTTTCTAATCATGAAGATAATTTTCAAAGCATGAGAACAAGAAGATTAAGAAAAGCCCACAAATTGAACTTGTCATTGTCAGCTAGATAGGTGGACTCTCAAATACTTTTTCCAAATAACTGTTCTGTTTGTACATAAATACAATAAAATGGGAGCTCATTTTCTAAGGAGCTTGGTGAAAGGGTGTGTGTATCTGGAGAAGAGATTATGACTTTATTTAAATGAAACACACACACTCAATAAAGATCAAGGAAGATGTGGCTGATTTTAATTAAGATGAATTGTACCTAGTACACTCTCACTACTGGTACACAATTACTCCTGTTCAAAGAAATACAATATAATTTGTATTTTTATATTTTAGAAAATCAGGCTTCTCAAATATTTTAAAGATGAGGAGCCATTTAGTTGAATATTGCATTAAAATGTAAATATTATTTTCCAGCTTTTCTACTTTTAGCATTTAAATTGCCAGGTCTCACATAGAGACAATTGCTTATCCCATTATAAGCTTGATTTTTAAATACTGAGATCTGCCTACGTAGCAGTTTGTCTTTTTAATTCTTTTCTTCATTACTTCCAAGGCATAGCATAGAATTATAAAAGGTTTTAAATCACTCCTAACTCAAAAAGCCCATAATCACAAGACATCTTCTTCTACCTCTTCTACCTGTATAGCAGTAGAAAAACACACTCAGGTTCTCTTTCATGGATTCACATATTTAAGTAATATCTGCATGTTAAAATTTACAGGAAGTTCACATGGAGGTGCTCACTTGAAACTACAAACTTCCAAGCTAAAAAGAGTATCTTCATTTAAAAAAATGTCAAAACTAATTTTTCCAGGGACTAAATGACTTGTCCAAGGTTGTATGGATCTTAGAGAGACCTGGGTTCATTTGTTGGCTCTGATTTGGGTCCCTAACTTCCCTCAAGTGTTAAATAGGTACTGAGAGTGTAGCAACCACATAGGGGTGTTAAAAAGACAAAATGAGATAAATTAAGGAAAGGCTTAGCATAGAAATGGTACCTAGCAGGGGCTTAATAAATGCTCCTTAGAAGTAGTAAAAGGATTTCAACTTGATTACCAAGCATTGCATCTAATTGCCTCTCCTGCTTCCTATCCTTTGATGTTGCAAACGTGTTAAAGAATCCGGGAATGTGTTCAGATTGAACATGGCCCCAAATTGCAGTCAGTCATGCCTTGTGGCTTCCTGAGTTAGCCAGGGAAGTGATGGTGACAAACCAGAGCTACAGGATCATTGGGGCACATACTTGGGTTGACTTCATGAAAGTTCTTCAAAACTTCGTTCATTTGCGAGGAAACACAGAATAATAAAAACACAGATTACAGGCTCATAAATGGTCATCTTACAAAAATCCACTGCATGTTTGAGTCCCTTCAACACTAATTCTGGTGGTTGTGCATTTTGTGCATGGTCTCTTCCAGAGATGGGAAACTCCTGCTCCTTGGGCAGTTCACTCCCACACAGATGGTTCTGACATGGAAAGATGTTCATTAAATGGGGGGAAGTTCTATCACAAAGTCCATTTGTGCTGGTTGGAATGAATTAAATTCCTCTTTCTAAAGACATTCTTTTGAAATGTGAAAACAGTTCCACTGACTCATTGTTGAATGATAGCCAAGTAATTCAACAATTTCTCTTTAGACTTGGAAAAAGAAGAGCCTCACATTCCTGGCCAGTTTTCTCTGAATGCCGACTAGTGTATCCTTATCATTTGTTTAATATAATTTTAACTTTTACTTTAGAATAAGGGGGGTACATGTGCAAGTTTATTACAAAGGTATATTGTGTGATGCTGAGGTTTGGGATATAACTGAACCTGTCAGCCAGGTAGTGAGCATAGTACCCAATAGTTTTTACACCCTTGCTCCCTCCCTCCCTCCCCACTCCCGTAGTCCCCAGTGTCATTGTTGCCATCATTATGTCCATGAGTACCTAATGTTTAGCTCACACTTATAAGTGAAAACATGTGGTATTTGGTTTTCTATTCCTGGGTCAATTTGTTTAAGATAATGGCCTCCAGATGCATCTGGTTTGCTACAAAAAAACATGGTTTTGTTGTTTTTTATGGCTGCATATATTTCACAGTGTATATGACTTTTTAAATCCAGTCTACTACTGATGGGCACCGAGGTTGATTCCATGTCTCTGCTATTGTGAATAGTGCTGCAATGAACATATGAGTGCATGTGTCTTTTGGTAAAATGTTTAATATTCTTTTAAATATATACCCAGTAATGAGATTGCTGGGTTGAATGGTAGTTCTTTTTAAAGTTCTTTGAGAAATCTCCAAACTACTTTCCACAGTAGCTGAACTAATTTACATTCCCACCAACAGTGTATAAGCATTCCTTTTTCTCCACAGCCTCACCAGCATCTGTTGTTATTTGACTTTTTAATAGTAGCCATTCTGACTGGTGTGAGACAGTATCTCATTGTGGTTTCGGTTTGCATTTTTCTGATCATTACTAACATAGGAAACATCATTCTGGATTATCAGCCTTGGGAAAGAATTTATAACTAAGTCCTCAAAAGCAATTGCAACAAAAACAAAAATTGACAGGTGGGACCTAATTAAACTAAAGAGCTTCTGCACAGCAAAAGGAGCTATCAACAGAATAAACAGTCTATAGGATGGGAGAAAATATTTGCAAACGATGCATCTGACAAAGGTCTAACATCCAGAATCTATAAGGAACTTGACAAGAATAAACAAATAACCCCATGAAAAAGTGGACAAAAGACATAAACAGACACTTCTTCAAAGCAAAGACATACAAGTGGTCAAGCTTGCTATTTTTTATAGTTCATGCTCCAAACTGAGAACAGACCCATTAGTGTGACATAAAGTACACCTTCTTTGTGCTTAGTTCTATGCTTTGATCAAGGCAGCCTGTTAGTGACTATTCTTGACTCCCATTATGCTTACATAAGGCAACTCACATGTGTAAGGCAACTGTCTCTTTTTTTTTAAGTACTGGACAACACTCCTGGGTGACATCTCTCTAATCCTTTACTCACATCATGAAAATTGAGAGATATAAAGTATCATAGATACTAAGTAGTCCAAAGGTAGAAAACTAGCCCACAAACCCAGTTGATTTGGTATGCACAGATTTGGCATGCATGATGTCTTAAAGACAAATTGAAGCCCATTTTCAAGAGCTGCATACATTGGCACCTTCATCAGGGCAGTAAGAAAACTTGTAATCCTGAATGACCACAATCACCTGGAGCTGTCTCTGCTCTCTATTTAGACCAAGCATGCTTGTTCCAGGTGCTCACAACTGACCCCCTTCACTGACTTCCATTACCTGCCTGCTCCCTGAATGAGTCAGCAGACCCATAGCGGTTTCAAGGATATGCATCTGATTTCCCTCTGCCTCCTCAACTTTTCTCTCATTCGCAGCCTGCCTTCACTTGTAGTTTTACTTACCTACCTAAAGGCCCTCTACAAGATCAAATCCAGTTCTGTTGCTGAAACTCCATCTATAAGTGCTGATGACTCTACATTTGGCCATTCTCTCAAACTCTAGAATAGTCCTTCCAGTTGTCCCTCTTTCTCCAGCCATTTCTGTGCTTGTCTTTTCTGTGTGTGTGTCTACCTTTCCACATTCGTGTCTTACCCAGCTTATCCAGAACCGTTCCTCTGGTTTCTGCTCTGTCCTGCCATCTGTGTCTGGACTTTGCTTTGTATATCTTCTCCTTGGTTGTCCAGAATGACCTAGTTTTGCCTCTGCCCTCGTCATTTCTGTGATTGTAGCTGTGCTCTGTATTTTCTCCCTTACAGGACAGAAGTTCCAATTTCCTTCTACTTTCCTCCACATTGGTCACATCCTCTTTCAATACTGGCTCCTGTTTCTGTTCTCTAACCCACTGGTTTTCAAGTGAGGTTCCCAGACCAGCATTAGCACCAGCTGGAAACTTGTTAAAAATACAAATCCTTGGGCCCCACCCCAGACTTACTGAATCAGAAACTCTAGGGACAGGGCTAAGCCATCTCAATGTGATAAGCCCCCCTAACGATTTTGATTCCTGAGTTTGAGAATCACTGCGCTCCACCCCAGCAGTTCTCAGCTTTCCTTGATATCTGAATCTCCTGAGAAGGTTTTTAAAATACTTATGTCTGGGCACCACTCAAAAACAATTAACTCAATTTCTCTGGGGGTGGGCCCAATTAGGGATATAGTTGTAGAAGCTCTGCAGGTAATTCTAATGTAGAATCAGGGTTGCCACTAGCCTGCCAAAATGTTTCCTTTCTGCAGCCTTGACTTGGTCCCTCTGTCTGTGAAGCTCTGTCTGTGAAGCTCTGCCTCCACTCCACAGGTCTTGTTTTCTCTTCATTGCCATCAACTAAGAAAAGCCTTCCCTGACCATCCTAAATCCAAGCATCCTCCCCGCCCCAGACACTTTCTGTCACTTTATCCTGTATTGTCTTACTTGTACTAATCTCTAATATTTGAAAAATCATTCATTTACTTATTGGCTCTACTAGAAAATGAACTGCAGGGGACCAATGACTGTTCCTTTCAAGGCTGCATCCTAGCTCCCTAGAACAATGCCAGCACACGTAGCAGCTCGGGATATATTTGTTGCATGAAAGAACAAACAACACACACACAAACACCCCAACACCACATGCTGCTTATTCCAAACCCTGTGCTTTCAATGCTCTAGTTTTCTTTGCCTAAAATTTTGTTCTTTTCTTTGCATTATCTTTTATTTTATAATTAGCAGCATTCCCAAAAAGGTTTAGAACATTTGCTTCAATTCTTCTTTATCCACAATAAATTCATTTCCTAACATCATGTATGATGTAACTATTTAATGTTTCACTTCTTTAAAAAATGTGCAGTGGATACTCACCTCAGACGTGAGTGGCAGAAGCACATAGACGAAGCTTTAGGTCTCTTTCTGTTCGCTTCGTGGTGTGGATGAAGTGAGCTGCTGGGGACACAGGAGTAGATACTTTCTGAAGTGAATTGACTTGAGGAAAGGAAAAAAGCTTTCAGTCAATAGTTTTAAATGCCAAGGGACCATTGAAGAGAGAGCAAGAATAAAAACAGATACAGGAAAGAGCATATAGTTCAATAGAGAGATTGAATCTTAAAAAAAAAAAAACAAAAAAAAACAAGGGCTGGGGTGTCTAATGCATGTCCATGTATTGGGAATACCTTAGTGGCTGCTATTTCCAGTTGGTCCCTCTTACTATGCCAGCACTTTGGAAGACCTAGGTCTGGACAGAAATACACCTGTACCCCTTAGCCATCCCTTCCCTTTCTCTCTTAAACTGTATAGAAGACTGAAACTAGCATTCACATCAAGGAAAGCTGGAACACCACAGGCAGCCATTGATTGCAAGTAAGCTGCTACAGAAACTCCCCTTTTATGATGCTACATTATCTCTATGAGAGCAATCAGAGCGATCAGCTGGAAATCCCTCAACACTGAGAAGGAACTGACTGGCTCACACACTGCTTCTCCTTGAAATAGCTTGCTGGGAGACCAGTAGGGCTCTTCAGCACAAATCAACATCCTAAGGGATTGATGTGTTCCTCCCTAGGAGGGAATGCTTGCTGACTGCGGCTGGACAAAGCCAGAGAGGGGACAAAGCCTTTAAATGATGATTAATACATTGGGATTAGTATACATTTGTCTTGTATCAGTCCAGGCAGTGTCTTCATTTTCATAACTTAGGAATCCTAATAAACCAGAGGTTAAATTACTTAGACATATTTACTCTTAGTCACACATTTTTATGCTTGAAGATCTAGGCTTGGCCCGACAAAGCTATGATGAGGCTTAAAACCATTTTACCTCTCTTTACTCCAACTTCTTTCTATAATCTGGACATTCAGAGGGTTGCTTCCCTAAAATCACGTATTGTAGATGCATAAGTGTCTTTATTTATCTTGGCTTTATTCATGCACCAGCTCTGCCGTCCACACCTTTAATTCACTCCTTCATCCCAAGAACTTGAATTTTCCAATGCTGCCTACTGGATGTCTATAAGCTTTCCCTTTAGGCCTACCCTCTCCTGTAACACTCCAGTTTCCAAACTTCATCTGGCTACTTTCCTGGGCCAATTTCTTTAAAGCAAGGATCTTTGCTAGAGTTAACTTGATAACCTAATTTGCACTTTGTTGATGATCTAATATGTATGTTACCTTTCCAAGTACGTAACAGACATGCACTGACAGAGGTGTCTGAAACTCTGTAATTCAAAGACTAAAAATAGGAACTTTTAGCAGTTTTGGATATCAGAGAAATGGGAAGATTTGGTCAGTGGGCAATGGCAAGTCAAGTAGTGGTGGTGTCAGTCACAACAGAGGGGCCATCTTCATTGTGTCCTCTTGGAAGAGACCTAATTAACATAACCCTATTTGCTTCACCCCATGCACAGCAGCAATGCATAATTCTTACACACTCCTGCAGCTAGAGACACTGGCCCAGCCAGACTGGGAGACAACAGCTTTTTTAGGTTCATAGAGAGGAAATGTAGAGAAAGTAAAGAGGGAGGACAAAACCACCAGTTTGGAGACCTAGAAGATAAACTTAGTCTATCTTCTGAACATTTTTTTAATTCATTGAAATAAGTTATAGAGAGTGACTTCAGGCACAGTTCAGTTCAATTTAACAGATATTTACTGACTGCTAATGCATAATTAATAGGGATAATAATAAATTACTAATCAACAACACTGAATTAGCACTTACCTTGTATCATGCACTCCACTGAGCATTTTACATGGATTATTTCAATAGTAATTTCATCAGCCTTGTTGTGTGATAGGCAGTGACATGCTAGTTAACAGGCTCTCTGAGGAGAAAAAAATACCCTAATTTGTAGCATCTGCTTATTACTATGGTGTAAACATTCCTAGCATAGATAATTTAAAGCTACCAATAGCTCACAAAATTTCTGAGTATATTAAAGTTGGCCCACAAAATTCCTATTTAACAATTGGGTCTCCTAGCTAGTAGAAGCTGGTTCCAGCACACCACTGGTGGTAGATATCTTTACTTTCCCATTTGTTAGGGTGACCAGGTCCTCCTAGTTTGCCTGGGATTTTCTTGGTGTTAGTATGTGTTTAGGAAAACCCCTCAATTCTGGAGGAACTGAGATTGTTGGTCACCCTACCCTTTTGCCCTCATGAATATGATTATTGCCCTTATAAAAGAGGCTTCAGAGGGCTGCCTTGCCCTTTCCACCATGTGAAGATGCAGCTAGAAGCTGCATCTATGAATCAGAAAGGGGGTCCTCACCAGACACCAAATCTGTTGATGCCTAGATCTTGGACTTCCCAGCCCCCAGAACTGTGAGAAATAAAGCTATCCAGTTTGCCATGTTTCCTGCTATTTTGTTACAGTAGCTCAAATAGAGTAGACCACCTTTGTACATATGAAGAAATCAGGAATTTAGAGAAACATGTCCAATATCACACAGGACTGTTTGCAGGACTTACAAGTTTGATTACGCAGCCTGTGAACATCACTGCAACAGACAACAAGCTTTCATTCTTCATTTGAGAAGATCAGCCATAAGTGCAAAAACTATAAGAGAGGACACACACATGCACACACACACACATGCACATCTCATAAAAACATAAAAACTAAATTGATTTATGGCATTATTAAACTGTATTATATGTATCTAAGAGAATGAACTACAGCCTTGCCCAGCTGATTGCCTTATCGAATTCAAGGATTTAGCTCAGTGTCATTTTATTGAGATCCCTGAAAGGAATTGTCCACAGTCTCCTAGCACCTGCACTAATATCATTTACATAAATCCTCCACATTATGCGGTGGGTACAGATGAAGCCAGGCTCTGCTTCTCAGCACACAAGCACAGCACTGAGAGCAACACTACATCTTTTAACATCCTGGGAAATTTTATAAGTGAAGAAATTTGCCTTTTCTTAATATGCACTGTTGAATACAAGCTTCATTAACTATAACATAATCCCTCATTTCAGAAAATCATTTCAATGATTATTCCTAATGAGTATCAAGATATTTATATGAAAAGTAGAGCTTCTTTCCTTCCAAATTGAAACTCATGAACTCTAGTATATCCTTTAATTAGAATACCCTTCAAGAATAAGTCTCATGAATAATCATGTTAATGTTCCATTATTTGCTAAGTAAGATGAAGATCTGTTTGGAAACTTTACATTTTGTTTTTCCATTTCTAATAGAGGTTTTAATAAATATTATTTGTAAAAAGCCAGATGATTTATTTAGATCATAGTGAACATCACTTTTGACCCTATAGACCCCTTTTAATGGGTAAAATAAATTATCTGCTACATAGAAATGAGTTATCCCATTTTGTAAAATGCCATAAAATTCTGAAAGCATTAAAAGAGTGCAGAATGACATTAATTTACCCAAGCAATGTTCCAGAAGAGTTGGTTTAAGACAAATACATAACATATAAAAATAGTGATTTTCAGCACTCATGAACTATCTTAAATATCTTAAAAGTTTTCCAGAAACTCTTCCCAAATGCTTAAAAAAAATCTAATATATACCGCACCCCATTAACTTCAAAAAATAAGTATATGCCAATTTGGGCTTTTGTGTGCTAGAGAGAGACAAAAAATGAAGAAAGAGAATATGTTTAAGTTGGGACTCACAAAATAGTAACCAGAAATAGATTTAAATTTTATTTCTCAGGGGGCCTTATGTCCCTGAGGTTTATTTTACTCTAAAATTGCAAAAATCTAATAGTGCAAAAGAGATTTAGAAAAGAAACCTTACAGAATATTAGATCTGATCCTTGGGGGTGAATGTCATCCAATTCAAGTAAGTAGCAAAAGAACATATGTGAGGACAGGAGGGTAAGGAAACCTGGGAAGAAAGAGTATCTTTCCAATATAAATCATGAATTTTATGTTTTGCATTAAAAAGGCATCTGCTATTTTTGTTTGTTTTGCTTAATGGTCCTGAATTAAAACTGATATCACTGACCTCACACATCTGATTTCAGAAAACTTGTTAATAACAAGATACTATTACATTAAAACATGTTAACAGTTCTATTTCTGGGATTGTTCAGGATTAGTTTTACTCATATGCTAAAACATATTTGATGGTCCAGAATCAGAGGTTATCACCTGAATTCAGATTTGGGCTTTAGGACCATTGTACCTCCAAATTTTATGCAAATATTTTTCTGGGAGAATTGTTGAAATCTCTTGTCATTTTCTCATGGCAGTGAGAAACTCAACAAAATTGAAAACTCTCTGGTAAGACTCTCTGGCATATGATCTCATCAAATAATTTCATATTTATGTATTCTTATTCCATACTTGATTGCTTAAAAGATATACAATGAAGTTAAAATAAGTCCTTATCACTTTTTTACTGTATTTTAAGCTTATGATATAAAGCTCAAAAATTGAAGCACATAGAATGATTCTAAATGTAAGAAATTCCCAAATAATTATGTTAATATACTTGTTATACTTCTGAACAATATTCTCAAACCACACGAGCAAAATATTCTCAGACACACATGTTACTAAGTTTGATTTTTATTAATGGTAGAGGTGGCCTTTGGTCAGAGGAAATTATTTATATAACATGATTTTAGGGAAGCTGTGAAGGTATTTCTGAACCCACAAATGCCGACGACTTTCCTGGGCTGGAACTTCTATTATAGATCCCTTCTTCTAAACCATCCTTCTTTGTTTCATCTGAACTATAAATATCCCTAGGAAAAAAAATTGTTTAAAATCTCATAAACCATAAGTGCCTACCAGGACTTCTCATATTTTGAAATGGACAAGAGAGGAGACACATCAACACCTGGAGGGGAAAGGACTTTCCACTGAAGAAGGACATAATAATGAAAATGACAGCCAAGAATGCTAATGGTGGGCTTCAGTCATAGAAAGTAAGAGAGAAGGCACGGAGAAGCAACATCAATGATTATCATAGGTGCCATGATTTCAAATATAGTAGAAATTTAAAGACTCATAAGAGAATTCTATGAAAAAATATGTCAATAAATTTGCAAACTGAGGTAACTGTAAAATTTTACACAAAATCATAATTAACTGTAATTTATTATATAACAGATAAACATGAAATGGTTAGACAAATAATACGATTAGAAGAATTGAATTAATAGTAAATGGTTACTTTCCATATAGTAATACTTTTTCTACACACACAATGCACAAAACACCAGTTTCAAACTATGTTATTGGCATCTCAGTGAACTTTTAAGGAATGCATGAATTCTGTCTTATTTGAAGTATTTGAGAGAAGAGAAAAAGAGACCCATGCTTTTCAGAGTATGTATCTAGTATATCTTTGATGCTTAAATCTGTTACAGACAGTTCAAAAATAAAATTATAGCCCAATCTTATTATGAATGTAGATAGAAAAATATAAATAAAATATTAGAAAACCAAGTTCAACAATGTGTTGTGGTAAAATGTTCAAGTATATATAATGCATGCATTCAACTACTCAAAACATACAACAATGGTATTACATGTCAATATAGTAATGTAATTCACCACATTAACAGATCAGGAAATAGAAATCATATAATCATCTCAACTGTCATAGCAAAGGCAATTGCTCTATTTAATATTCAATTGATATGCTTTCAATATTTAATTGAATATGCTTTCTTTTCCTAGTAAGTTTATCTATATCAAACAGTAGTTAATGGTGGAGTTCAAAAGCAGTTCTAATTAAGTCAGGAATAAGATAAGGATGCCTAGTATCACCTCTACTCAACATTTTACTAGCAGTTCTTTCCTACCTAATAATAAAGAAAAAGAAATGAGCATGATAAAGAGACAATTCTCTATAAAGAAAATCCAAAAGAAACTAAAAGAAAGAATTAAAATGTATAAGAATTTTCATTAGGATTGCTGGAATTGATGTAAGCATAAAAAAGTCATTTAAAATATTTTTTAAAAGATACAGTTAAATAATATCAAAAAATTTTAAGCAGCCTAGTAATAACTCAGACAAAAGATGAACAAAAACAGAAGAATGTACAAAATACAATTAAAAGCTCCTAAAGAACCCTTGATTAAATAGGGACATATTTCTTATTTATGAATAGAGATATTTAATATCATATCTATCCTCCCCTCCATATTAATCTATATATTTACCTATTTTATAAAAATCCCAAATACATTTTTGATGGAACTAAAAACACTATTATTGAAATTCATTTTAAAGAATATGGTTCCAATAGCAGCCATGACAGTTTAAAAGAATAAACAAGGTTTGGAGACTTACTCTACCAGAGAGTAAAAACTGTTAAAAGAGCTGCAGATTTAAAGCAGTATATATTAATGGAGGAACAGATGAAGGACTTGATGCAATGGAATTCAGAGCCCATAGAAGGACCAAGCACGTCTCGGAATTTGGGATGTGACAAACACAGCATCACACATCTGTGAAGGATGGTGTTAGGCCAATTCGTTCAACTTGTTTTCTTTTTTTTGAGACTGAGTCTTCCTCTGTCGCCCAGGCTGAAGTGCAGTGGTGAGATCTCGGCTCACTGCAACCTCCGCCCCCCGGGTTCAAGTGATTCTGCTGCCTCAGACTCCACAGTAGCTGGGACTACAGGCACACACCACCATGTCCGGCTAAATTTTGTATTTTTAGTAGAGATGGGGTTTCACCATGTTGGCCAGGCTGGTCTCGAACTTCTGACCTCATGATCTGCCTGCCTCCGCCTCCCAACTCATTTTCTTTACAGAAAAAATTAAATTTCTACTTCATATTATATCTCCAAATTAATTTTAATGGATTAAAAAACAATGGGAACTAAACAACTTTACAATTATTAGATAAATGTTTACTAAAATTTCTTTTTAAACTCTGATGGGAATGTATTTCCTAGCTGAAAGCATAACTCAAAAAATATATAGATAATTAAGACTAGCTGCATTAAAATGTAAACATGCTTCCCATAAAAGGAATAATGAACAAAGTTGAATAAGCAAAAACTGAAGATAATATTCATAATGAGTAAAATAAAGGATTAGTACCCAAATTTGAAAATTGTCCTATGTACGTATAAGAAATAATCAAGCTACCTTGTAGAAAAATGGACACAAGATCTAGAAAAGCAATTTACAGAAAAGTCAGTCCAAAGGCAAATGACTGATGAAAGTGTACACAATCTAACAAGGCATCAGGAAAACAAAATTTATTCCTTTTTTTTAAAAAAAGTTATTGTGTAACTATTCATTTGGCAAGATTTGTTTAAAGTATCAAAATACCATAAACTGATGAATTGCAGAGGAATAGTCACTGACGCTGCAAAAGAAAATTGTCCTCCAAAATGAGAGAAGCTTTGGAGAACAACTTGGCAATACCTGGTAAGTTAAAAACCTGTTTGCTCTAGGATCCGCGGCTGCAATTTCGAATATATAATACAGGAAAATCCTTGCACATATGCATCAGGAGACTTGTCAACAATGTCTCTTGAAGCCTTGCTTACAATGGCTATAAGAATAAAAACAACTTAAATACCAAACAGTAAGAAAATCTATACATACATTATGAAACATAAAAGAACACACCGCAGCGATTAAGAACAAGATGAAGCTACTGGTTTCCACATATAAATCTCAGAAGCATGTTTAGTGCAAAGAAGCAAGATGAAGACAGTTTTATAATTTTGTTTGTTTTGTTTGAGACAGAGTCTCTCTCTGTTGCTCAGAATGGAGTACAGTGGCAAGATCTCGGCTCAGTGCAACCTCTGCCTCCTGGGTTCAAGCGATTCTCTGCCTCAGCCTCCTGAGTAGCTGGTTCGACAAGTGCCTGCCACCATGCCCGGCTAATCTTTATTGTATTTTATTATTATTTTGTTTTGTTTTTTTAGTAGAGATGGGGTTTCACCATGTTGGCCAGGTTGGTCTCGAACTCCTGACCTCAGGTGATCCACCTGCCTCAGCCTTCCAAAGTGCTGGGATTACAGGCATGAGACACCATGCCCTGCCCAGTTTTATCATTTTAAACACTGGTTACTGGGTATATGAGAATTTTAATACTATTCTCATAATTTTTTGTATTTATGTTTACCAATTTTTTAAAGTACTAATATATCTCCTTCCATCTTTATGTTGGTAAGTATTAAAATGATGCAGATGGATGAAGAGCCATGGTTTGCTCAGTTGTGTATTTCTTATAAAGTTTCCTTGGTAATTCACAACTAAGCTGTCAGTTTTTGAAACATGCTATGAAATCGATAAATGGCAGGTATCCAGAGACTACAAGAAGTAGTCAAGAAAGTACTGTTCCAAGAAAATGCCCCTGGTCAAAAGAAATCCATCTGAATCTCCAGTCTGCAACACCTTCAAATGATCTAAATATTGTCTTTTATAATGAAAGTTATATACTGCCAATATCAGGAAGGCATGACCATATAGTCTAGGCAATATGTGATTGGAAATAGTAATAAGGTTAAATAATAAAGCAACTTTTGCTGATTCATAGCTCATTATGTTATTAAATTATAAGGCATTAGAAGTTATAGAGCAAATGGCAAACATTTGCTTTGGAGAAAATGCATATCATTTTCTCGTTTCTTCAATCTGATTCTGTAGGTAGACAGTTCCAACTGCTGAGCTTGGCACTGGTAATTTGATTCTTTTTAAGCCAAGTGAAACAGACAGAGGGTAGCTAAATTGACTTTTAAAAATAATAATTTATTCTGTTACGTTCACAAAATTTCACACTTTCCAAGAATGATAATAGTTGTTCATTGGAAAAGATTCATATGGACCTAGGGCAGAGAGAAACAGGAAACTTTTCACTTGAAGCAAGACACTGGAAATGCATTAACATGAAAACCAGCAGCAGGAGATGCTCCTGGAAAAAAAAAATATGTTAATGCAGCTGGTGGGTACAACAAATTTTTATGTTGACAGTCCTCACTGCTTAGTGATTTCAAGTACTGAAGATTAGAAATAGCTGAAAGGTTTGAGATTCCCAGTCCTGGCAGAATTGATGGAAAGAGCTTTTTGAATAAAAAAGGAAAGGAACATTAAACTAATCAGGGGGAAAGATAAAAAAGACACCTATAATTAATTTATAGGTTATTAATTTGTCACTTTGGGCAGTGAAGGCATTTGTATACTTCCATATCCTACGAGTCTTTTGTGAAAAAAGATGTGTTCTGTTTAAATTACACAGCTCAATTTGCTGAGAAATCATTAGCAGTGGACCTTCACAAAAATGAATCCAATCTTTAAGGGTCTCTCTAATGTGTTGCTCCCTCTTTCAGTCATCGGTAATTTTACATTTCAATGGATAGTGCCGGAATCAAGGCCAGTGGAATATTTGCCAGAAGTACTAGGGAAAAGCACAGTAATTAAAGCAACATAGTAATTCACCTCAATTAAGAGGAACCTCCAGGATAAAGCTGATTTTCTGATTTGCAGCAGTCAGTTGCCTCTACCCTTTGGGAAAGCGTTCATCAAATCTGCATCACCAGTGTCACCAGCAGCACCCTTCATGTAGCTTAGCATTTGTTTTCTAGCCTTTCTGTCACTCATCAGTTACATAAACCTTCTTGTGCATTTCATTCCAGACTACCAAAATCTCCATCTGGAAAGAAAGTTTATTTTTGGCTAATTCATTTGTATTTTTATTTGTACAGTTTTTCTCCTATAGTCTCTATGCTACGTGTATTTTCAAGTCTCCAGAATACTTTCTGGAGAATTTCAGTAAAAAGAGAAACAAAGAAACATGTTAACATGACCAAGCCATTACTGACAAAAGGTCTACAATGAAAGGGAACAATCACTTATAAAATACTATTCAACCCAAATTTTCCAGTAAAAAGCAAGAGATCTCTATACTACCACACAAGGTAAGACAAGCAAGGAGTTGCTGCATGGCTACTACATTCAACAAGCCTTTGGCATTCCAAATTCTAGAACTCTCCATCTACTCACCTCTAGATGTTTCTGCACTGCAGGAAAATCCTTAGGCTGGTTGATGGTGATGGTTAGGTGCAGTAACTATATAATGGGACTTACAGCTGATAGCTTGCATTAGCAAGTGGATTACCACTTAGCTGATCCAATTACATCATTAAGTTAACCCAAATAACTGGACCATACACAGGGCCAAGTTAATTTGCCATTTTAGTGATAAAACCAGGTTAGTCAGGCAGTGATTTGGGATTTATTTACGCTGCGCAGGCTTGTTTGCCCCTCAACCATCATCAAAGGGGCTTAGCAGTTTCTATTGAACACTTCTTTCCCTTCCCTCACCCCAACCCCAATCAACAGGTTTTATTTTAAACCGTTTATCTGTAGAGAGAGAGGGTGGATCTCTCTTGACACTAATGAACAATTCACTCTGGCAAGAAAGACCAACACAAACAACCCTTAGGTAAAGTTCCTGCTTCCTAATGAACAGCGCCTTTGGGCTCCACACTGTAGAGCCAAATAAATGACTCCATAAGCCCAAAAGCTCATTATTGGCCTGAAATAGGCCCAGCCTCAGGCATCTGTGGCCATATTCAGATCATTAAGAATCCTCTGTTGCTTATTGCTTTCTCCTTTTTCTATTTAAGAGGCCAGCAAGGTACAGGTTTCCATCCTCCCCCACATCTGTAAGCCTATTTCTTATTCCATATTTTGCCATACTCTCTACTCTCTGCCTTGTGCTCCTTTTTTTTTAACTTATATAAAATTAAGTCTTTCTCTCTCATCAATGACCCTATTTTTGAGGTTCACTAGTTGACATGTACACAGCTGGGGACTCACCTTTTTATTGTCTTGGAAAGCCCACCACCAAGGGTCACAACTGTGTCAGGAATTTGCAGCTTTCATGTCCAAGCACCCGCAAGTCCCACGTGAGTTTAATAAGGAGATGTAGAGCTGAACCCAAATTGTTTCAGAGAAACTGGAGGGGCTCATTTAAAGCACTTCCTATCTCTAGCTCACACATACGTTACTGAACAAGTTCCCAGGAGAGTAGCATAGAATCCAAACCTTGGACGCATCTTGTACATTAGCAAATATTAACTTGTAAAAAATATTTTATTTTTCCGCTATAATGAGCATGGATGCCTTCGGAACCCATCTTTGTTTTTGTTTTTTCACTTGATGCTAAGGAAATAATCTTTTATTTGAGGCAAGATAATTAATTCATGTTATTTTGCCTATTAATTTTATTTTTACATCCACAGACATCACGATAAACAAGTCTGTGTTTGCACTTTGCAAAAATTCTTCTTTAAAAAATTGCAATTACTGAAAGATATTTCAGGCTTAAGTTTTCTCACCAAGGCATTGCTTCCCAAAAATTAGCTCTAGATATCATGACACTGAACTAAACATCTGTTCAATAGTCACGTTTAAGTTTTGTTTAAAATACTCTGGGGAAAAAAAAGTGTATTTTTGAGAAAATTATTTTGAAGAAATACGTGGCAATGGAAAGCCAGATGGAAGAGACAATTAGAGAAGAAAACAAAGGTTAAATGCAAGCATTTTGCCGCCCAGCCAGGTCAGAAAAACATAAAGTGGAGAGGAGAGAAGCTGAGGACCAGAAAGAAAACAGTTGGAGTTCTTCTCTTCAGAAAAAAAAAAAAATCATTGCGGAAGAGTGAGGAAATGGAGGAAGGGCATTTTTTCTCACTCATTCTGTTTCAGTTTAACATTTATCAGCACTTGTGATAACCTGGCTTGGGACTCTTCCCATTCAATCACTAAGTGAGACTTTATCAAACACTTTTGAGTATTAGACATATGGTGAATATGAAGAGGAATAACATATGGTCCCTCTAGCCTCAAAGAATCTTTCTTTGATTTCTCTAAAAAAGAGAATATACTTTATTAGAATGACATAACTGGAAAGACTAATTCTAAAGATACAGGTGACATATCAAAATGCAGGGAACACGCCCATTAAAGCAAAAGCTTTGACTGAGTTAGGCTTCATAATGGCCATCAGGGAGGAACTAGGGGTAAGTAGGTAAAGGAAATGGGAGATTCTACTGGTAAGGGCACAAAATCATACTGTATTTATTTTGTCTTTAATACATTTTTTAAAAGTTTCTTTAAAAATACTGTTGTATGGTTATTTAATCTATTTTCCTAAATAGGTCTGTTTCTACTTAAACTTTTTAAAAGAGTAAAATGTTCACGATTAAGGAAAGAGGGCCAGAAAGCAAGATTGAACTCTTACATACTGCTTCCATTCGAGGCACCATAGCTGAGATGGCAGAGGCGGGGGTGTTGAAATTGCAAAAGTAAATAATGACGTGATAACCAATGTCAAATGGTGCCTAATGATGTGATACTAAATAAAACCAATATTTAAAGGTAATTTCCTCACTGAAAAAGTACTGGACACGTGCTCTTCTTTTTACATTGGGTAAAAACACTGCAGAGCTGCCTGGGCTTTTGCCCCAGCTTTCCCACTAGCTAACTTTACAAACTTGGGAAAGTTACTCAACTTATTTGTGTCTCAATTCCCACATCTATTATATTAAAAAGACTTATTCTGAGATCTTAGAAAGACAATGCATATGACATGTTTATAACAGTGCATGACACACAACAAATGATACATAACATTTATTAGTAGTGATGATGATGATGAAGATGATGGTATCATTCATTTATTCAAGAACTATATATTGGTTGCCTATGTGTAAATCACAGCCCAGATTTTCCAGGATAAATCTTATTACATATAACGTTACATACTTTCATATGAATAAATTTACAAAAGCTTTTGTTCATTTGTTTTTGCCAGATCATGAGATACCATTTAATAGATTTAGGACTATGCACTTAGGGGCCAAAATGGTGAATTTATAAATTTTGGAGTTAGCTTTGGCCAATATACTTGCTTTGCAACCTTGGACAAGATACTTAATATCGCTAACCTCTTAACAGTTTCCTCATCTGGAAAATGGAGCTAAAAATGATACATAGTTCAGAGCATTATTTGTTGATTAAATAAAATGACTCATAATATTCCTGGAAAAAAATTCACTTAAAATGTTTTGCAGTTAATAAGGTTTATGGACATATAAGTATAATGATCGTTCCATGACAAATCTTGAAAATAGAATGCCTCGGTTTAAAGGATTCAATACCTAATTCTAATGTGGGGAAATGAAATTGGACTAGACCAATAGAATTGATCAGAATTGGACTAGACCAGTAGAATTGATCAGAATAGAATTGATCTGGGTTAAAGTACAGTTCTGATATTAATAGACTCTAGACTTTTGAAATGTCACTCTATTTTTATTGTCTTCAACAGTTCACTTGTATAATAATGAGAGCAAACTGAGTGACTTGGAAGGACTTCCTCAGTTTAACATTTTGTAATGACATGGCTTAATGGGAGAATTAAGATATGATGCACAATCTAATGAGGATATTACACGATCAACTTTCCTTGTCTTATGTATCTATTTTCAGCATTCAAAACCTTATTCTAAAGTTGTACCCAGATTTTGAATGACTTGTTTCTCCAGTTTAGGACTTCATTTTGCAAAGACAGCAAAAGGAATGGCAATGACATTCAAAAGGAGAATTATAAACATATTATCATATAGTTAACTGAAGCCTAATAATATAATATACAACAAAACCACAAATTATGTATAATGGCATTCTGATTATACATAAAATTTCTTCTCACTAGAGAACTGGTAAAATTCCTGAATGCAAAATGGATAATAAAATACACCTGTTTAGGTTTGAAAAACTAACAAAATCCTTATCTGGGAGTTTCAGTTTCAGCACGGTGGAGCCTAAGCACAAAATAGCCCTTATATCCCATTGATTACAACTAGAAACTCATGGATAAGAAACAAAAAACAACTATACAGGTTGCTTCCTAAGGGGACTCACATCTTGTAGAAATAAACCATATGTAGGTGAGTTTCACTTTTTTTTTTTCGCCTAAGGGAAAGCCCCAGTTACAGCAAAGCAGTCTTTGCGGTGCAGGCAGTTAAGCTCAAAAGAGATCATTTTCTTGCCAGAGGAACCAGGAAAATAGGTGACTGTGGGCTGGAGAGTCTGAGAGCAAATCCTGGCAGGGAGAAATCCAGAAGAGTTCCCTTATTTCTGTGTCTGAACCTATAGAAATCTCAGGTTCTATATACAATACAGCAGACCCAAACCACAGCAAATATTTTAAAACTGAACTGAAATTTGAACACAGCCCTAAGATGATGAGCAGAGTTTGCAGTCTGACCCTCATTGAGCTGATTTTCTACTAAAACATACACCTCAACATCCTCTAGAGGAATCAGAGTCTAAGCAACAGAATGTACACAAGGTGTGGGATATGCTCCCAAATTCCCAACATGAGAAAACTGGGAAAATGTGATCAGTTTTCAAGGGACCAGGCAACTAGCAGATACCAACTCTGACACGACCAAGGTGTTAGAATTGTTAGATAAAGGCTTTAAAGCAGCTATTATAACATGCTTTCTAAGGTGAAGAGAATACACTTGACATGAATGGAAAGAGGAATTCTCATCAGAGAAACATAAACTATATATAAAAAAGAACCAAATGATAAATTTCAACCCCAAAATGGAACCTCTAACATGAAAATGTCATTGAATGGGATCATCAACAAAATCGAGATACAAAGGAAAAACTCAGTCAATTTGAAGATAGACAATGGAAATTGTCCAATGTGAAGAACAGAGAGAGAAATGAAATGAGCGATGGGGGAGAAAACAACTTCAGGAATTTGCAAGATGATATTAAAAAATTCAAATATAGACATCACTGGAGTGTTGGAAGTAAAAGAAAAAGTTTGGAACAGAAAAAAGTATGAAGAAATCATGGCTCTAAACTCCCCAATTTTGGGGAAAGACATCAATTTAGAGGTTCAAAGAGTTCAGTTAGTCTCAAGCAGGGTAAGCTCATTGAAAATCATGCTTGTAAATATCTTCATCAAATTGTTGTAAACCTAAGATAAATATGTACCTTGAAAGTGGCTAGAGAGAAAGACATATTATGGACAGTGTAGCGATGACCTAATTGGCCATGGACTTCTTATCAGCTAATGTGGAGGTGAGAAAACAGTAAAATGACATCTTTAAAGCACTGAAAGAAAAAAAAAAGTGAAATCGGAGTACAATATACAGTGAAAATATTCTTCAGAAATGAAGGTGAAATGAAGACATTTCAGATGTAGAGAAACTAAAATAATTTCCCACCATCAGCCTTGTTCTACAAATATTCAAGGGAGGGTCTACGGGCTGAAGGGAAATTATATCCAAGGGTAAGTTGTTTCTTCAGAAATAAAGGAACAGCAACATAAATGGCTAAAAATATGGGTAAATATAATAGAGTGTATTATCCTCTTAAGTTCCTTAACATATGTGTAATTATAGAAAGCAAAAAATAAAATTATTGAATGGGGTAATATATGTATGTATATATAAGTAATGTATAAACTATGTACATATATATAGTATAAGTACATATATGATAAATGCAATATAAATGTCTACATTTGAATGAGGTAGTACAATATAGATAGACTTAATAGGTTAGATATGTATATTTTAATCACTAGAACAACCATTAAGAAAAAAGAAAATCCAAAGGAATATAGCCAAGTAGTGAAAACTTAAATTAGAATGTTACAAAATACTCAGGCACTCCAAAGAAAGGAAGAAAAAAGGAAACGGAAATAGAATACACAGGAGAAAAATAGAAAACAAACAATAAAATGGTAGAACTAAATCAAACAATATTAATAATTACATTAAATGTCAAATGTCCAAAAACTACAATTAAGAAGCATAAATTAACAGAGTGGACACTCAAGCAAGACTCTATTTTATGTTTCCTATTAGAGACAATATAAAAACACAGATAAGTTGAAAGTGAATGAAAGGAAAAAAATATACCACACAAACAGTAAGCAATAAAAGGCTAGACTGACTGATTTGATATCTGATAAGTATACTTCAATATAGAAAGTAGTATTGCTTATACAAAGGATTTTTTTCATAATAATAAAAGAGAAATAACAATTATAAATGTGTAAGTGCCTAATAGCAGATACTTAAGATACATGAAGCAACAATCGACTGAATTAAATAGAAATAGACAAATCCACAATTATAGCAGAAATTTTTATAACTACCTCTCAGTAATTGATAACACACTAAACAAAAAAATTAGCAAAGACACAGACCAGAATAACATTATTAACCATCTTGATTGAACTGACATTTATAAATGACCAAAAGAGCATATACTGTGTGATCCCACTTGTCAAAAATTCTAGAAAATATAAAATAAGTATAAAAAGAAGATCAGCCAGGTGCAGTGGCTCATGCCTGTAATACCAGCACTTTGGGAAGCCAAGGCAGGTGGATCACCTGAGGTCAGGAGTTCGAGACCAGCCTGACCAGCATGGTGAAACCCCATCTCTACTAAAAATACAAAAATTAGCCAGGTGTGGTGCTGGATGCCTGTAGTCCCAACTACTCAGGAGGCTGAGGCAGGAGAATGGCATGAACCCAGGAGGTGGAGCTTGCAGTGAGCTGAGATCGTGCTACTGCACTCCAGCCTGGGCAACAGAGCGAGACTGTGTCTCAAAAAAAAAAAAAAAAAAAAAAAAAAGATCAGTGGTTGCCTGGGGAATAATAGGTTGCAAATGATCATGAAGGATCCTTGGAAAGTGATTAAATGTTTTTATCTTGATTGTGGTGATGAATTCATGGATATTTGTGCATGTAAAAACTCATCATATTGTTCAACATAAATATGTAAAGTTGATTGTGCTTCAATTACATCTCAATAAAGTCATCAAAAAAAAAACCTTATCTGGCCAGGTGTAGTGGCTCACGCCTGTAATCCCAGCACTTTGGGAGGCCGAGGTGGGCAGATCAGTCGAGGTTGGGAGTTCACAACCAGCCTGACCAACATGGAGAAATCCCGTCTCTTCTAAAAAAAAAAAAATACAAAAAATTAGCCAGTCCTGGTGGTGCATGCCTGTAATCCCAGCTACTCGGGAGGCTGAGGCAGGAGAATCACTTGAACTCAGGAGGCAGAGATTGTGGTGAGCCAAGATCGCGCCATTGCACTCCAGCCTGGGAAACAAGAGTGAAACTCCGTCTCAAAAAAAAAAAAAAAAAAAAACTTATCCTAAGTAGATCTTCATGGCCTTTATCAGACTGCTAAAGAAATCCATGGCACAAAAAAGAGGTTGATTAATCTTGGATTGGGTGGTAAATTTTTTATTACTACCAATGTTCCAGCTTTACACAATGAAATTTATAGCTTACATCAGAAGCTGGGCCATATTTTAATTAATCCATTCATTTATTCGACATTTATTGAGCAACTGCTACATGCCAGACAATGTGAATAATGCCCACTAGAATAATTTATATTTAACATCCCTTTCAATGTTCATATTATTTCATTTCTTAATTATGTTTTGGGGTGGCAAGACATCCCCTTGTTATCTTAAGTGACATCACACAGGCAACTTCATATGCTCTTTGCTTTTAAGGATTGTCCTTAGGGAGCATTTTTGTCATTTACATACCCAAGAACTCATCATCAGAGAAACTTAGTATTCTGGGATTGCCGCAGTGAAGACATGACCATCCTGGAACTTGTTCTGGGGCCAGCCCAGAAGAAACTAGAATGGCCTGTAAAGCTTGGCTCCTCTGGTTTTACACTAGGGGGCAGGACTAACTCAATGCAGTAGGCATATATAAGTGTACTTGGAGGCCCAAATTGCTCCCTTAAGATGGCAAGTTGCTTTGGATCCCAAGTCATTTGCCAGAGGCTGCCATTGTAGCATTTCTGAGAATACTTTTGTTTGGTTGTAAAAATGCAAAAATGTTAGGTATATCTCCTAATGCTATCCCTCTGCCCACCCCCCCCCCACCCCACAACAGGCCCCCGTGTGTGATGTTCCTCTTCCTGTGTCCATGTGTTCTCATTGTTCAATTCCCACCTATGAGTGAGAACAGGTGGTGTTTGGTTTTTTGTCCTTGCGATAGTTTGCTGAAAATGATGGTTTCCAGATGAGTTAATGGGTGAAGCACACCAACATAGCACATGTATACACATGTAACTAACCTGCACGTTGTGCACATGTACCCTAAAACTTAAAGTATAATAAAAAAATCCAACATTGAAAAATAAATAAATAAATAAAAATGCAAAAATATCTGCTTTTCAGAGGATATGATATTTAGAACTATGAAGATATGGTGAACCTCCAAACAAATTAGTTTATCTTTGATATCCTCTCTTTCTTTCAGAGTTCCTCTACCCAGTAGACTTCCTATAGACACAGTAAAGTTACTGATTTCCGGTGTTAGTTCAGTGTTTTTTATCTCCAGAAAAATGCTCAATCACAATAGCCACAGTGGCACATCCTATATAGCTGGCAGCCACTGTTCTAAGTACTTTGTACATATCTACATATTTAACCCCAGAACAATGATCAGGTGCTATTATTTTCTTCATCAATAGAGATGAGGAAATTGAAGCTCAGAGAGGTTAGGTAGATGATCAAAGCCACACAGCTGATAGTTACTGGAACTGAACTTTGGACTCAGTAATCCAGCTCCAGAGTCCATGCTAGGCTGCACTGCCTTAACCCCACAGGCTAGTACCCTGTTGTTTCTGTTTTCAGTAGTGTAAGAAGCAAAGAGAAGAGAGAAAATGTTGGGGAAAGGTTTCTGTTGAGCCTGTCACATCACACCTGGGAGTCATCCATCTTTATCCACAGTAAAGCCAGCAAGAGTATAATGACCCATAAATTCATGAGCTCTTCTCTATATTTGAAATATTACAGAATTGCAACAGAATTCCTTTAGCCCAATAACTGATAAGAGGCATGCCAATCTACTTCTTAAAACACAGTTACAAAAGCCAGAGGATGTACATACCATGCCCATCACCCCTACTCTACATTCACTGAATAGCCCAGTGATTCCAACTCTATGAAATAATGGCTTCCAAGTAGTCAGTTGTAAACAGAAACGTGAAAATATTACAACAGATGCTGAAGTCTACACATTAGGAGTCAGTCTATGTGTCTGAATAATATTTACTTCAAGTTAATTTAGGCAACTGGTATATTTTTGCCCTTAGTTATAATAAATTTTACTATGGAAAACATATATTTCAAACTTCCTAGAATTCACTATTTACTAAGCATGACTGGTGGGGCATGAAGTGGAAATGCAGAGATTGAAGTAGGAATTAGAAGAGTGCTAACCCTATCTCCATCATGTCAAAATGTATTTTTACACACACACACACACACACACACACACACACACACACACACAGACATGCTAAAACAAAACCATTCAGTATTTTTACCTAGGTTATCAAGTGAATCAACGGAGAGTAGAAATTTTCAGTTCAAAAACAAAAGCCACAGTACTAAATCCGAGGGTCATTATTCTAGTTCCCATGTAAGTTTACTTGCCTACCGTTCCCATTTAAATCTTAAAAATTGTATAGAGAAATGTATATCAATTATATATCCCATTGTAAACAAAATTCTCTCTAGAATAATAATGCACACATACTTATTTATCTAAACTGCACCCTTTTGTTTAATATAAACTCTTGATAGGGTAAACCAAACAACAACAAAAAAAAGGACAGATCTCAACTTAAGAATGTAACAGTTGGTGTGCGCAGAAGAATGGGGGCAATTATTAGGGAAAAGGGGAAAACTGTGAACTCTGATAAGGGATTGAGTTGGAAAGGCGGGCAGCTACAGATAGGACCAGAAGTTTTGAACTTGGAAGGTAGGCAGGAAGGAATGAGTTAAGTTTCATACAGCAGGAAGCGCTGTTTATGGCAGTGAGTACCCAGAGGAAGGGACACGCCCACGGAGCCCAGGTGAGCACAGTTAGAGCCTTTGTAGCAAGGAAGTGGAAATGAGTGGGGGTAGGAGTGGATAGGCCAGGGTTATAAGTGATTCCTACCACTCCTAAATGTGCAGGTAGAACAAGATAGTGAAAGAAGACAAAGGCTGATTCAGTTATACATATGGTTGTACAGAAACACACACACACACATATGCTTGTTATACATCTGTATACACATTAACAAGTAAATGATAGCATCAGAAAGGTTTCCATTTATGCGATACTTGCTTCATCCTAGTGGGATACTCCACTGAGGAGAATTTTATACATGTCACATGTGTCAAAGGGTGATTCTTCCGTAAGCCACCCACTCATTTTCCAACCAGGCAAAGCACAATTTTGACACCCACATGGGATGTGCTCTGACCGTCTCCCCAAGCACCCTCCCTGCTTTCACAGCTAAGGGGAGGAGAGGAGTTATTTTCTCTGGTTTCTGGGAGAAGGAGGGCTAACACAGCAGCAGCAATTTCCCATTTCATTTTCTGCACCATTCTGAATGTTCTACTTCATATTTTCCACTTATATCCCCTCTACAATTTGTAAATGGGGATTGTATTAATATTCCTATAATAGTACACTTTTTACATATACAGTTGTAAGGAAATAGATTTTAGAAAGCTTAGCTTAAAATAGCTATCTTTTGAAGACTCAAAACTGCCAGCGACACAGATTCAAGTTGGATCATGTTTTAGGAGAACTCCATTTCCTGTAAAAGTTTGGAATTCTATCATAATATGGGATGTAAAAGAGTTCAGTTTGTTTAAAAACTGTACACAAGTTTTCTCCATATCTTGTTTTCATTTGTGTATCAGTTGTAAATAAAAATTGTTGTTTGCCAAAATGTAAGCTATTTTAAGAAAAAAGTTGTTTTAGTTTGGCTCTCCTTCCTTCTCTATCCTTGAAGTAAGCCCAACTCTCCCGATTATAGAGCCTTCCATTGGCATCATGATCCCCCTGTTGGCAAGTGCTTCTCCATCTGAAGGCTTTCCCTACACAGGATATATAAAGGAGTATACAATTACTCTAACATTCAAATGACATGAAATTTCTATTAAGCATTATTATTTTTATAATATAGATGTGGTTCAGGTAAGAATCAAATTAAACCAAAGCTTGCCAAAACTTGAGAAAGCTTCACCTGAGAAGTGGGCTTTGCTATTTAATTAAGGTGCCAATATGGTATATAGAAAACAGTATGGCTGAGAGTTCAAAGGACCTATTTGTGCAATTACCCAATCATAGGATACCGATCCAATGACCTTACTGTTGTGTGTCTCCACCTGCATCTCTGTATAAAAGAAAGTAATTTAACTAGATGTTTTTAAGTGTCCAGTCTAGCTCTACATTTCTATGATACTGGGCAGGAAAAAAAAATTGTAAAGTAATTTAACCCATCTAACCCTTCGTATCAGAGAAAACAGAGCATTTCTAATGGTGAAATATCTTTAGCATAGACAAGTATTATTCAGAGATTTTATAAAATGCTCCCTCTTTCTAAAAAAGCATGATGTAGGATTCTGTTTTAGAGTGTGAATTATAGTCCTGTTTGAATTCAAGGAATAAATTAGAATAGCTTCTAGAATTTCAGAAACCAGTACAATTTCCAAAAATAAACAAATAAATAAAAGAACTAAGGGCTACTTTATTTTTCAGTAAAAGATATTAAAAAGAAAATAAAACCATCAATAAACACTATTATGACTAAAATTTCTTCGAAGAAAGAACATCTAGTATAAAAATTAAGAAGCACATGTTCATAGGATAAAGAATATAATTTATGTTGCATACTTTATTAAAAGCTCATTCATTTTCCTAATTTATTTCATTTGTCCATTAACGGGGAAGACATTATCTCGGACTAGCATAGATCAGAGAATTGGCTTTTGAAAAACTGGTAGATTAGATGACCTCTCACTTTCTGTCTCTTAATCCCATCTTTCCCTTAAATCGGTTTAATTATCCTGCAAAAACAGAACCACAGCAGTGGCTTATGCAATTTCTTCTTAATGGGGGCATTTTCTCCATCCCTTAGTTTAACTTTATTCTATTTGACTGAACATTGTCATTGACTTTCTATAAAGTTAATCATTTAGGTATCTTTGGTTAAGTACATCTCAGGAATCATAATCAAAATACTGGCCATGGATGACAGAACTATTTGTTGCTTGTGTTTCTTTTTGCTACAGATACTTAAGTACAACCTTTTCTTTTCAGCCATGGCCGGCCCTGCTGTGCCGGTGTCCCATAGCATTCAGAATAAAGTATTTGGATAACAAGTACAAGCCACTTTTGCCCTTGTTCTGTCACTTCTCTAAAGCTTCAGAGGGAAAAAAGGCAGAATACAAAAAATAAAAGTCTTCTTGCCTCATTTGTGTGTTTGATTTGGAATCCCATTATAGTTGTATAATGGCCACCACCACCTTCTGTGAATGACCTTTGGAGACAATAACTGTAGTTAGAATTTTTTTGAAGTTGAACCCCCAATTCTCTATTGCTGACAAGGCCTTATCACATGGTGGCCAAGTTTGTGAGGCTCATCTTTCAAAGGGGACCTGTCTCTATGAAGGAATCTGAGACCAGATACACACAGTTGACTACAAGCTATTTATAGGTTTCTTAGCAGACACATATGCAATGTGCCAGCTCTTTAGAGCCAAAACACCAACATTAAAAAGAATTAATAAGTGGGTTTCATTGTGCACCAAGAGGATACCCGATTATATAAGAAAAGACACAAAGTCACATCACAAGCGAGACCTAAATGACTTTAAACAGAGATTCATTTCTTGCTCACGGAAAGTTCAATCTACAGCTGGAGTGGGAGACAGAGGGATCCAGACTGACCAAATCATCATCTTCAACACGTGGCTCTGGGGGTTATCCTGGGATCCTGGGAGACAACATCCAGCTGACACTAAGTAAGAAACCACAGGATTGCACAGGTGGTTTTCTTTTGTTTGTTGTTGTTTTTTAACATGACTGAGGCATACAAGTGGTAAACATCAATTCTGCCCATATTTTATTGACCAGAATTTAGTCATGAGGCCTTACTTAGATGCAAGGAAGTTGGGAATGGACACACAGCCTCCAGGAAGCCGCCACTTCCGAGCCACAGCCAACCCACTAGGAAGAGAAGATCTCCAGGGCAGCCTGCCATCTTTACCACAGGGAATTTGCAGAAACTCTTGCCAGATGCAAAAATTAAAGCTGGGAAAAAAACCAATGAAGAAATTTGCCAAAACATTTGAGACATGAAATTGTGCATGCTTATTGACTAATATAAAAACAAGTTCTAGAAAAACAACTTAAGGGGCCAAAATATTATATAAATGCTAACACTCAATGACCAGATTTTCTAATTTCCTCAAGCATCCATTGACTGCTCACATTTACAAGAAAATGCAGTGAAAATATAAAATACCATCCGTCCAATTTTTCTAGGCTCATATCCCTTAAGTGTATATTCCTTTTATGCCCAGTTGTCCAGTCCTCCTTGTCCCCTTGTGCTTATTAAGTCCCAACATTTTCCTGAACTGGTAAGGCTCCAGAAACCTCTGTACTTATCCCCGTGTGGAAGATCCCTGACTCACGATGGTTCCACTTATCATTTTCAACTTGAGGATGGTGCAAAGTGATACACATTCAGTAAAAACTGTACTTTAAGTGCCCATGAAACCATTCTGTTTTTCACTTTTAGTATAGTATTCAATAAATTACATGCACTATTCAACACTTTATTATAAAACAGGCTTTGTGTTAGACAACTTTGCCTAGTTCTAGGCTAATGTAAGTGTTCTGAGCACATTTAATGTAGGCGAAGCTAAGATGTGATGTTCTGTGGGTTACGTATCTTACATGCATTTTGACTTACAATATTTTTAACTTAGGATGGGTTTGTTGGGGTGTTACTTCATCTTTTTTTTTTTTTTTTTTTTGAGACAAAGTCTCACTCTGTCACCCAGGCTGGAGTGCAGTGGCACAATCTTGGCTCACTGCAACCTCCACCTCCCAGGTTCAGGCGATTCTTTTGCCTCAGCCTCCCAAGTAGCTGAGACTACAGGTGCCTGCCACCACGCCAGGCTAATTTTTTTATTTTTAGTAGAGATGGGGTTTTACCATGTTGGCCAGGCTGGTCTTGAACTCCTGACCTCAGGTGATCTGCCCACCTTGGCCTCCCAAAGTGCTGGGATTACAGGCGTGAGCCACAGTGCTGGGCCATTACTTCATCTTAAGGTGAGGAGCATTCAGCTAACCCTGCACATATACCCCTACACATAGGGGCCCTATGTCCTATGTCCAAAGGCAGGGGCCACACCTCTCCCTATTCTAGGCCCTCAATCATGCAAAGGTTCATTGATCCTGTGTGGTCCTTCCATGTCCTCACTCCTCTTAACCTTCTCAGTCAGATCGTCCATTCACACTCAGAGTAACTTTCTGCTAACAGGTAAAGGAGTTACATTTTTTCAGGTAAATCTTAATTATAATTGAATTTAAAGCCCTTTAGCATAAGACTCGGAACTAACCCAGACACAATTGCAAAGTGTTTTTGTCCTGGAGATTGAAGAATGACTCAGAATTTACCACCTAGAGGGCCGGACTTTGGTTACCTTGACCTTGATGATGACAGTGCATGGAGCTTGTTATTTTAATTTTAAATTTGATATTAAGTTGATTATGTTGTATTTATAATCCTGCATTCTATTATTTGGAAGAGAACAACTACATACCTAACACTACATGCTAACACTCACTGACCAGATACCTGAGTTTGCCCTGCTGTGGCTGAGGTGGATGGGGTTTTCTAAATATAAAAATCATGTCACCTGCAAACAGAGACAATTTTACTTTCTCTCTTCCTATTTGAGTATGCTTTATTTCTTTCTTTCGCCTGATTGCCCTGGTGGGCGGATCATGAGGTCAGGAGATCGAGACCATCCTGGCTAACACGATGAAACCCCGTCTCTACTAAAAATACAAAAAAAATTAGCCAGGCACGGTGGCGGGCACCTGTAGTAGTCCCAGCTACTCGGGAGGCTGAGGCAGGAGAATGGTGTGAACCCAGGAGGCAGAGCTTGCAGTGAGCCAAGATAGCGCCACTGCAGTCCCACCTGGGCAAAAGAGCAAGACTACGTCTCAAAAAAAAAAAAAAAGAAAAAAAGAAAAAAAAAGAAACTCACTCAAAACCACACAAAACCACACAATTACATGGAAATTGAACAACCTGCTCCTGAATGATTCCTGGGTAAATAATGAAATTAAGGCAGAAATCAAGAAGTTCTTTGAAACCAATGAGAACAAAGAGACAACATACCAGAATCTCTGGGATGTGGCTAAAGCTGTGTTAAGAGGGAAATTTATAGCACTAAATGCTCACATCAGAAAGCTAGAAAGGTCTCAAATCAACACCCTAACATCACAATTAAAAGAGCTAAAGAGGCAAGAGCAAACTAATCCAAAAGCTAGCAGAAGACAAGAAATAACTAATATCAGAGCAGGATTGAGGGAGATAGAGACATGAAAAACCCTCCAAAAAAATCAATGAATCCAGGAGCTGATTTTTTTGAAAAAATTAACAAAATAGATAGACCGCTACCTAGACTAATAAAGAATAAGAGAGAGAAGAATCAAATAGACACAATAAAAATGACAAAAATGACACTGACCCCACAGAAACACAAACTAGTATCAGAGAATCCTATAATACCTCTACCCAAATAAACTAGAAAATCTAGAAGAAATGGATAAATTCCTGGACACATACACCCTCCCAAGACTAAACCAGGAAGAAGTTGAATTCCTGAATAGACCAATAACAAGTTCCAAAATTGAGGCAGTAATTAATAGCCTACCAACCAACAAAAAACCGAGGACCAGACAGATTCACAGCTAAATTCTACCAGAAGTACAAAGAGGAGCTGGAACCATTCCTTCTGAAACTGTTCCAAACAATTGAAAAGGAGGTACTCCTCCATAACTAATTTTATGAAGCCAGCATCATCCTGATACCAAAACCTGGCAGAGACAAAACAAAAAAAAGAAAATTTTAGGCCAACATCCCTGATGAACATAGGTACAAAAATCCTCAATAAAATCCTGGCAAATCGAATCCAGCTGCACATCAAAAAACTTATCCACCACTATCAAGTTGGCTTCATCCCTGGGATGCAAGGCTGGTCCAACATATGCAAATCAATAAATGTAATGCATCACATAAACAGAACCAAAGACAAAAACCACATGATTATCTCAATAGAAGCAGAAAAGGCCTTTGATAAAATTCAATGTCCCTTCATGTTAAAACTCTCAATAAACTAGGTATTGATGGAACATATCTCAAAATAATAAGAGCTATTTGTGACAAACCCACAGCCAATATCATATTGAATGGGCAAAAACTGGAACCATTCCCTTTGAAAACTGGTACAAGACAAGGATGCTCTCTCTCACCACCCTTATTCAACATAGTATTGGAAGTTCCGGCCAGGGCAATCAGGCGAGAGAAAGAAAGAAAGCGTACTCAAATAGGAAGAGAGAAAGTCAAATTGTCTCTGTTTGCAGACAACATGATTTCTATATTTAGAAAACCCCATCCACCTCAGCCACAGATCCTCCATTCACACTCAGAGTAACTTTCTGCTAACAGATGAAGGAGTTAACATTTTCTCAGGTAAATCTTAATTATAATTGAATGTAAAGCCCTTTAGCATAAGACTCGGAACTAACCCAGACACAATTGCAAAGTGTTTTTGTCCTGGAGATTGAAGAATGACTCAGAATTTACCACCTAGAGGGCCGGACTTCTGTCAATTTGTCCATTTGATCCTCCATCCAGTTCTGCACCCTTACTGGAGAGATGTTGCAATCATTTGGAGGAGAAGAGTCACCCTGGCTTTTTTGATTTTCAGTTTGTTTTTTTTTTGTTTTTTTGTTTTTGCTGTTTCTTTCTCATCTTTGTAAGTTTATCTAGTTTTGATCTTTGAGGCTGGCTGATCCTTGGAGGGCTTTTCTGTGGGTACTTTTTGTTGTTGTTGATGCTGTTGTTATTGCTGTTTGTTTTTCTTTCAATAGTCAGGTCCCTCTTCTGTAGGGCTGCTGCAGTTTTCTAGGGGATCACTTCAGGTCCTATTCATCTGGTTCGCCCCGCACTTGGAGATGTCACTCACGGAGGCTGGAGAACAGCAAAGATGGGTGCCTGCTCCTTCTTCTGGGATCTCTGACCTCGACGGGCACCAATCTGATGCCTGTAGGATTGCTCCCCTGCCCTGTTCTGTTCTGTCCTTGAGCCTCTGGCTGGAGTTATTGGAGTTCCTTTAGGGAAGCCCCAACCAATGAGGAAGGATGGGTCAGGATCAGGCCTGAAGAGGTGCCCTGGCTGCAGCCTGCCACAGCCAGTGTGTTGCACTTTAGGGGACACATCTTGAGACTAAGCCATCCAGCCTCCCTGGCTTTAGCAGGGGTAAGTGCAGCCAGGAGCTATAGAGATGGATGCTGTCCTTCCCCCACCCAAGGAGCTTAGCATGTTAGTTGCGAGACCCAGTGCTGGCTGCTGCTCCTGCCCCAAGGAGCTCAGAGGGCTTAGACAGCATACAGCCACAGCATTGGTGCCGGTTTCCCCTTCTGCTGGGAGTTCAGTAGGCTCCAGCTCAGACGCTGTTGAGAATCTGGACAGCTCCAGGGTTGGGATGCTAGGCCCTGGTGGCGTGGGTTCGCAAGTGGAATCTGATCCATGAGTTACACAATTCCGTGGTAAAAACACGGTTTCCTTGGCTGGGCAGCATGCTCACTCACTGCCTCCCTTGGCTTGCGGGGGGGGGCTCCCCTGCCCATGTGGCTCTCAGATAGGCTGCCGCACCACACTGTTCTTCCTCTCCATGGATCACACCAGCCTTCTAGTAAGTTCTGATGAGAGAATCTGGATACCTTGCTTGCCAGGGAGGGACTCACATGCTTATTATGGTACTTTTTTGAGAAAATTTAAACTTTATCAATTTTGTCTCTTTAATATGAAAATTGGGAGAAAATTATAAAAGTTAAAGCTTCTCTAGGGTTGAGGTTGTCATTTAATCTGTCTATCTGCAAATACAATGCATGATCACCCTGGGAATTCTGCAAATGTTTACTCATTGAAAAAATAAATTCCATCTTATATCCCTTCCTCCTTCTTCATACAAATATATTGATGTAGTAGTTGCTTATTAAATATTTCATTGACTTTTTAATCAACCTTTTATATGTCTTGTTTCTATACTCCCAGTCTCTTACTGTTTGCAGCAACTCAGCATTTCAGAGAGTAATCAATAGTGGTGGAATTTGAACCACCATGATAAGCAGAATAGGAAACATTTTATTTGAGTATCTACATTTTATATTATAAGCATCCTCTCCAATCTATTTGTGCAGCCAACTCTTGTAAACACACCTAATGTGATTTAATATAATCAAGATTCAGGACTGCCTTTATCCTGAGAGCAACATAGCTGTGGGTCTCCAATGACTCCTAATTAAGAACTCTTGAACTAAGCTGCCTTTGTCTGTATCAAGGTATTTGGATCACCGTCCTGAGTCCATCTTATGCTCACCTCCATGTCCAGCTGTCTTCTCAGTATCCTTATCTCTTCTGACATCTCTGATGCAAAGGGAGAAGTCCTCCCTACTTGCAGTGCTTTCTAGCTTTTTGTTTCTTTATGTTTATAATCACTATGAATCTCTAATATGCCACAGTGTATTTCTGGTATTTTCAGGTCAAATTGAAGAGTAAGAGTTAATGCAAAATGTTAATTAGATGACCTTTCAGAAGGCTTGATGGGATGTACAATACATTCTCCATTATTTTTGCTTTAGTTGAAGATCAATCGATTTTTTGTTTAGTAACCTGAACAGGCATAAAACTTCATTTTTGCCACGTCATGACTTTTTAGTCATTAGCTATGGTCTGATTATTGGACTTACTTGACATTATGCCTTGTCTTGATATTTTCATTGATTTTTTTTTCAAAGAAACCAGAAGCTCTTTCGATATTTTCTTTACAGTAGGCCTGAAGTATAAGAGCATACTTTTGAGAAATATCAATATTCATAAAGGTGCTGATAGAACATCTCTATCTCATTTTTTATTTTTATAGACAAAAAAAGGAAGCCAAAGTAATAGACCAATATCGAATTTAGAGAGATTTGTGGTATTTTAAAAAACCAAGCTGATAATTAAATAAGAAATAGTGTTGACCTGAGAAGGAAAATTCACTAGTGGGTAATCTTAAACTAGATTATTTTAAAAATGCTTATAAGCATTACTCTTCCCATAAAAATATGCCACAATAAAATACGATGAACCTCTCACCATTACACTGATCACACAGGACAAGATGATTACTAGACTTCTCGAAAGTGGTTGGGCCCAAGGAAAATGTACGGTTTTCAGACATTATATCAAATTATAATGAACACTAAATTGGTCCGTAAAGAAGAACAGAGATTATAAGAAGTATGCATAGATAGGAGGGAACAGAGCTCAGTGCTTGGCCTTGGCAAATGTTGGGGGTTTGGGGACTGACTTTGAGTTTCAGACCCAAGGAATCAACTGAAAGGAGCTGTTCTGTTTCCATCAGACTGTTTTCCTGGGTCACTGCAAAGCCCTTAGCTCCCGTAGCTGCTGGGTGGAGGCTGAAGGAACTCTAGGAAATCTGACGGGCTATATTCTGTGAAGGGCTGATCTCACTATTGACTTTTCCTGGATGGTTCTGACCAGTCTTGCCAATTGATGCACTAGTCCAGTTTTGAAGTTGGAGAGAGAAAACACTCATTTTTTTTTTGTAATAACTTGTTTCTCCACTTTCTCAATATCATTCTACAAATAATTTCTAAAACATATTATTTTCTAAGCACTTTTAACAAAGTGTCATTATTTCTACCTTAAAATGTATAGCATTTTCCTATAAATGCTTATCTTTTCTTGTGACCCATCCTCCTGGCTTCTATCTTTACAGGATTTGCAATCTCTAATGGGATCTTGCCTAGAATGTCAGGTATAGATCAATGACAGCTACCCAAGAAATACGATGGCTGATGGTTCACAACACCTTTTGGCTGGAAAGAAAATTTTCACAGATGGTACCACACACACACATCCACCTCTCCACAGGCACTAGTACTTCTTAATATGTCAGCTAATGCATTTATTAGAATAAAAATATAAATATATCATCTGTCTTATCACTATTCCTCTTTGTCCCTTAATTTCTGCCACCTTTATTAGCTCCTCCAAATATGGATATACTAATATATATGAAATACGTATTATGGATATAATGGAAATAATAATATATATGAAATACATAATTTCATATATATTAGTATATTCTTTATATGTGAAATACATAATTTCACATGAAATATGAAATAATTATATATATAGTATGTGAAATGTAAAGGAGTTACATTTTCTCAGATATATCTGTATTAGTATCTATATATCTGTATTTAGATCTATATTAATATAATCCAGAGTCAATATTGTACAATGTTCTAAAAGCAAATGTACCACTTATCAGGCTGTGGGCTTTTAGCGGATAAGTAGTGTTTCTTTCTTTTTTTTTCTTTTTTCTCTTTTTTTTTTGAGACGGGGTTTCAGTCTATCACCCAGGCTGGACAGTAGTGGCATGATCTCAGCTCACAGCAGCCTCTGCCTCCTGGGTTTGAGTTCAAGCAATTCTCCCACCTTAGCCTCCCGAGTAGCTGGGGTTACAGGGGAATGCCACAACCCTGACTAATTTTTGTATTTTTAGTAGAGATGGGGTTCCACCATGTTGGCCAGGCTGCTCTCGAACTTCTGACCTCAGGTGATCCACCCGCCTCGGCCTCCCAAAGTGCAGGATTGCAGGCATGAGCCACCGTACTTGGCCAGTATTTCTTTACTCTGTTGAAGTTGCCAAATCCTTCGAGCATAAGCTCAGTGGCAATATTTGACAGTTTAGGATTTATGCATTCCCTAGACTGCACAACTTGGCAATGGAAGCAGCCAGTGGCGAAGAGCCACAAACTACTTACCTTTCTCTTGTGCAAAGTCTTAAAGTGAGCAGACCTTGTTTAGGCCAAATAAAAAGTTAATACAACTTTGAAAGCTACATTAATGAGAAGAGAAGAGGACAGACAGAAAAGAGGAGGTGGGGTAGAGAAAGAAAAAGGAAAAGAGGATATTGAGAGAGAAGTAAAGTATCTCCATTCTGTCCTCAGAAGGGTGCACAATCATGGCTTTCTGAGCACAATTGGAGAGAATTGGGTAAGAAGGAACAACAAACAGAAAAATAATAGCCTGAAGAATGTGTAAGTTACCTAATGAAATGTAATATTTTCATCCTTTCCATTAAAGGTCACAGATGTGTGTACATCTGCCTGGAATAACATACGGGACTCGTTTAGTGAAACCATTTGCTCTCCTTCTGAAAATGTCTATAGCAATTCCGTATTTCATCTGAAAGCGTAGCTGCCTATTGATTTCAAGAGTAGCTTCTAGGGAGGCCCTCTGTGTGATTTGAGGACTGATGAAGAATCCATATGTCATGACAGTTCAGACAACAAAAAAAAAAAAAAGGAAAAAGGCTGACTGTAATTCTTTCTCTATTATAATTGTCGGTGAGTTTACAGTTAGTATACTAGACCAAATGATATAATTTGTAAACATGGTGAGTTATGGTTGTGATCTCAGGCCCCAAGGCCAACCCAGTTTGTATTACAAGCTGACATTTCCAAATCCTTTAGAATTTAGCCTTTGGTTGCCCCATAGGAGTAAAAAACCCATAAGCCTTTTGGAATTCATTGATTGGCCACACTGAGGTAAACATACAACTTTCTGAAACAGAAGAAACTGTTTATTTAAAGCCACTTTATTATTTCCACCAAAGAAAAATGGAAAACATTTAAAATACAGAGCATTTTAAAGGATTAAGTGGTGCTGATGTGTGTATGGACTTGCTAGCCCTGAACTGAACTAAAGTTGAACTGAAGTCTCAACTTTCAGATTCTTCGCCACCACCACATAAAGTGGGGCAATCTGGCAAGGTTCTACCCAAGTGGGGAACACACCCTTCTTTATACTGTGATTGCATGTTATGGGTATGTAGTAAAATAAAGCTCAAGCACAACAAGGAAACCTAGCACCCAAAAGAGCATGGCTAGTGCAAATATGGGAAATAAGGTTTTGCTAAATCTGAAAAGCATATTGCAAGGACAAGCAAGCAGCTTGACCTCTTCAGTATGCATAAGGATCACCTAACAGCTTGCTAAAATGGGGACTTCAAACTCAGTAGCTTCAAACTTCAGTAGGCTTTGGGTAGGGTCTAAGAATCCACAGTTTTTTGTAAGCATTGCTAGTAATGCTGCTGGTTAATGAATCACACTGAAAAATATTTGAAAAGACCATTTTGATATGCATCATTCAAAAACACACATATGAAAGTTTCTATGTAAAATTTCTTTCAATTATTTATTTATTCATTACCTGTGATTAATCTACTCGTGCAAATTAGTAGAAAAGATTTACTCAAATGATGAGAAATCTTTATTTTCTTAAAATACATTTCAAGATAGTTTACAATGTTCAGAAACTATTAGGTGAACCAAGAAAATAAAAATGAGTAAAACTATGAAAATTGTCACTATTAACTTAATAAAGATTGCCAACATGGCATTTTTCCAGTAAAATAGTAAGTAACAGTTGCTTGAATATGGATTCTTTTTTGGCTCTGAATCAACGTTTTAAATTGTTTTGCATGTGGAAAAATTTCATATGCTAAATTGCAAGTAAATAGGTCTATTTGTTTATTGGCTCATGTATATACATGAGCATGAGTGTCTCAGATTTGTAGCTAATGCAGGACTAGTGGTGATTACAATGTGTCTCTTAAAAATTAGAGGAGGAAGAAGAGAAGGAGAGGGAAGAGGCAGAGGAGAAGAAGGAGGAAAAGAAATCAAACTAACCTCCCCACACTAAATTTACTCTTATTTTGTGGTGTCCAGCCTCCAAGATGATACCCAGTGATCTCTGCCTCCTGGTATATATGCCATTGTGTAGTTCCTTCCCACGTTGTATCAGTGGTGGGTTTAGGTAACCAATAGAACATGGCAGAAGTGATGGTTTGATGCCTCTGAGTCAGGGTTATGAAAGACATTGTGGTTTTTGCCTTGCTTTTTCTGAGAGTTATGGGGGGAAGCCAGATGCAGTGTCTTGAAGACACTTAGGTAGCCTTCTGGAAAAGCCCACGTGGCAAGGAATTGAGGCCTCTAGACAACTGTCACATGAGTTAACCAGCCCCAGCCAACACTTCAAATGACTGTAGCCCTGGCTGACATCTTCACTGCAACTCTAAGAAAACCATCCAGCCAGAAGCACCAGCAGCTCTCAGTTCCCTGACCCTTAGAAACTGGCGTTATGGAAGAGGTGGAGCCAGGATGGCCGAATAGGAACAGCTCGGGTCTACAGCTCCCAGCCTGAGCGACACAGAAGATGGGTGATTTCTGCATTTCCGTTTGAGGTACCAGGTTCATCTCACTAGGGAGTGCCAAACAGTGGGTGCAGGACAGTCGGTGCAGCGCATTGTGGGCGAGCCGAAGCAGGGCGAGGCATTGCCTCACTCGGGAAGTGCAAGGGGTCAGGGAGTTCCCTTTCCTAGTCAAAGAAAGGGGAAACAGACGGCACCTGGAATATCGGGTCAGTCCCACCCTAATACTGTGCTTTTCCAACGGGCCTGGAAAACGGCACACCAGGAGATTGTGTCCCACACCTGGCTCAGAGGGTCCTATGCCCACGGAGTCTCGCTGATTGATAGCACAGCAGTCTGAGATCAAACTGCAAGGTGGCAGCGAGGCTGGTGGAGGGGAGCCCGCCATTGCCCAGGCTTGCTTAGGTATACAAAGCAGCCAGGAAGCTCGAACTGGGTGGAGCCCACCACAGCTCAAGGAGGCCTGCCTGCCTCTGTAGGCTCCACCTCTGGGGGCAGGGCACAGACAAACAAATATTCAGCAGGAATCTCTGCAGACTTAGATGTCCCTGCCTGACCGACAGCTTTGAAGAGAGTAGTGGTTCTCCCAGCACGCAGCTGGAGATCTGAGAACGGACAGACTGCCTCCTAAAGTGGGTCCCTGACCCCCAAGCAGCCTAACTGGGAGGCACCCCTGAGTAGGGACAGACTGACACCTCACTCGGCCGGGTACTCCTCTGAGACAAAACTTCCAGAGGAACTATCAGACAGCTGAATTTGTGGTCTCACGAAAATCTGCTGTTCTGCAGCCACTGCTGCTGACACCCAGCCAAACAGGGTCTGGAGTGGACCTCTAGCAAACTCCAACAGACCTGCAGCTGAGGGTCCTGTCTGGTAGAAGGAAAACTAACAAACAGAAAGGACATCCACACC
>NW_026652276.1:21115288-21242947 GCF_009828535.3 Hylobates moloch
AAAATAACAAAAATAAGTATTAATAAACAAGTAGGAGCAAAAAAAAAAAAAAAGAAACTGCGGTATAATAAATATTTCTTATTTTAACCTTAAACTTTGAGTTAACCAGCCCCAGCCCACCCTTCAAATGACTGTAGCCCTGGTTGACATCTTCACTGCAACTCTATGAAAACCATCCAGCCAGAAGCACCAGCAGCCTTCAGTTCCCTGACCCTTAGAAACTGTGTGTTATAATAAATATTTCTTATTTTAACCTTAAGCTTCGAAGTAATTTCTTTATGAAGCAATATAAGAAATAATACAATTCTCATTTAAAGTTGCTATATAAAATGTCTGTGATGGGGCTCTCAAACCATCTGCCATTTGACCTTGTGATGTTCTAGTGTCTAAAAAAAGGAAAAAGAGAAGGAAACTCACTTCATAAAATTTAGCATGTTCATTCATTACCAATGGCTAATATATTCTGATACTCCAAGAAGAGAGATAATTAATAAATAAATTTTCTTTTGTACCATATTGCATAGAAAGTTTCAACATACTCCTTTTAAGTTAGAGTACTTAACATTATGTGAAATTAAAGGCAAAACCACAGTCTTTGATGGAATCTTGTCTTGCTAATCACAAATCTAACTCTATAAGAGTCTCAAAAATAATATAAATATTAATTCCTTGTAATTTCATACCCATTCTTAATCATATGATTTTGAATGAGGGGAAAAGATCACAAACAATAGATATTTCATCACCCTTCAATCTTGGAATTATACTACAATTCCTCATTTTTAATAAGTTAACTTTAAGAAATAGCCAACATATTTTCTACATCATCTTAGACTCTAGTTTGAAATTAAAGAACAGATGATCCCTAACAAGAAAAGATTGTAACCTTTTGTTTAATCTTATAGCTTTGCGTTCCCAAATAGTCATACTAATATCTATAAATACATTTTTTATTTACAAAACATATGGGGAAATTTGTTACGATCTTGATTATACTCAGTGAATCTTCAAAATTAGTTTGAAGTGTCACCAAATGTAACTCACAGAAAAATATAGTTTTAATTTTGAACAAGTCATGTATTGCTGATGGATAGCCATAAAATGTATATTAAAATGTGGTGTAATGGTAATACCCTTTTTAAGAAGAAATTGAACCTCATCAAGGCAATTGAATCTATGAAGGTAACTTGTAACTAAAAATTAGGTGATTTAAAATATTGTAAAAACTAAGGCCAAATTTGGCAGACCTATGAGATGGGCAAAGGGTGCCCTACCTGCCCTTCCTTTCATGATACCTAAACACCTGGAATTTCAGATTTCGAAAACCTTTCTCTTTAAAAGATAATTTTTCTATTATCATAGGTTTTTATATTCTGCTACCAGACAACTATCTTAACAACTGAAGTAACTTAGACTGTTCTCATAAATACATTTAATGTGGGTGCTACTTCCCTGACTCCTTCAAAATAAGGATGTTTTGGGGAGCCAAATACCCTGAGGCCTTATTATTCATAACATATATGCAGTTACTTATTTCATATGAATAAGCACAGGCCTACTAAAATGTTTTTCCAAATTATATATCTAAGTTTGAAACATCAGTTAAATATTGATTGGCTGTTTTGATATTTCAGGCAAAACTGGGAGGACTTTTTTTTTTTTTTGAGATGGAGTCTCCCTCTGTCACCCAGGTTGGAGTGTAATGGCACGATCTTGGCTCACTGCAACCTCTGCCTCCAGGGTTCAAGCGATTCTTCTGCCTCAGCTTCCCAAGTAGCTGGGATTAGAGGTGCCCGCCAACATGCCTGGCTACATTTTGCATTTTTAGTAAAGATGGGGTTTTGCCACGTTGGCCAGGCAGGTCTCGAACTCCTGATCTCAGGTTATCCGCCTGCCTCGGCCTCTTAAAGTGCTGAGATTACAGGCATGAGCCACCATGCCCGGCCCCCTGAGAAGACTATTTCTATAAGAATATATAAAGGTTATCAATAGACATTTTATAATAGAGTTATTAACACCAGTTTCTATAGCATTAGAATACCAATGGCTTGGTAAATGTTTAAGGAAAACATCCGATGAAATCAAGAAAGCTAGTGTTTTCATATATAATTCATAAAAAAATATATATATATATAACAGACACATGTATATTATATTACACAGATATGTATGTGTGTATATATATATAATTTCAATAGGTAGTAACAAATAATTTGTTTAACATTACTAATTGAGTTATTAAACAGATTATGGTCAATACTGAAATGAATAGTGTAGAAAATTTTAAGTCTTGTGAAATTTTAAGGACAACACAATCAAACTGTTGAATCATTATTACATTATTTTATAAAATAATTTGGCCACGATGTAAACATAAATTCAGATGTTACAAATCATAACACTGCCATTTTTAAAACTTCATAAAGACTTTCCACCTTAGATGGAATAAAATCCACACTCCTTGCCATAGCTTACACAGACCCACATGATCTGGCCCACCTCACCTCATCTAGTAACACTCACTTCCCCTTCCAATACTCCAGCCATGTTTGTCTTATTTTCTGTCCCTAGAACACACTGTGCATATTCCTCCTCAGAGCACTTTGTATTTGATGTTTTTAACAAGGTACCACTGCTGCCTTTATTTACTGGATTTGCAATCTCTAATAGGGTTTTCCTCAGAATTCCAGGTACTGATCAAATAGTAGCAACTGAAAAAACAAAACAAAACAAAAATACCTTTTTTTTTAAGAGAAAACTTAATGATTTCAATATCTATTAGCAAAGAAGTAAACTTACAACTTTTGAGTGGTGATCATGGCTTATTCTACTAGTGGATTCTATCTCTCTAGCTCCTGCTCTCTCTCTTTCTCTGTTCTGTCAGCAGTAAACTGATATAAAAACTAGACAATGACATTATAAGAATAGTACAGTATGGACTAAATATCCTGAAAAATAGATGCAAAAATTATTCACAAAAATTTGGCAAATTAAATTCAACATAACTAGTGGGGTTTATCCCTTGAATTCAAGGCTGGTTTAACATTTGAGAATAAATATATACAATTTACCATATTAAACTACATTTCAGGCTAGCTGTGGTAGCTCATGCCTGTAATCCCAGCACTTTGGGAGACTGAGGTGGGAAGATTACTTGAGCCTAGGTGCTCAAGACCAGCCTAGAGAACAGAGTGAAAACCTACTCTACAAAAAATTTAAAAACTAGGGGGATATGGTGGCATGTCCCTATAGTCTCAGATACTCTAGAGGCTGAGGTGGGAGGATAGCTTGAGTCCAAGAGGTCAAGACTGAATACTTTCCTATTAAGATTGGGAATAAGGCAAGAATGATGATTCTCACCAATCATTTTCAGCGTTGAACAGGAGGTTGTAGGAAGTAGCAATAAGACAAGGAAAAGAAATAAAAGGCCACAGATTGGAAAGGAAAAAATAAAATTGTCTCTAAATGCGGATGACATAATTGTCTACAATTCCGAAGACTATGAAAAGGCTATTGAACTAATAAGAGAGCTTAGTAAGGGGGTAGGATACAAGGTCAACAGACAAAAATCAGTTGTATTACTGTATATTGTATGCTAGCACTACATAATCAGAATTAAGTTTTAAAAATACCACTTACAACAGCATAAAAATGCAAAATTCTGTACAGTAAAAACTACAAAGACTTGCTGAGTGAAATCGAAGAACACTTAATCAAACAGAGGGATTACCCTGGTAGCTCATGAATCACAGGTGTCAGTTCTCACTAATTGATGTATAGGTTCAGTGCAATTTTAATCAAAATTCCAGCAGGCTTTTTGGGTCATACTTGGCAAACTGATTCTAGTTTATATTAAAATGCAAAAGACTAGACTAGTCAAAATAATTTTGAAAAAGAAAAACAAATTTGGATTAATTCATGCCATAAATAAATTGTAGTTTCTACAGGTTAGTCAGAGATATTTCTGCTATAAATTTCCACCAACAAAACTTGCCATCAATTATGTGTGTGCATATAAAAAGGCTGGTAAAAAAAAATAGCATGCTAATAAATGCAAAACCACACAATCCCTAGAAGATAGCATGGGAGGAAATCTAGGTGACCTTGGGTTTGGTGATGAATTTTTAGATGCAACACCAAAAGTAAAATCCATGAAAGAAAAAAAAATCAATAAGTTGCACTTCATTAAAATTAAAAACTTCTGCTCTGCAAAAGACATTATGACAATTAAAAGACAAGCCACAGATTTGAAGAAAATTTTTGCAGGGCACATTTCATAAAGGACTAGTCTTCAACATATACAAAGAACTCTTAAAACTCTACAATAAGAAAACAACCAACCTACTTTAAAAAAAATGGGCAAAAGATTTAAACAGAAATTTCACCAAAGAAGATATATGGATGCAGAGAAGCACATGAAAAGATGTTCAGCATCATATGTCATTAGTGGATGCAAATTAAAACAACAGTGAGATACCACTATGCATGTATTAGAATGGCTAAAATCCAAAACATTAACAACAAATGTTCTTATGGAGCAAAAAAGAATTTTCATCAATGGTGATAGGAATGTTAAATAGTATTGCCACTTTGTAATTCCATTTGGCAGTTTCTTACCAAATTAAATGAACACTTAATCATATTATCTAGCAATTACACTCCTTGGTATCTACCCAAATAAGTTGAAAACTTCTGTTCACACAAAAACCTGCACATAGATGTTTATAGCAGCTTTATTCATAATTGCCGAAACTTGAAAGAACCAAGGTGCCCTTCAACAAATAAGTGCATAAACTAATTGTGCTACATATGTACAATAGAATACTCTTCAGCAATGATAAGAAATGAGCAATCAAACTACAAAAAGACATGGAGAAACTTTAAATGTATATTGCCAAGTGAAAGACACCATTCTAAAAAGGCTACGTAGTGTATATTCAAGCTTTATGACATTCTGGAAAAGGCAAAACTATGGAGACAATAAAAGGACCAGTATTTGAAAGGGACTCCAGGGGAGGGAAAGAGGGATGAATAAGTGCAGTGCAGGGGATTGGGGGGAAAGTGAAACTATTCTGTATGATCCTGTAGTGGTAGATACATGCCCCTATACATTTGCCAAAACCCATGGAATGCATAATGTAAAGAGTGAACCCTAATGTGAAATACAGACTTTTGTTAATAAAAATGTATCAATATTGACTTATCAATTGTAACACATGTAATACACTAATGCAAGATGTTAATTATAGGGGAAACTATTGAGGGAGCAGTGACAGCATAAGTAGGAGCTCTTTAGTTTCAGTTAATTTTATCTGCAAACTGAAACTTCTCTAAAATATAAAAAATAATTACAGAGACAGGAAAAAGCATGCTGCTGTCATAGTGACTTACTAAAAAAAATAAGGTAAACACATAGGGTGTTAAAAGGGAGCTTGAAAATTTGGAAGGAGCCTGCGTTATCAAAAGAGTCTTGAAATAAATTTAAAACCTTTGGAGGTGATAGTAAAGACAAATAACTAAGAAAAATTGCTGTTCCCATAAAACTCAATGTCTAAAATGTGCTTTTGATGAAATAAGCACTATCTAAGTCTATTTTATAGATGTTACCTTAATTTAATAATATATAGTTCTGCATTTAAATAAGGATTATCTGAAAATATTATAATTCCTATGCTAAAAGGGGCTTTACATATATTATCCCCAAATCTCATACAAGAAGTTAGTACCACTCCATTTCATAAAGAAGAAAACATAGATTTTAGGTTAGATCGACCCAGATTTGAAACCTACTAGCTGGGTCTCTCTAACCTAAAATCTGTACTTTTCTTTAAAGAATAAATGGAAATTTCAGGAGCCATGAAAGCCAAGTTGTGGAGAAATATTTGGGGGCAGGTGGAGTTTCTCCAAATCCACAAGATAATAATCACATTGTCGAAAGTATGTTGGGTAGCAGGAATAACTTCCAAATAAGCTGAAGGCTGATGTTTGGTCATAGAAAAAATGGTATCATTGGATAATAGAATTAATTCCTGGATGAGAAAACTAAGGTCCTTTCCAATATTTGGCTGCTTTATTTGATGAGACTTATAATTTCCCCTAATATCCATTTTCCCCCTTTTTCTTTTGTGAAAAGAGCCAACCTAGTCTTCACAGAGGTATGTGGCTGCTCTTCCAGAGACTACATTTCCCAGCCTTCCTTGCAGCGTGTTCTCATGTGACTTAGTTCTGGACAGTGAATGAGTAGAACTGATGTGTGACTCTTTGGGGTCACGTTGTTGAAAGATGCTTACTCTCTACCCCCTTCCTCTGCTGGAATGTAGATGTGTGGTGGTCATGAAGTGTGGTAGGAGCGAGCCAGCTTTGGCCATTCTCATGAGAATAAACAAGTAAAATCAGAGGAACCTGAGGCGGTGGATGGCCTTACAAAGCAACGATGCTCCACCTGCCTAGACCACCCACCAACTCAGAGTTTACATGAGAGAGAAATAAATCTTCTACCTTGCTTAAGCCACTTTCATTTAGGTTTTGTTAAGGCAGCCAAAACAATCCTGATATTAATACCTCTTAAGTCCGATTTTAGTGTTGTCACCTTTGGATATTTATTACACTTAAATATTTACCCTGCTCACTAATTTATCAAAATATATTAATTTCTTTTTATACGAATGAACAAGATGGATATTTTCAATCGGTATTGATATAGCTTAATTAGGAAGTTTTGATTTCAGGTCCACAGACTACAGTTGATATACTATAAATTGAGTATTCCTTATTCTAAACACTTAGAACCAGAAGTGTTTTGGATTTTGATTTTTTTCGGATTTTGGAATATTTGCAAATACATCATGAGATAGCTTGGGGATGGGACTCAAGTGTAAACACTAAATTCACTTATATTTTATGTACATCTTATACATGTAGCCTAAATATTATTTTATACAATATTTTAAAATAATTTTATGCATGAAACAAAAGTTTGTGTTAAGTACTTATGTGTAAAATCTGTTTCTGGCATTATGGTGGCACCCCAAAAGCTTCGGATTTTAGAGCACTTCAAGTTTCAGGTTTTCAGATTAGGGATGTTCAATCTGTATTACTGTTCTCATAAATCTAATTGACTAAAACTTACAAGAGATTCAATTTCAACTTTCACAGGCAGCATTTATATATGCTACGTGAAGAGCACATCATTATTGTTGGTTTATTTACTGTTATGTTGGGTAAGAATCAGTTGAATTTGTTTAGCCTACCTTGACAGATTTTTCCTCACTCTTCTGACTTACTGGAAACCAGTCCAGTCAATAAAAACAATTTCTCCAATGCAACCAGTTGAAAAATGTCTGTTAATTTCTGAAATATCTTGAGGTAAGAAAGAGGTAATCAGGGATTTGGAACGGGTTTATTGGACCCAAATTCATGTTGTAGTGAGGATATTTATCACAGCTGTAATTATAGGATTTTTTTTTTGATACAGCCTCAGAACTTGCTTCATCAAAAGCATTTTCTGTTTTTTAGTATCATGCTAAATCTGACTAGAGCATCCAGGCTCTGTCTCTGCTTGTTTCCAGTATAGAGGCTAAGGGTTTGCTTTTAATTCAACTATTCCCAAATGGAACACTTGCTGAAGTTAAAAATGAGTATGTCCTCATTTTCTTGCATGGTTAACACAAAGTAAACTTAGGTAAAATTTTGATAAATATAATTCTTTTGAGTGATGCACCAGATAGGTCACCAACTAGGAATCTAATTTTACTCTCATTAATTAATATGCTTTTGAATTATTTGCAGTGTTATCCATACACATTCAAACCAATATTGGACAATTCAATTAGCTAGAAGAGATTGCCATGTCTTATTTATTCAACAACTAATTTTTTTCCAAGGTGAATGGAAGTAGAGGCTAATCAAAATATTATTTGAAGGTTCCCTGTTTTAGTCCCCTCTGGTCTATTAGATGTTTTAAATGTCTTGACTCACAAGTTCAGTTAAAATATTTCATCTCAGATATTTCCCTTCAACTTCCCTATCCCCATCCCAATCTTACCTTATTTCCTTTAGAATCTGGAAACTTTTCTTTCTTTCTTTTCTTTTCTTTCTTTCTTTCTTTTTCTTTCTTTCTTTCTTTCTTTCTTTCTTTCTTTCTTTCTTTCTCTTTCTTTCTTTCTTTCTCTCTCTCTCTCTCTCTTTCTTTCTCTCTCTCTTTCTTTCTTTCTCTTTCTTTCCTAACTTCCTTCCTTCCTTCCTTCCTTCCTTCCATCCTTTTTTTTTGTATTCCTTGGTCCTGCTGCGTTCTTTAGGTTGGTCTAGATCACCTAGATTTCTTCACTTCAGTACTTCAGTTTAATAAGAAGTACACGTGTCCTTTTCTGATTCCTAGCTTCCACTAAACTAAAATTAGTGTAGTGCTTTGAGATTCGGGCCCACTGTTAAAACACCATGTTTGTAACACCTTGCTCCTCCTACACCGAAGTAACTAAATTGCACAATTTTCAACTATAGGCACACTGATTTTATTGAGTAGTCAAAAAGTAGATACAAGAGAGACATAATTGGTTGCTACATTGAAAAGCAGAAATACAGTGAAATCTTAAAATGGTTATAAAATGAATGTGAGAGACAGTATTGCATAGTGGACACTGTAACCAGTCCCTCCACACCGCTCTGTGTCTCAGGTTTTGCTTGTTAAAATTTTGATTAAATACAAAATAATATTTATAAGTAATCAAAAGGTATGGGAGTGATACAGCCTTCATTCTTGAATGTACTATTCACTTATCTAGTTCAAAAAAGTAAAAAACTTGGTCTGTGAAGCTCCTTACGTGCCCTGCCTGAATCCCATCTTTCTCCCTCTCTCAAGAAGTCACTTTATCTTGAATTTTGGAAACTTAATGTCACAGGCTTTCTATTTTTTTTGTTCTTAACCTATAAAATGAATATAATAGAGAATTCAATAACCCCATCAAGTATAGGGTTAAATATCAAATCTAGTATTTCATAGGGTTTTGGATATTAATAGATTAGTTTTTATTCTAGGTGTTACAGGTAAATCACCTGGCATTTGACTTAGCAGATAAATCAATGAAAATGGCCATTGTGACAACGGTGATAGTAATGATGGATAAGCTTAATATTGTCGTGTTTACTGTTGCTTTTGTTCATCTTTATGTTCAACAAAACATCAGACTACTTGTTAGTTTCCTTTAAGGCATCCTGAAAACACAAGACTTACCTATTTTTTTAAGGTAAATAACTTCTGCTACACCAATGAAAGACTCCTATAAGAATGCCTACATATTGAGGGAGGAAATCTTGGGATCCAGGAACTTTGGGAAACAAAGATCTCTTGTGAGTTTATAGAAAAATCAGCTGGATCCTGCAGAAATTTTTTATTCATCAGAAATTTGTTTCAAACATTTCAAAATTTCTGAGCCATGCTTTCAACCTAAGGTGACGTTTTAAATCTGTGGATAATATTAGCACACTTGTGGCTGAGATTTCGTTGCATTTACCTCTCCTTTGTGCTCGCCCAGAAAACAATTATTTGCAATAATGCTTCTGTCTCTTGAACTGGAAATTATATAATCATAATCAAAGTGCTCAAAATTACCAACTCATATATTAATCTGACAAAGCCAAAGAAAATCATTTTAAAGGGCTATGGAATATGAAACTATACAGATGAGAGAACAGTTGTATTCAAGCAACTCCTTTGGTTGGAAAAATTATGCTTTGGGCATGGTTCGGAAAATAATGATTTAAAAAAGCATTCAAATGTCACTTGTGGTCAATTTCATTGCCTCTAGATAAAAATCACACACATCACCGTATCTTAGAGAATAGTGACTCTTTATCGCTTTGCAAAAATCTCCATGTAACACACATTCATAAAACTATACACATCATAGGCCTAAATTTGGATGAATTTTTAGAAGGTGAATACTTCCAAGTTACCATTCACTCAGATCAAGAAACAAACATCTTCAGCATTGTACTGACTGTTTTTAAATATGCATTTCTGATCATGTTTCTCTTGCTAGGCAAGAAGGTAAAAATCAAAACCTCTGTCTATAATGCTTGGATTAAAAAAAAAAGATTTAGTCAAATAATCTCTTGGCATACCAGTTGATAAATTTGATCAATCACAGCTGATTTACTATTGAAAATGATGGCCTTTTACCAGGCCACTTATATTGATGGGGAAAGTTGGATCAAATGCACAAAGATGATCAATTTTTTATTGACTTATGTGTACACAGGGCCAGCCAGTAAGTATCATAGAATATCATACTTGTCAATGGCTTGATGATTTGGTTTTGTATCTATAATGAGGCCAAAATATAATTTCATGCCTTGGCCAAAGAATAAATATTTGGCCACCTTTCTTTGAGTCAGTCTCTCTCTCTCTCTCCCTCTCTCTGTCTCAGATTTATGTTAGTGGGTAAAGTTGTATTTGATGGATAACCTCTTCCTCTTTTTCATCAAATTTAGGTGGTAAAAAGTACATTTAGTAGAATAATATCAACCCACATAAAAATCTGATTATCGTGAGTTTCATTTTAAAGAAAGGTTTTACAAATTCATTTAAAATATGTATTATCTTTTTTTCTCTTTAAATATGGTTTTTGGCCAGGCACGGTGGCTCATGCCTATAATCCCAGCACTTTGGGAGGCCAAGGCAGGAAGATCAGTTCAGGTCAGGAGTTCAAGACCAGCCTGGCCAACATGGTGAAACCCTGTGTCTACTAAAAATACAAAAAATTAGCTGGGCGTGGTGGCACCCACCTGTAATCCCAGCTACTCGGGAGGCTGAGGCAGGAGAATCGCTTGAGCCCAGGAGATGGAGGTTACAGTGAGCCGAGATAGCACACTGCACTCCAGCCTGGATGACAGAGCAAGACTCCATCTCTGAGTTAATAAATAAATAAAATAAATATGGCTTTTGTTATACGTGGTATACGAAATCTTTTGTAAAGCGACTTTGCGAAATCCTTTTGTTAAGCTATCCTGAATCAAGTATTTGGATGTTGTTGCCTGGTAGTCATCTCCTGGCACAAAAGGATCTAACAGAGAAGCAACTCATGTGAATGAAAAGTGTCTTTAAATTTATATATATATATATATTCTAGCTCCAGCTTCAGAAAGCATGGACAGTCATTCGCCTCTGTTCAAGAGAAGAATTAGGATTAGCCCATTTTGGCTGAAAAGTGTCAGTAGTGTCCATGAAAATATAAATTTTTCTATGCCTGTTGAATTCTAAAGACAGATGAAAGGTGGAATCAGGAAGCCAAAAAGGGGGCATTTTTTCTTCATCTCAACAAGAGTATTACACTTGGTAAGCAGAGATGGATAGAGACAGAGATAGAGATAAAGGTAATGATAGAGAGATACAGAGAGAGAGAAAATTAAGAGCAGTTAAAATCAATGTATTTCTTCATACCTTCTCTCCAGATATATTTAAATAGCAGGTCATTTGTCTGTTATTAAGACCATTACATGCCCTTCATTTAATAAAATATCCTTCCTATGGCAAACATTAAAAAACCAACAATTAGTACAAAATGCAGATTCATAGTATGAAGATGTATTGCAAACCTTAAAAATAATTTTTTAAAGCTATAGAAATAGCTATTTCAAATATTAAAATATTGATATTCATATATAATGTTCATATAATACGATGAATAAACGTGCATATTGTATAATTTGTAAACATGTGGTATATGGAGGTCTCCATTTTTAATTTTCTATTATAGAGCTAATGAAAAATTAAATGTTCAGTTTGGTTTAACAAAACTAAACATTACAAATATGTTTTCGATAAATAGTGAGTTCCATTCTACCTTACGTCCCTAGATTCCATGCCACTTCTCAGAAGTAGCAACTATCAAGAGTTGTTAAGGCCTGTCTTCACGAAATCTTTCCATGAAATTACGGAACACATGCCTATATAATCAAGATAGTGGGTTTAGGTCACAGTCCACAAATTGACGTATGCAGGAAATATTGTACTTATTTCCCTAGAACCAACTAAATATCAACATCTAGTTTCCAGCCAACTAGGAAATTCAAATTAAGTCATCCTCCGCAGAGGGATGTTTAATAAAGCTAAAAACCTCTTTCTGTTAACCTCTTTCAGACTCCCCAGTTCCCTGTCCAGCATCAGAATATGAGTTTCCAATTCTAACACGACCCATAAACATCTCCTCCTTCCTAAGAGTCTGTTTTATAAATGTGTGTCCATTATATTACCATGCTTACATTTTATTAATCATTTTTAAGATCTGCTAATACCTTGAATATTGCAAAGAAGTCTTACAAACTAGTATGAAAGTAATTCTTATAAATCAATATAAAAATTGTACAAGTCAATATAAAAAAGATAATTTCAAAAAATTAAAAATGGCCAATGCACACACAAAATCAGCCTATTACTAGTTTTCAAAGAACAGTAAGAAGATGCCTGTTCCCTATTAAATTTTGCAAAGATTAAAATAATCTTATTAACTTGTGTGAATGAGGTTACATAGATATAGTTATAGCGTGCACTTTAGTTGAGAATATGTATTCATACAATCTTTATGAAGAGTGGCTGGCTAGATGACAATAACATGTAGAAATTTGTCCTGACGAATAATCATGATTAACCATAAAAATATTTGTTAAGAAAGGTATTTTTAAAAGAAAAAAGCCTAACAATAAATGATTAGTTAAATTATTATATAAAGTAATACAATAAGTTAATTAATAACTGTTTTTATAAAACTATTAATACAAAAAATATTCAAGACAGGATTTTTTAAAAAGAGAGCTTTTTATACAAGTTTTATAAAATACGTATTTGTGCTAAGAATAAGGTAGACAAAGAACAGGATGTTAATAATATGCTAGGTATTCATATACTTTGAAATTTTCTCTATTTTTCAAATTCTCTTAAAAGATTTATATATTTCTCTGTCATTATGGGAACAAAAAACCTTCAAATCACAGTGAACCACAATTATTCTTGTAAATAAATGAACATAGGTTTTAGATAAGTTTTATATTTATTTAAAGTAATTAAGTACACAGGTTCAAAAATATTGTTATCTGCCTCCCTTCCATACTTTTTGTTGTTGTTGTTGTTGAGACAGAGTCTCGCTCTGTCACTCAGGCTGGAGTGCAGTGGTGCGATCTCGGCTCACTGCAAGCTCCTCCTCCTGGGTTCATGCCATTCTCCTGCCTCAGCCTCCTGAGTAGCTGGGACTACAGGTGTCCGCCACCACGCCCGGCTAATTTTTTTGTATTTTTAGTAGAGATGGGGTTTCACTGTGTTAGCCAGAATGGTCTCGATCTCTTGACTTCGTGATCCGCCCACCTTGGGCTCCCAAAGCGCTGGGGTTACAGGTGTGGGCCACTGTGCCCGGCCACCTCCCTCCCATACTTCTTGCCATCAAATCCCATTCTCTAGGAGTAAACACTTATAACTGTTAACTTTTTTTTTCTGATACTTATTTTCACTTGTCTAGATAATATGCTTCAACCCATTGGTCTGGTTTATTGATTTTAGCATATTTATATTGCTATCTTCTGTTTACTTAAAAGATTCCAGTGTAGATCTATCTCTAAGTTATTTTGTTGATAACATTTGAAATATTAGGTATTTTACTATGGTAATTAATATCTTTATTTTCTTTTTTACGACACCTCACTTTACAAAATGAGGTTTGTAGTAAAGCCTAATTATCTTTAGCTCTCTAACTACTCTCCCTCAGTATCTTTTCAACTTCTAGTCTCAGAATTTTTTATTTTGCACTATCAAGGTTAATTATATTGTATTTTTTTCACATAAATGTAGTCCTATTTTTTATACTTTTTATAAAATCATCTTTAAAATTTTAAAATAAACAAATATATTTTATAAATAAATCCATAAAAATGTTTCATTATTTTGACAATATAAATATTTCATAACAGAGCTAGTCTTCCATTTTCGTTTTCTTTATTTTCATTTGATTTTATTCCTTCTTGTGTAGCTTTCAGTTTTCCCTGGAGTCTCTAATTGCCTTTCTATTCATCTTTTCCTAATTTGCCTTTGTATTGTACTGTCATTCTTCTCATTTATTATATAACAAACAAATATAAAATTCAATGTAAAGGACAGTGTACATAGAATCAATATTAGAGTCATTCTTATGTATTTTTCCTTTTCTATTTTTTATTTTCTCTAATTTTGCCAGCAGAGATAGACTGCCAGGAGAAGACTCTGGTTTCTTGCTTTAGGGACTGAATTTTCCTGGGAGATACTTTCCATCTCCACAAAATTGCTTACAAAAACTAAATTTACTGTGGACTTAGTTTTATGTTTCTAATAAAAGAAAAAACGAGTGCATATGGAAAAAAATATGAGGAGAGAAAGATTATTCCTATGTTAATGGAACCTCTAAATGTGTATTTTTAAAAAACAGATAAGCCTCATATCCTCCCTCCTCAGAGGCCTCTGTAGAGCAATAATAAAGAGTCCTAAAATCATTAAAAAACATAATGAATAATTTTTTTACAAAGAGATGGTCTGTATGATAGGAATGATCAGAACATATTTCTAGAGAGCTGATGGAACAGTAGAAATTGCTAAAGCAGTATGTGGAAAACCACAGAGACAGATAAATCCAAAGAATGAGCCAATTTACCTTACAGAAAACAGAAAAGAGACACAAAGCTGAGGAGGAAAATAGAAAGCAGAAAAATAAAGATGTGAGAGCAGCATGGGGCTGAAACTAGGGAGATGAATTGAAAGTCTGTGTATGGGGGCTCTCCCTCCCACTACACCCTATTTTTTTTTTTTTTTTCAGAGAACGTCTTCAGCTATACAAAAATATTTTAAAATTTCCTTCTCTAAAAATTGAAAATACTCTAGAGAAAAGACTTCACACTTTGACAGACTATCACTATTAAAGAATAGTATTACCCATATAGACAGACGACAAACAACTTTTTTTTTTTTTTTTTTTTTTTTGAGACAAAGTCTCGCTCTGTCACACAGGCTAGAGTGCAGTGGTGCAATCTTGGCTCACTACAACCTCTGTCTCTTGGGTTCAAGTGATTCTCCTGCCTCAGCCTCCCAAGCAGCTGGGACTACAGGCACCCGCCACCATGCCCAGCTAATTTTTGTATTTTTAGTAGAGATAGTGTTTCACCATTTGGCCAGGATGATCTTGATCTCCTGACCTTGTGATTTGCCCTCCTCAGCCTCCTAAAGTGCTGGGATTACAGGCGTGAGCCACTGTGCCCTGCCTATAAATAACTTTTTATTGTCTCACTCTAAAATATTTGAGGAAGCCCTACCTACAAACAACAACAACAACAACAACAATACAATTCTTATCATAGATAAGCAGAAAGAATTACAACCACCAGCCCTACAGGAAAAGGAAATAACAGAAGGACTAGAAGAAAACAAACAAAAACTCTAAAAAGCACATGCATATTTTAAAGTTCAAAGATATTGATAAGGCGCTCTCCAAAGAAGTAATAGAAAATTAGGGTTCTATAGAAAGTTTACAAGACTATGTATTTTCTCATGCAGTTATTGACAAACTTTTGAATGTTTGACAATGTAAGTAAAATATAACATCTTTTTCTTTTATATTATATTTACTAAATTACTTGTGACATTGACAATCTTTTTATAGTTTATTTGCCACTTGCCTTCTTATTAACTATATTTTCATGTCTTTTTCATGCTTCCATTGCATTATTAAGGTAGCTATATTATTAGACTTGCTATTGGGTAGAGTGACTTGTGCTTTACTAGCCCTAGCCAGGATTGTTTCAGCCACTTTAGGGCATTGGTTTTATATAATTTTAAAAATAAACTTACCTACATTTAAGAAATTCTTGCTGTGATTTTAATAGGAATTATATTAAATCTATAGATCAGTTCTGGCACAGTTGAAACTTCCAATCCATACTCTCAATTTATTTAGGTCTTCTTTTATTTCTTCTATCAGAAATTTGTAATTTCTAGTGCACAGAACCCGTACATGTTTGTTAAGCATTCTTTGGATTTATTGTAAATTGTATTTTTTAATTTTAATTTCCTCATGTTCCATGTTAGTATATAAAACTGTAATTGACTTTCGTGTGTTGCTCTTGGACCCTGTGATTTTGCCAAACTAACTTATTAGTTCTTTATCAAGTTGAAATAATTTTTCTTTATTTCTAATTTTCTGAGAGGTTTTATCAGGAATAAATGTCAGATTTTGTCCAATGCTTTTTCTGCATCAATTGATATTATCATATAATTTTTCTTCTTTAGCCTATTGATATGATAGATTTCCTATCAATATTCAAATGTTCAAAGGAAATTTAAAGAACGCATACAGCCTTATGTACCTGAAATAAATTCCACTTGGTCATAATGTATACTTTTATATATATATTATGTGTTATATGTGCTACTATTTTCTTGAGGATTTAAGTTCATTTTGTTTTCTTTCTTTATACCATCTTTGTCTGTTTGGGGTATGAGTCTGATACTGGCCTTATAAATTGCTGTGGGAAGTGTTCTATTTTCTGGAAAAGATTGTGTAAAATTTGTGTTAAGTTTTACATTTTGGTAGAAATCACCAGTGAAGAAATTTGAGTCTGGAAAATTCTTTAGAGGGCTTTTAAATTATAAATTACATTTCTTTAACGGTATATTAACAATTTAGATCATTTATTTCATCTAGATTGAGTTTTAGTTGCTTGTGGTTTTAAAGGAATTGGTCTATTTCTACTAAGTTGTCAAATTCAATAGTGCAAAGTTGTTCATAGGATTCCCTTAAGATTCTTTTAATGGCTGCATGATCTGTAATGATGTATTACGTTTTATTCCTGATATTGGTGATTTATGTCTTCTCACTTTTATTTTCTTCAGCCTTCTTAGAGGTTGATCAATGTTATTGATTTTTTAAAAATAACCAGCTTTTTGTTTCATTGATGTTTTCTATTGTTTTCTTATGTTCGATTTCATTGATTTCTGCTCTTTATTTCCTTCCCCCGCTTGCTTTCAGTTTTTGTCCTTTTTCTAGTCTCTCTATGTAGTAACTTATAGTATTGATTTGAGACCTTTCTTCATTTCTAATGTAAGCACTGAGTGTGACAAATTTCCCTCTCCACACTGCTTTGCTATGCACCAAATATTTTTATGTTTTATTTTCCTTTCCTTTTAGTCCAATGCATTTTTTTCCTTTCCTTTGAGACTTTCTCTTTAGCCCTTTAATTATTTAGAAGGGTGATGTTTAATTTCCACATACTTAGGTATTTTACTGTGGTCTTTCCATTACTGACTACCTGTTACATTATGGTTAGAGAATACACTCGATGTGATACCAGTGCATTTAAATTGTTGACATTTGTTTTATGGTCAGATATGGTATATATTGGTGAATGTTCCATTGCATTTGAAAAAATTGTGTTTTTTGCTATTGTTGAGTAAAGTGTCCCAGGTGTGTCATTTAGATCCTGTTGGTTGATTGTATTTTTCAGAATTTCTGTATTCCTGCTGATTTGCATGTACTAATTCTATCAATTGCTGAAAACAGTGTTGAAGTCCCCAATTCTAATTGTGGAATTGTCTATTTCTTCTTTAATCTTTGAATTTTTGCTTCATATATTTTGAGGCTCTGTTGTTCTGTGTGTACACAAATCAAATTGTAATCTCTTCCTGGTTGATTGATTCTTTTATCATTATGTAATGTTTTATTTTTCTGTGGTAATTTTCTTTGCTCTGAAATCTTTTTATCTGATATTAATAGTGCCAATTCTGCTTGGGTTTTCTGATTGTTTAAAAGGTATCGTGTGTGTGTGTGTGTTTCCATTTTCTTTTCCACCTTCCTATGTTATTGAATTTTAAGTGAATTTCTTGCAAATGGCATATACATGAACATGATTATGCTTTTTATCCACTCTGCCAATTTCTATCTTTTGAGTAGCGTATTTAGACCATTTATATTGAAGGTACTTATTACCATTTTAAAGCTTAAATTTACCATTTTATTATTTGTTTTCTGATCGTCTTATCTGTTTCCTCATTCCTATGTCTGTCTTTCCTTGCCTTTTAGTGGGATCTTGAACATTTTGGAGATTCCATCTTGATTTATTTTTAGTGTTTCTTTGCAGTATATAACAGTGTATCTTTTGTATAATCTTTGTAGTTGTTGCTCTGGGTATCTGTTAATATGGATTTAGATATAAATGAAGATATCTCAATGTTGTACTACTCAAGTAAGTGTACAGGGATATTGGTGTGTAGTTTCCATTCCATTTAGGTCCCTTAACCTTTCTCACTTTTAAATATATGAGTTTTAATACAAAAGATAAATGGAACAACAAGCTGGTTCTTTGAAAGGATAAATAAAATTGATAGACCATTAGCAAGATTAACCAAGAAAAGAAGAGAGAAGATCCAAATAAGCTTAATTAGTAACAAAACCGGAGATATTACAACCAATACCACAGAAATACAAACGATCATTCAAGACTACTATGAACACATTTATGCGTATAAACTAGAAAACCTAGCAGAGATGAATAAATTCCTGGAAATATACACCCTTCTAGATTAAACCAGGAAGGATTAGAAACTCTGGACAGACCAATAACAAACAGTGAGATTGAAATGGTAATTTAAAAATATTGCCAAAAAAAAGTCCAGGACCAGATGGATTCGCAGTTGAATCCTATCAGACATTCAAAGACGAATTGATACCAATTCTATTTACACAATTTCCAAGATAGAGAAAGAGAGAATCCTCCCTAAATCATTTTATGAAGCCAGTATCACCCTAACACCAAAACTAGGAAAGGACATAACAAAAAAGAAAACTACAGACCAATATCCCTGATGAATATAGATGCATAAATCCCTAACACAAAACTACCTAACCAAATCCAACGGCATATCAAAAAGATAATCCACCATGATCAAGTGGTTTTCATATGAGAGATGCAGGGATGTTTTAACATATGAAGTCAATGAATGTGATATACCACATAAACAGAATTAAAAACAAAAATCACATGATCATCTCAATAGACACAGAAAAAGCATTTGACAAAATTCAGCATCCCTTTTTGATTAAAATCCTCAGCAAAATCAGCATAGAAGGGACACTCCTTAATGTAATAAAAGCCATCTATGACAAACTCACAGCCAATATAATACTGAACAGGGAAAAGATGAAGGAATTTCCTCTGAGAACTGGAACAAGACAAGGGTGCCCACTCTCACCACTTCCATTCAATTAGTACTGGAAGTCCTAGCCAGAGCAATCAGACAAGAGAAAGAAAGAAAGACCATTCAAATCAATAAAGAGGAAGTCAGCCTGTTGCTGTTTGCTGATAATATGATTGTATACCTACAAAACCTTAAAGACTCCTCCAAAAAGCTCCTAGAACTAAGAAATGAATTCAGCAAAGTTTCAGGATACAAAATTAATGTACACAAATCAGTAGCCCTGCTATACACCAACAGAGACCAAGCTGAGAATCAAATCAAGAACTCAACCATTTTCACAATGGCTGCAAGAAAAGTAAAATACTTAGGAATATACCTAACCAAGGAGGTTAAAGACCTCTACAAGGTAAACTACAATACACTGCTGAAAGAAAAAGATGACACAAACAAATGGAAACATATCCCATGCTCATGGATGAATAGTCAATATTGTGAAAATGACTATACTGCCAAAAGCAATCCACAAATTCAATGCAATTCCCATCAAATACCACCACTATTCTTTACAGAACTAGAAAAAACAATCCTAAAATTCATATTTTATCCAAAAAGAGCCTGCATAGCCAAAGCAAAAAGAACAAATCTGGAGGCATCACATTACCTGACTTCAAACAGTCACCAAAACAGCATGGTACTGATATAAAAATAGGCACATACACCAATGAAACAGAATAAATAAACCAGAAACAAAGCCAAATACTTACAGGCAACTGATCTTCAACAAAGCAAACAAAAACATAAAGTGGGGAAAGAACACCCTATTCAACAAATGGTGCTGGGATAATTGGCAAGCCACCTTTAAAAGAATGAAACTGGATCCTCATCTCTTACCTTGTACAAAAATCAACTCAAGATGGATCAAGGTCTTGAATCTAAGACCTGAAACCATAAAAATTCTGGAAGACAACATCAGGAAAACCCTTCTGGACACTGGCTTAGGCAAAGGGTTCATGACCAAGAGCCCAAAAGCAAATGCAACAAAAACAAAGATAAATAGACGGGACTTAATTAAACGAAAAAGCTTCTTCACAGCAAAAGAAACAATCAGCAGAGTAAACAGACAACCACCAGAGTGGGAGAAAATCTTCCCAATCTGTATATCTGGCAAAGGACTAATATGCAGAATCTATAAGGAACTCAAACAAATCAGCAAGAAAAAAACACACAATCCCATCAAAAACTGGGCTAAGGACATGAATAGACAATTCTCAAAAAATGATATACAAATGGCCAACAAAAATATGCAAAAAGATCAACATTACTAATAATCAGAGAAATGCAAATGAGAACCACAATGTGATACCACTTTATTCCTGCATGAATGGCCAAAATGAAAAAAAAAATTTAAAAAATAATAGATTTTGGAGGGAATTTGGTGAAAAGGGAACACTTTTACACTGCTGATGGGAATGTAAACTATTACAACCACTATGGAAAACATTGTGGGTATTCCTTGAAGAACTAAAAGTAGAACTACCATTTGATCCAGCAATCTGACTACTGGGTATCTACCCAGAGGAAAATAAGTCATTATACCAAATAGATACCTTCACACGCATGTTTATACCAACACAGTTTGCAATTGCAAAAATACGGAACCAGCCCAAATGCCCATCATCAGTGAGTGGATAAAGAATTCATGGTATATATATGTACCATGGAATACTACCCATAAACAGGAACAATATAATGGCATTCACAGCAACCTGGATTGTAAGTGAAGTAACTCAGAAATGGAAAACCAAACATCGTATATTCTCACTTAGAAGTGGAACTAAGCTATGAGGATGCAAAGGCTTAAGAATGACACAGTGGACTTTGGGGGCTCAGGGGAAATGGTGGGAGAGGTATGAGGGATAAAAGACTACACGTTGGGTACAGTGTGTACTGCTCAGGTGACGGGTGTCCCAAAATTTTAGCAATCACCACTAAAGAACTTATTCATGTAACCAAACACCACCTGTTCCCCAAAATCTATGGAAATAAAAAATATGTAAATATGTGAGTTGTATTCAGTTTCTTGAATCTGTAGGTTTGCATCTTTCACTAAATTTGGAAAGTTCTCACCCACTATTTCTTCAAATACTATACTAGCTCCTCACTCTTCTTCCTGCCCTTCTTTGACTACAATAATAGTAGTCTACAGAAATAGTCAATTTGTATTATTGGCTACAATAATACAAACGCTGGATCTTCTGCTGTTGTTCCACAGGTCCTCGAGGCTTCGTTCATGTATTTTGGTTTATTTTTCTCTGTTTTTCAGACTTTTTAAATTCAATTGATCTTTCCTCAAGTTTGCTGATATAAAATGCTTACAGTAAAAACATAAACCAGCTGGGCGCGGTGGCTCACGCCTGTAATCCCAGCACTTTGGGAGGCTGAGGCAGGTGGATCATGAGGTCAGGAGATCGAGACCGTCCTGGCTAACACGGTGAAACCCCGTCTCTACAAAAAATTAGCCGGGCACGGTGGTGGGTGCCTGTAGTCCCAGCTACTCGGGAGGCTGAGGCAGGAGAATGGAGTGAACCTGAGAGGCGGAGCTTGCAGTGAGCCGAGATCGCGCCACTGTACTCCAGCCTGGGCGAAAGAGCGAGACTCCATCTCAAAAAATAAATTAATAAATAAATAAACCATGAAATAAACCAAGAAAAGCCACCAAAGATTTACATTTCGATAAAATTGGCTAACTGGAGGAATTAGAACACTGCTTTTATTTATCACTTGTGATAGCCTATGAATTACAGAAATATCTTGTAGAATTTGAATTTATTCACTCAGCTGTTGGTTTTCCATCTACTTCCTAGACACAGACCATGACTTCTTGTATTTCACCTTTTCTTTCTTTTTTGAAAATAACAACAACATACAAATCCAAATTCAGTGTAAATGAAGCCATGAGGAAAAAAGTTATCTTCTCATTTTTTAGCACATTCATACATAACTGAAATGATTTATGTTCTTTAGTTTTCTTGGTCTTGAAAATATGAGTAATCTTATCGACCAATGCTGCTTGTGGTGGTGCTATGGCTGTGTGCCACCATCCAGATACAGTCGTTCTTAGTGTCCTGAACCTCTGTAGGGACAGCGAATGAACACTTTTTGGCACATACTAAGAAGCCTGAAATAAGCACCATTATGATTTATTTCTATCTAAATTACTCCAATTTGGGAAAGGATGCTGAATTGCACTGATTTTCCATAAAACTAGCTCATTTTGATGAATACTAGTTTGTCTCTTGATGCAGGATATTAGACAAACAGAAAATAAACACGTATACACACATATAAATGTCTCCAACCTTTTATTTTGAATCAAACAATTGCTTTTTGTTTCTCTCATTGATTAAGTTGGTAATTAATACTATGCTCTACAATGAATGCCACTTGTATAATTTGAACATTCAACAATATTAATATTCCCTTTCTTAGAAACAGAAATGAACCAAAGAACCTTTTAACAGATGTTTGAAGCATATTTTGTCATCAGATTGGGCATTTGTGCCTGTAAACAATAAAATGGTGAATTATTCTTTAAATCTGCAGCTCTGTCAGTATTTTACAATCTGATCACTTATATTGGAAGTAGGCTATATTATTATATAGATTATTATATAGATTTTCTGAGGAATTTATTTTAATGTAAAATTTTTCTCAACCTCTTCCTCATAATTATTATTATATTTGAAATCTGTAATTTAGAATAACTGCACATAAAACTGACAAATGTCATTTGGCAAAGCACCTTACATGCAAAATAGCCACTTAGGCTTATTGTTTGCTAAACATGTATATACATGAAAATATTAAGCTGACTTTATTCAGCACAGAAATAAGCAGGGGAAACATTTAAATGTTACTTTTACCTAAAAAACCATTACATGGGCCAAGATATGGAAGAGATACCGAGAGGCACAAAACAAAAATTTTCTCTCATATAATGTATTTTCTAGCTTGAAAAATAAGACATATCTTTATCAAACAGTTAGAAAATATTTTTAAATTAAACAAAATAACAAGATGTAAATGTGAGACATGTCTAAGAAAGCATGCAGTTAAATGCCAAGTGAATGGCACATACAGTAAATCCTAAAAATTCAGAGAAGAGTCAAGATCCTGGAAATCAGAACAAATCATGAAGCTCTCACTAGTCATCTTATTTGCAAGGATAATAGCAGTAAAGATATTGGTTAATATGAAAGTAATTGCTGTTTTAGCCATTGAAAGTAATAACAAGAAACTGCAATTACTTTTGCACCAACCAACTGTAATCATGAGGTGGTGAAGCTAGCCTGTTCTTGCTCCAGTGAAAGATGATCATCAGCAAGTTTTGCCAGCTCTGCATTCAGTCACGTTATGTTCACAGCATGAAACTGTCCGGGCGGGAAATATTTATACCAAAAAAAAGGTGCAAATACTAAGAAAAACACACACACACACAGACAGACACACACACACACATACACAGTTGATAAATTTACCAGCCTACCATTGTATGTTAGGGAACTTCTCAAAATCTAGCTCAAATGTTAATTTCATTTCTATTTAAAACATTTTTGTTTTGCACGTGAGGAGGCTGAGGCCAAGGGGTTAAAGTGACTTCAGTAAGTCACACTGTAAGTAAATGACATCCTGATTTTCATGTTTTTATAATCTAACCTTTGTTCAAACAATTTAATTATTTGTTGGTCTTACAGTTTTAGCCTATCACAGATTCTTGATATACAGAAGTACAAGGTTATTGAATTTTCAACTCTCATAATGAATTTAGAAATCCTTACTACTCACTTTGTAGAACTATTAGGTTCTTTCTGACATGTGTTCCAGTAAAACTGATCCCTCTACCCACTGAGTCTCCCCCATTTAATCATTACTCTGATTCTCTTCCCCCCACCAGACCCTGGATCAATCTGTTTATTTCTATGATTTGGGAGTGTCCACAAAGTACTAGTAAAGAGAGTTTAAGCCACCAGAGAGATTTGCACTTAACTGACTATAGAGTATTGAGAAGGGATTGTATTATGGCTAAACGATTTGAATCCAATATTCTTTCCAGCTAAGTTGGAGTTACTGCTTTTTCATTATGCAATTCTGCTACAACACTAAATGGTGGAGAAATCCTGTTTATCAGTTAGAATGAGCTACACTAGGCTGCAGTAACAACCTCCAAATCTGAGTGTCTTAACCAAAATATATTTCCCATGTATGTTACATTGCTCTCTTAGGTTGACAGCAGCTCTATTCCATGTCACTCCCACTCAGGGACTCAGGATGACAGAACCTCTACATCTATAATGTCACGAGAGCAGGAAAAAAGGAACATAGTCAATCACATACGGGCTCACCAACGCTTCCGCCCAGAAGTAAAGACCTCATTGCTGCTCGTGTTCCTCATCATGTTATATTGGCCAATGGAAGTCACATGGTCTAAGGGATGTAAAATTCCACCAGAATTGAAACACTGGTAACAGCCCTAAAGATTACTACAGCTTAGGGATCTACCATTAATAATTAGAGTAAAACTTTTGGCTAAATATGCATGATAAAAAACTATCTACATAACTAAACATATTTGTCTTCTGTCTTCTGTATTTCTCTGATTGAGATAGTATCAATATCTACTACAAAATCAGTACAAAAATATATTTTTTTAAAAGGAGGAACATGATTATTTCTAAGTGAGCTGTGCCCAAACTGTATCTCTAGGAGAGAGCTTATATTCATTTACATATGTAAATATTCATTTACAAAGTTCAATTTCTCTTTCAAATTCACTTTATTGTTATGCATGTAGAGCGATACCCAGCCCATCACAAACAGAGATGACTAGGTTTCTAAAGCTAATTTCTGCCTGAGGGCTTTGTGGTTTAATCATCTCACTTTCCTTTGTTTTTAGTTATTGCTGTTATTGGACTTCCTGACCTATTATGTGGTAGTGACTCTGAGTTGACCTATCCTTAGTTATTTTCATTTTATTTCTCCCTGTGTAAGAAACTACTATAGAAGAAGGTCAGCCTAATCTCCATCTCTCCTGAACATGACAGGCTCTCTGCAACTTGAGACTTGTAAACACTAATGAATCATATCCTCCATTCCCCCCAACTAAAATGCATTCCCTACACTGCTGATAAAGTAGAAGACCTATGTGGGGTGGGAAAAATTAGGAGTATAATCCTAAGAAGGACATCCATACTTCATGACTCCAAGATCCAAAGGTTTGACTGTCCTTGGTCATATTAAGCCACACTTTTTTTCCCATTTTTGTTTGTTTGCTTTTTCTTTTTAAGCTAGATGCTGGTTGAGTGACAAAGTCACATTCACAAGCATGTTACATGATGGCACTAATTCCATTTTGAAATAACACATTTTACTAATGATAGAAAAATGTATTATGTACCAGTTCTACTTACATGTTATTGGTATATATAATCATGTAACTTGAAAACATTCTTTTAGTACTTTTTATACACACTAGAGTTTCAGAAACATTTCTTTTTGGGAAATTTTTAAATCGACAATGTCTCTAGTTAAATACTAATTTCTACAGCAATGTAAATGGGTTTTCTTCGCAAATGTTCTTGAATACAAATAATAGACCTACATATTTTTAGAACTGAGAAACTTAATTCAAGTCACATCTACATTTTACCAATGAGAATGTTGTGGTTTGGCTCTGGGTCCCCACCCAAATCTCATGTCAAATTGTAATCCCCACATGTCAGGGGAGGGGCCTGGTGAGATGTGATTGCATAATGAAGGCAAATTTCCCCCTCGCTGTCCTCATGACAGTGACTGAGTTCCCACAAGATCTAATGGTTTAAAAGTGTGGCACTTCCCTTCTCGCTTTCTCTTTCCTGCCACCTTGTGAAGAAGGTACTTGCTTCTTCTTCACTTTCTGTCACGATTGTAAGTTTTCTGAGGCCTCCTCAGCCATGCAGAACTGTGATTTAATTAAACTCTTTCCTTCATAAATTACCCAGTCTCCAGCAGTTTTTAATAGCTGTGTGAGAATGAACTAATACAGAAGACCGGTACTGAGAGTAAGGTACTGCTATAAAGATACCTAGAAATGTGGAAGTGACTTTGGAACTGGGTGACAAGGGAAGGTTGGAACAGTTTGGAGGGCTCAGAAGAAAAGAGAAACTTGAAGGAAAGTTTGGAACTTCCTAGAGACTTGTTGAATGGTTGTGACCAAAATACTGATAGTAATACAGACAATGAAGTCCAGGCTAATGTGTTCTCAGATGGAGATGAGGAACTTATTGGGAACTGGAATCAGTCTTGCTATGCTTTAGCGAAGAGACTGGAAGCATTTTGCCCCTGTCCTAGAGATCTGTGGAACTTTGAACTTGAGAGAGATAATTTAGGGTATCTGGTACAGGAAATTTCTAAGCAGTAAGGCATTCAAGATATGACCTGGCTTTTTCCAAAAATGTATGCTTATATGTGTTCATAAAGAGAGGATCTGAAATTGGAACTTATATTTAAAAGGGAAGCAGAGAATAAAAGTTTCAAAAATTTGTAGCCTGACCATGTAGTAGAAAATAAAAACTCATTTTCTGGGGAGAAATTCAAGCTGGATATAGAAATTTGCATGACTAAGGGGTAGCTGAATGTTAATAGCCAAGGCAATGGGGAAAATGTCTCCAGGAAATTTCAGAGATCTTCATGGCAGCCCTTCCCATCACAGGCCTAGAGGAATAAATGGTTTTGTGTGCAGCCTTGAGACTTGGTGCCCTGTGTCCCAGTGGCTCGAGATAGCCATGGCTAAAAGAAGCAAAGGTACAGCATGGGCCATTGCTTCAGAGGGTGCAAGCCCCAAGCTTTGATGGCTTCCATGTGATGTTGAGCCTGTGGGTGCACAAAGGTCAAGAGTTGAGGCTTGGCAGCCTCTACCCAGATTTCAGAGGATGTGTGGAATTGCCTGGATGTCCAGGCAGAAGTCTGCTGCAGGGAGCCCTCATGGAGAACATCTACTAGGGCATTCATTGGGGAAATGTGGAGTTGGATCCCCCATACAGAGTTCCACTGGGGCACTAGTGGAGCTGTGAGAAGAGGGCCACCATCCTCCAGACCCCAGAATGGTAGATCCACCAACAGCTTGCACTGTGTGCCTGCAAAAGCTGCAGGACTCAACACCAGCCTGTGAAAGCAGCCGAAGGGGCTGTACCCTGCAAAGCCACAGAGACAGACCCACCCAACACCTTGGGAGCCCATCTATTGTGTCAGTGTGACCTGCATGTGAGACATGGAGTCAAAGGAGATTTTGGAGCTTTGAGATTTAATGGCTCTCAATACAAAATGTATTTGTATTGAGAGAATGGGATGTGTGGTTGAAATGTGGATGTGGATGGGAGTAGGGGAGATTAAAGAAAGCTAAGTCATTATTTTCTACAGTAGGAAATTAATAGTTGAGGTCTAAAATTTAGAAATCAAGAAGTTGTCATGTAAGTATGCTTTTTAGAGACATTGATAAATGTATAAAGTGATCTGAATGTGCTTGCCTCTGGTAAATGGGATGAGCGAGGAATGATGACCAGGGAATGAATAAAAAGAATGCTATTTTCATAAACCTCATTAAACTGTTTTTTTTTGGAAATGGAGTCTCATTCTGTTGCCCAGGCTGGAGTGTAGTGGTGTAATCTCTGCTCACTGCAGCCTGAGCCTCCCAGGTTCTGGCAATTCTTGTGCCTCAGTCGCCTGAGTAGTTGGGATTATAGGTGCCTGCTACCATGCCTGGCTAATTTTTGCATTTTTTGTAGAGATGGAGTTTCACCATGTTGGCCAAGCTGGTCTCGAACTCCTGTCCTCAAGCGATCCACCTGCCTTGGCCTCCCAAAATGCTGAGATTACAGGTGTGAGCCACTGCACCCAGGCCCCTCATGAAACTATTTGACTCTCAAGAATAAGGAATAGAGAAACCTACTTTTTTCCTTGGAGAGCACACTGTGGTTTTCACCCTCTATAATCACTGCCAGGTATGTTGCCAGGGTCTCTGGGAGGAAAGGGCAGAGGGGCTGGCTGTGTGTAGGGCAGTGGAGCTGCTCCCATCTTTCCCCACAGCTGCCTACCTCACCTGGAAGCTGCAGGAGCACTGCCCAGCTTCCTGTGCACCCAGGGCTGGTAGAGGACAGAGGGGCCTGCACCAAAGATGTCCTCATCTGTTTCTAGCTGCCTCCATGGCCTTAGAGGAGATAACTTACTTCTTAAAATTGACCTTTGATAAATGGGACAGAAATAACTATCATTTCCAAAAAACTCATTAAGCTTCCTGGGAAATATGGATGTAAATAAAATATTGATTAAAAGCTAAAAGGATTTTAATTAGGTTACTTAGTTTAATAGCTTAATTTGGCAGAAACAGACAACTTGGACAAGGTTCTTTGTGTAAGCACATTTCAATTCACTAATTAAAATTTCAGATGGCAATCTGAGATTAGCAAAGGGATCTTCAAAGGCAAGCAAGATGCCCATTTATTTTATTTTATTAAAAAAAAACTCAAAGCAATTGTAAGATGTTACTTTGAGTCCTCTATTGGGAATAACGTGAGTGCCTGAATATATTGTAACCCGCTTTGGCCCATATACCATCTGTAATTAATTTATAGTGGACAGAAAAGATAATTTGGTAGCAAACATCACATAAATTATACTTTTATTAAAGAATCTCCTGTGTTTTTAACAGAATAGAGAGAATTGGTCTTTTACAGATACAGTGTTATTAAGTAGGAGAAATTAACTCCTAAACATGTAAAACTCATAGCACAGAGAAATGTTATTTATTCACCCCAATTCAGCTAGTGCATAAACCATTTTGAAAGGAGACACCCAGAGAAACTCTATTTTGAGTCCCTATTAGGTAATTAGATATCAATATACCAAATGGCACACTTCAAGGTCAGAGCTATGTCTGTGCTCCGTTTAACACGGTGCAGCATACAGAGTATATCAGTTGAGGATAGTGATTACAAGGACAGACTCTAGAGCCACATGCCTGGGCTCAAATCCTGGTTTGCCACTAAATCATCACGTGACCTTGGGAAATTTAAATAGCAGTCCTATGCCTTAGTTTCCACATTTATAACGTAGAAGAGGTAATAATTTTACCGACTTTGCAGAAATATGATGAGGATTAAAAACATACATTTAAAGCAGTAAGTGAAGCTGTGGAATGTGGTCATACCTAATAAATGCCAGTTCTATAAATATGATGTAATTAGAGTGCTAGAATTGCAGAAAATTGAAAATTGCTATTTTTAATGGGAGACAAAGAAAAAGAATAATCATCACGGACTATGTTTTAAGATAGATCTAGATTCAAATCCCCACTCTAATATCCATTTAGCTGTGTGTGCCTTGAGCAAGTCACTTAACTGCTGTGCTTCAATTTCCTTTTGTACAAATGACGATAACCACACCTCACTCAGAGTGTTATAGAAGAGTCAATCATGTTAAGGCCCTATACAAAACTTGACCCATAGGACTTGTTCAACTAATGTTAAGTTACCGTCTTTTCTCTTATACAATAAATAAAAGAATAGGGCTGGGCGCGGTGCCTCACTCGTGTAATCCCAGCACTTTGGGAGGCTGAGGCAGGCAGATCACGAGGTCAGGAGACTGAGAGCATCCTGGCTAACACGGTGAAACCCCGTCTCTACTAAAAATACAAAAAATTAACCGGGTGTGGTGGCGGGTGCCTATAGTTCCAGCTACTCGGGAGGCTGAAGCAGGAGAATGGCATGAACCTGGGAGGTGGAGTTTGCAGTGAGCTGAGATCGCGCCACTGCACTCCAGCCTGGGTGACAGAGCGAGAGACTCCGTCTCAAAAAAAAAAAAAAAAAGAATAGAGGACATATGTCTGGTGAACTGCACTATAAAAATTTATAGATGTGGTGACTCAAGGTGGTTGCTTCCATTACTTTAAATTCCATAGGAAGGACTTCAGTGATGTATTGATTTTATGAAAGCTACCCAAACACAGGAGGGCCTGAGTATGCCCTGATACAATCAAAATCCATCACTCATCCATTGTAGGAGAGGAGGCAGCATTTTGATTCACACACAGATTAATTGTACATTTCAAAAATGCTGGTATTTACATAAAAAATCATCAGAGCTTTTGTACAAAAGCCATGACAGTGGGCATGGCATTCACTCCCTCTTTAACAACTTCAGAGAAAGTGCTGAAGGCACTAATCCCACCTCACGGCTGTGTTCGTGACCTCAGCCCAAATATTTGACTGATATCATGTTAAGATACCGGGTTGAAATTGTTAGGTGATGCTGATTTCAAGTAACTTTCACTGATACAAATGCAAGTGAATGGAAATAAGACCACTGGTTTCAGAAGGAAAGTAAACATATTTCCTATGATTATCACCAGTAAATAAGGCAACCAGACACCCCTTTGTTTATTTTTAATGAAGTATTTATTAGGCCAAAAATCATGAAGATGAAAAACAGAAGTGAGAGGGAAACCTGTATATCAAATATTCAAAGAACTAAGATTTTTAATCTGGTTTTACATCTCCATAATCTATATAATTTGAAGATTACATCTATTTTGGTATAGCCAAAGATTTCTCTTCATCATTCAAAATTGTCAATTCCTGTTTTGAAGGTCTTGGCTTAGCAAAAAGTTGGAACAAGCCGCCTTCTCAGAGTTTTATTTTTTCCATCACTTAGGTCAAATTTTTCATATGTTTCTGTTTACTGCTTTAAAAACTCAGCTTCTGTTGGAATCTGCCAAAGCTGCCTTCTTTCTTCCTATCACTTTCTGAACCCACAATCTGTGCTACTCAATTAAAATGTATTTTCAACCTATGACATGTGCCCAATTTCTCTTAATAACAACATGGACGAGTAAAAGAAGTACTAGGACCATGACCTTGTGAAATGTATATTATAGCTTGAGAGGTAAAAACCAATGTATACAAATAGAGAAAGTATAACACAACATGTAATGAAAAGCATAATTGTGTAGTTCAGGGTGCGTATGTACGGGATGGCCCAATAACATATGCTTATAAAGCCAGGTGGGGTTTCAAACTCCCTTTACTAGAATGGGATTACGGGTCATTTCATTCTGCCTCCCACATGTACCATGTGTCACTCTGTAGTAATGAAACGGAAATCACTCACCATACACACAAATCTTTTCACTACTGAATAAATAAATACATACTTAAAGTCCAACTTCTTCCTAAATTAAAAAAATCTAATTAACATTTTTCCCTGATTTGGTAAAGTATTATAGATCCTGTGGGGCAAACCAATTGGTGGCTAGGTTTAATGACACAAGGCAATCACTGACTGCAAAGGCATTTTCTCCAACAAAAGCCATGTTCTATTAGTATTCACTAAATCCTTGAAACAGACATAAGCTCAAGCCGCCAGGCTGCTCTTTATCTGTCATTATCGGCTGTTCTTTGATGAAACTGCTATCCTGGAAAATGCATCTGCCTTCCTTGGGAGATTGTTAAGCACTGAAGAATGAACGAACCTGCAAATTCTAGGCCTTGTGGTTTTGCTCTGAATAGCAACCAATGGCAGGAGGTATGTGTGGCATCTCTGATCAGTATGATCCTGAAATAAGGTTATACAACCAGTTTCAAAGCCAGGTTTTGTTCATTGGGTAAAAATTCACTAAATCCCATATATCTCCTAATGGATTCTATCCATTTTTCAATTTTTTCCATAAAACTGAAGGAAAGCCTATCCAGCTAATAAAAATAAACCTTTAATTCCAGCAAGGCAAGATGATAATGCAATTTTAACTCAAGCTTCATTTGAAATTAACTGATTGGAATATCCTAGATGATGAAATGCTAGGTTAGTTGTCCTTGGGAACTGAAGTTATCCTTTGGTGCTTGAATAGACATCTTTGAACATCATTCTTTCCATCTCCTCTAAATTTCTCTTTCAAGTTCTCTCCTCTAGTCTCCAGTGTCATTGTGCTGAACTATAGTGATAGTGTCCATTGTTCCCCCAAAGTCATAGTTGTGTAGATTCATGTTTCCACTGTGAACTTCTGACATGAAATTATCAAAGATACATAAAACAGAGCAAACTGTCCTTTCTCATCTCCCCAACCACATTTTATTTCATTTTCATTACTCTACGTAGTCATAGGGCTGACATATAAAAATGGTCTAGACTATTGCTTCAATTTCTGCATGGAAACATGACTTGTGTTCCTAGCACAACATCCATTAAAATGGTAATGTCAGATCGATGGACCCGTGCTGACTCCAACACTCTTCCAAGAATGTGTGATTGCAGGCAGCCTTTCTACCAGGGGCCACAAACTGAAATAATTGTCACGTTTACTGAACACTTGCTATGTGTCAGGAATTATTCCAGGGACTTTGTATGTAGTAAGTTCAATTAATCTTTATATACCCCTATGAGGTAGGTATTATTGTTATCTTCATATCCCAGATGAAAAAATTAAAGAGAAGGTAAGTACCTTGCCAAAGTTTACACCACTAGTAAATGAAGGCAGAAGGATAAGCAGCCAAGCCTTGTGGCTATAGTCAGCTTCCTAAACTACTACTTACCTCCAAAACTCAAGTACTCTAGGGTCAAAGCAGGTTATAGAAATGAGCAAAGCAGACAATCCCAGCTTCTGGTTGCTAGGTAGTAATATGGACTTGATATTGACATATCTATTCGTATTACAGAAGAAACCTGAAACCTGGATTGCTTAAGTCCATTTGGTTTCTAAATGTTGAGAAGTGGAACAAGACAAGAAAGCCTACTCTCACCACTCCTATTCCACATAGCACAGGAAGTCCTAGCCAGAGCAATCAGGCAAGAGAAAGAAATAAAAGGCATCCAAATAGGGAAAGAAGTCAAACTATGTCTCTTTGTTGACGATATGGTTCTATACTTAGAAAACCCTAAAAACTTCACCCAAAGGCTCTTAGAACTGAGAAATGACTTCAGTAAAGTCTTAGGATACAAAATCAATATACAAAAATCAGTAGCATTTCTATACACCAATAATGTTCTACCCAAGAGCCAAATTAAGAACACAATTCCATTTATAATAGCCATGAAGAAAATTAAATACCTAGGAATACAGCTAACCAAGGAGGTGAAAGATCTCCACAAGAACTACACAACACGGCTGAAAAAAACAGAGATGACACAAATAAATGGACAAATATTTCATGCTCGTGAATTAGAAGAATCAGTAGTGTTAAAATGGCCATACTGCCCAAAGCCATTTACAGATTCAATGCTATTTCTCTCAAACTGCCAATGTCAGTTTTCACATAACTATAAAAAACTATAAAATTCATATGGAACCAAAAAAGAGCACAAATAGACAAAGCAATCCTAAGCAAAAAGAATAAAGCCAGAGGCATCGCATTGCCTGACTTCAAACTATACTATAAGGCTACAGTAACCGAAACAGCATACTAATGGCACAAAAACAGACACATAGACCGATAGACCAGATTACAGAACCCAGAAATGAAGCCACACATTTACAACCAGCTGATCCTCACAAATTGACAAATGGGATCTAATTAAATTAAAGAGCTTCTGCACAGCAAAAGAAACTACCATCAGAGTGAACAGGCAACCTACAGAATGGGAGAAAATTTTTGCAACCTACTCATCTGACAAAGGGCTAATATCCAGAATCTACAATGAACTCAAACATATTTACAAGAAAAAAACAAACAACCCCATCAAAAAGTGGGCAAAGGACATGAACAGACACTTCTCAAAAGAAGACATTTATGCAGCCAAAAAACACATGAAGAAATGCTCATCATCACTGGCCATCAGAGAAATGCAAATCAAAACCACAGTGAGATACCATCTCACACCAGTTAGAATGGCCATCATTAAAAAGTCAGGAAACAACAGGTGCTGGAGAGGATATGGAGAAATAGGAACACTTTTACACTGTTGGTGGGACTGTAAACTAGTTCAACCATTGTGGAAGTCAGTGTGGCGATTCCTCAGGGATCTAGAACTAGAAATAGCATTTGACCCAGCCATCCCATTACTGGGTGTATACCCAAAGGACTATAAATCATGCTGCTATAAAGACACATGCACACGTATGTTTATTGCGGCACTATTCACAATAGCAAAGAGTTGGAACCAACCCAAATGTCCAACAACGATAGACTGGATTAAGAAAATGTGGCACATATACACCATGGAATACTATGCAGCCATAAAAAAGGATGAGTTCATATCCTTTGTAGGGACATGGATGAAACTGGAAAACATCATTCTCAGTAAACTATCGCAAGGACAAAAAACCAAACACCTCATGTTCTCACTCATAGGTGGGAATTGAACAATGAGAACTCATGGACACAGGAAGGAGAACATCACACTCCGGGGACTGTTGTGGGGTGGGGGGAGGGAGGAGGGACAGCATTAGGAGATGTACCTAATGCTAAATGACGAGTTAATGGGTGCACGAATTCAACATGGCACATGGATACATATGTAACAAACCTGCACATTGTGCACATGTACCCTAAAACCTAAAATATAATTAAAAAAAAAATAGGCAAAAGACATGAACAGACATTTCTCAACAGAAAACGTGTAAGTGGCCCATAACCATATGAAAAAATGCTCATCATCGTGAATCATCAGAGAAATGCAAATCAAAACTGCAATGAGATACCATCTCACGCCAGTCAGAATGACTTTGTTAGATAGTCAAAAAATAACAGATATTGGCGAGGCTGTGGAGAAAAGGAGACACTTACAAACTGTTGGTGGGAATGTAAATTAGTCCAGCCACTGTGGAGAGAAATCTGAAGATTTCTCAAAAATGAAGAGTTGAACTACCATAAGTTGTACCCAAACGGAAATAAGCCATTCTACTGAAAGGACACATGCAACCCTACGTTCATTGCAGCAATATTCACAATAGCAAAAACTTGGAATCAGCCCAAGTACTCATCAGTGGTGGATTGGATAAAGAAAATGTGGTGCATATACACTATGGAATACTATAGAGCTATCAAAAAGAATGAAATCATGTTCTTTATAGCAATATGGATGCAGCTGGAGGGCATTATCCCAAGTGAACTAATATGGAAACAGAAATCCAAATACCATTTGTTCTCACTCATAAGTGGGAGCTAAACATAAAGATGGGAATAATAAACAATGGAGACAACTAAAGCAGGAAGAGAAGGAGGAAGGAAAGGGCTGAAAAACTTCCTCTTGGGTACCCTGCTCACTACCTGGGTGACGGACTCAGTCATACTCTAAACCTTAGCATCACGCAATATACCTTTTTAACAAACCTGCACGTGTATCCTCTTTATTCTAAAATAAAAGTTGATTAAGAAAAAAAAATATGGCTAAATATTGAGTATTATTTTATAATTGCTTTTCAACACCACTCTGAAAACAAACCACACTTCTAAGGACCACAACTTAGCAACCTCTACTTTAAAGACATAGTGTGGCACATTGGAGTACAGCACAAACTGCATGAGAAGCTGTTTACACTTTTAGGAAGAAATTTGCAGAATTGTCAAGCTGAGGCCCATATAGCTCATCTTGGCCAACATTCCATCCCAAGTGAGAACAGCCTGTAGTGCATCAGCTCATTTCATCACCTGGACAAGAAAATTGTTAGAAAAATCTTCCTTCTATTCCATCAAAATAGTCCTTTTGGTTTTTAAGTGATCTTAGCTTTGACTCTCTGGAGATACACCACTAAGACAAATCTTTCTTCTACAGAATACTCTTTCAGCTTTCTGAAGTCAGCTAACATGCTTCTTCATCTTCTAGTTTATATTCTACAATCACAGATTCTTCAATAAGTCCAGTGACATGGTTTCAAAAACTTTAACCGGCCTTTAAATAAAGGCAAACAATAACTTTTATCAAGCATCTAATATGTGCTATTCTGATGGTGTCCAAACTCTTTTACTGATTTACAATTGTCTACCATAAATGTATTTTGAATATATATTGTTATATGTTTAACTTTATATGTTACTTTACAAATTGTATATGCCTAGATAATATACATTTGCTATCTCAAGGCACAATACATATTTAATTTAGTTCAAGGTTTCTCAACCTCGATACTATTGATTTGGGGCCAGATAATTCTTTGCTGGTGGTGGGAGCTATACAATGTACATTATAGGAGGTTTAACTACATCCCTGGTCTCTCCCCATTAGAGGCCAGTAGAGCCTCTCAGTTTTAATAACTAAAAATATCTAGGCATTGATAGTATTCCAAATCTCTCCTCAGGGGCACAGTCACCCCTGATTTAGAACCATTGATTTAGGGCAAGGTTTATCATTCAATGTTATAGATCTAAATCCATAGTTCAGATGTTCTTCTTGACTATTTCAAATTTGTTAGCCAGCTTCTTTAGACTTATTTAGATTGCTATGGCTTTTAGCTCTTCATGTGGGTAATGAGGAGTTTGTGCTGGGAAGAGAAGTACAAATTCTCCTATCTTGTTTGGTTTCCTTGTTCTACCATTAGTTTTACTTTAGATCTGGTGCTTCATTGAGAGAAGCTTCTCAAGTTACTTCTCAAACCCACTTAACTGGGCCGGTTTAAGTTGAAGTATGTCATGATCCCCAGAGCACACGGGAGTGTGGGCACCAGGATGAAACCTTTGCTCCAACCCCATGTATGGTATGGGGTATGTGACACATGATCATCTAACTTCTGGTCCCAGAGAGCATGCCAGTGACAATCTGTAGAACAAAGATCATTTAGGTTCAATGAATTTCTTTCTCTCTATAAAATGTAAATATTAATAGCAATTCTAATAATTTTACCTTCCCACAAAGAACAATTTTGCTCCTCTCTGGGTTACATATATCTCACTTTAGATATCATGGTACCCAGCAATGGAAACTCCAGGAACATTACCTTATTTATTTCAGATTAAAAATTTCCACAAAAGTATGGAACCCAAGCAAGAGCAGGAAGGCCTTCTCATCAGTGCTGTGTCAGGAGGACCTTCACCCACTGAGGATGCTCTCTAACCTCCTCCTAGTGAGGTGTCTGGGCAGGTAGGTGGCAGATTGAGTCCCACTGTGTTGCCAGATTTTATAGTATTAGAATCCTTTTCCATTTTGTTAAGATCTTTTCAAAACTCTGGTCTCCTCTGGATTTCTGTTCCTTCTGCCTGCCTAGGGTCTATTTCCCTTCCTTCTTGTTACGGCTTCCTCCTCCCTTCCCTGTTCATGTGCTGGACTCTGGAGGGAACGTATAACTCAGGCTAGGCTAATTAGTTATTCTTGCTCCTTGGAATATGAGTCTTGCAGGGACCCAAAGACGAAAACTACCGTGGTTTATACCTCCCTGAGCTGCCTGCTGAATAGACTATCCATTCATTCCTGCTTCTTAGATCGCCAGAGTTTCCCTAATCCTCTCTTTCCAGGGCCTGTTATCCTGCACCTCCTCTGATTTTATAAGCCACACTAAAGCTAAAGTGGACGTCTTTTGCTTAAAGGAAATCTAGTGGATTGAAGCTTTAAATATACTAGCTCTCTTCGAGTTTTATCCTAACTCAAAACATGATAATTGTATCTTCTAAATCTTTATCCAAGAGCATTGCTGGATCAGGATTAGTATTCCTATCTATATTAGACTCTCTCAATTTTTATGTACTGACTATCAATAAACAAACTTTTAAAACAATTATAACAGCTCACATTACTGAGTGTTTATTACATGTTAGGTGCTGTTATATGTTAGGTGCTGTTATGTGTTAGGCACAATTAGGCTTGCATTTATAGAGTGTTTATTATGTTAGGAAGTATTTATTTTATGAAAAATAAACTTTATCTTGAGAAAATTTTAGATTTGTAGAAAAATTGCAAAGATAGTACAGGAAGTCCTTATGCCCTTCACCCACTTCCCTCCAATGTTGGCATACTACATAACTATGCACATTTGTCAAAACTAAGAAAATAACAGTGATGTATTGCTATTAACTACAACTACAGGTTTTATTTGGAATTTACCAGTTTTCTTCACTGTTCTCTTTCTGTTCCAAGATCCAATCCAGGTTCCATATGTGTTTAGAAGTGCTTTACTTTTATCAGCTTATTTCCTCCTCATAGCAACCTATGCTACAGGCAACATCGTTGTTTGTTGTTATTGTTTTTTCATTTTTTTCTGTTTTACGGATGAGGAAACTGACACAGAGAACATAAGCCATTATGAAAGTCACACAGCAAGTGGCAAAACTAGGATCTGAACTCAGAACCCTGGCTCCCCAGCCTTTTTTTTTTTTTTTTTTTTTTTTTTTTGACATGGAGTTTCACTCTTGTCGCCCAGGCTGGAGTGCAATGGTGTGATCTCGGCTCACTGCAACCTCCACCTCCCAGGTTCAAGCAATTCTCCTGCCTCAGCCTCCCGAGTAGCTGGGATTACAGGCACCTGCCACCACACCTGGCTAATTTTTGTATTTTTGGTAGAGATGGGGTTTCCAAAGTGATGGGATTACAGGCGCGAGCCACCGCACCCAGCCAAGCCTTTTTTTTTTTTTTTTTTTTAACTTATGCTGTGTTCTCTCACAAACACACAAAAGTACCTGACATTCTGATATACCACCCTCATTTTACTTTGAGATGGCTTGAGTGTGCTTAGTTCCCAGTGAACTTCTCCCGGGCCTAGAGATGACTACAGCCCTTCAAAATGCACATAAGCCATCTCTGGAATCATTCTTCCTCCAGTTCTGCTGAGATTAGTGTCAAAGCTCAGCATGCTTTAGTGTACAGAGTTGACCTGTATTGAAAGTCATGTTATTTATTTGTCTCCTTTTTTTTTTTTTTTTATAACAGAGCTTTCCAAACTTTACTGTGTGTATGTATCACAAGACATACAGTTAAAACACAGCTTCAGAAGGCTTGAGGTGAAGCCTGTGACTATATGTTCATCAAGTTTCCAAGTGACATTGGCACTGCCAGGCTGTGGAGCACACTTCAAGTAGTGAGGCTTCTTATCGGCCACTGTCCCTCAGATTGGCTATGCTTCTCTTCTTCTGCATTACTCTGGGGAACAGTTTGCCTGGGCACAGAGAAGGGAACCATTTCAGGCTGTTGGGTCAGTGCCTTGTTAACCCATTTCAGACACCAATTTTATTTAAATACAGTCTGTTATCTTTTTAATATCTAGACTTCCTTTTTCCTTATAGGAATTATTGAAGCAGAGTATTTGTTTATTGGTTTTGTTATTTTATTCTCTTTCATTTGTAAATAATCCTGCCTCAGTAACAAGTCTACGTCCTCCCTATTCTTTATAACCTAAATTCACCCAAAGATGTTTTAAGTGTTACATGCATTTTCTACAAGCCTTAATTTACTGTGAATCATTAACTTTCTTGTCATTATACCTGCCGAGTTTGTCACTCATTTTTATTTGGCTTAGGCCATCATTCTTTCCACTGTCTTCCATGTATGGTATTTTAAAATATGAACGAGTCAGAGGTTTCTTGTGCAGCCACACTAATTTCTTTTTTCTTTGTTTTTTTTTGTTTGTTTGTTTGTTTGTTTTTTTTTTTTTTTTTTTTTTTTTTTTTTTTTTTTTTTTTTTTTTTTGAGACAGAGTCTCGCTCTGTCGCCAGGCTGGCATGCAATGGTGCAGTCTCGGCTCACTGCAACCTCTGCCTCCCTGGCTCAAACGATTCTCCTGCCTTAGCCTCCCGAATAGCTGGGACTATAGGTGCATGCCACCACATCTGACTAATTTTTGTATTTTTAGTAGAGACGGGGTTTCACCATGTTGGCCAGGATGGTCTTGATCTCCTGACCTCGTGATCTGCCTGCCTCAGCCTCCCAAAGTGCTGGGATTACAGGCGTGAGCCATCACACCCAGCCACTGATTTATTTTTGTATCACCTTCCACTCCAGGCTCCTCCAGATGTTTTCCTCATTGAAAACATTTATGGGACTGTCATGTCCTTTTCTGTTTCCTTGCTCCTGGCTTACTTATTTTAAGAATATCCGTCTTCCATTACTTTAGAATTTCTAGCCAACCGAGACATTTATTTTATACATTTTCTTGGAACCTTTTGAAATTTGCTTTTATAAAGCCTGGGTCTGAGTCTGATATACTCATTACATTTGTGTTTTATAATTAGCAACTCTAACATGAGATCACTTCTTTCTTCTAAGTTTCCTGTTATTCAGAGCCCAATGACATGTCCTTCCTTGTAGGTTAGAATTAAATCTAGACTAGTCGTTCCCACCACTGCTTCCTTTACTTACTGAAAGATGAAAGTGCCAGCTCTTCCTTCAGGCTAAGCATTTGCATACTTTAGATTTTTTTTTAATGGAAGAAATGAAAAATCTCAGGCCGTGCTCTACAGAGCTGACCTGCGCATGGATGGGGACAGGCAGACACTCTGGAAAAGCACTTTTTCTCTGAGAGCTGGATCCAAGGGAACAGTGTCAATGACCTGAGAAGGCAGGACTCTCAGCAAATACAGCAGCTCCTCTGGGGCAGTCATGATTCTGACCAGCACGGTGGCAGAGATGGTTGCTCTGTTTTCTGTCCCAGTTACACTGTTCAATTAACAATTGCTCAGATCAAACTCCAACCAGAATTTTAGGGTCCAAGAGCATGTTGTCCATAAATAAACAACCAAGCTCTGGGGGTGGAGCTTTCTGGAAAGGGTGGGCTTCAAACTAGCATGACAACAGCTCCTCTGGGGCAGTCATGTTTCTGACCGTCACAGTGGCAGAGATGGTTGCTCTGTTTTCTGTCCCAATTACACTGTTTAATTAACAATTGCTCAGATCAAACTCCAACCAGAATTTTAGGGTACAAGAGCATGTTGTCCATAAATAAAAAACCAAGCTCTGGGGGTGGAGCTTTCTAGAAAGTTGTGGGCTTCAAACTAGTATGACAATGTGAAGAGAAGTGACAGGATGCATGGCTTTGGGGAGCAGCTAATATCAATTGGCTTCCCTGCTGTACATACAAACTGCTGATAGCTCTAGTGCAGGGGACTGTGGGTGAGCAGATGCCTTGATTCTAGCAGCACCCACTGAGCTTGTTGTCTATCTGGAGAAGTGGCTGGAGGAAAAAGCAACTGGAGGAGAAAATTATTCGTCATAGGGAGATTTATGTATTGGTTGTGTTCTTTGGTTTTCTCCCAACAACCCAAATGTTGGTGATCAGTTGACATGCTGGTGACACTACAGTGAGGAGTGAAAATATGCCTATGTTCCTGGGGAGATGTAGAAGTGACGAAAGAGGTGTCAAAGGGAAGGAGGTGGGAGAGAGAAGCAGCCCACAAATGCATGCTCTGTGTGCCATGGGTAGATAGTGACAGGTCTGAGCAACCAGAGTCCTACATCCTCCAAGATAACCTATCCCATGTCTTCCACAAACAGAGAAGCAGCTGAGCCTCCTTCTCCGCCCTTTTCCATCACTGTTCCCATCCAACACTTTGGACATAAGTATTTAAATAATTTCATTTCTTCTCAATGCACTCAGCAAGTTATCCTAAAGAACTTTCAGTCTTTAGTCCATTGCTCCTGTTAATTTATACACATATTAAAATCAAAGTCTAAAAAGATCTAGCTTTGAATGTATAGATCTAATCTCAAATACTCTGTATTTTGAGATTATCAAAATACAGAGTTATCTTATGCTTCATTACAAATTACTCCACAATATTGTGGTATAAAGCAACGACCTTTCGTTTGCTCACCATTCTGGGTGCTAGGAGCTTAGGCAGGGCTCAGAGAAGCATTTTTCTGCTCCCTTTGGTGTCACCTGGGGTCATTTACTCATCTGTATTCATAAGTGGCTAACCTGGGCTGCCTAGTCCAAAAAGGTTTCACTTGCATATCTGGCTCTTTGTGTTTTTGTGTTCTTAAATGTGGCCTCTTTCTTCTTGCATGGTTGACAGATAATAAGACTCTCAGCCAATCCAGTAGCTCCTCTGGGGCAGTCAGACTGCCATCCTTCACAGAGGCAGAGAAGGCTGCTCTGTTATGAAAGTCTCAGAGTAGTCAGATTTTGCTCCAGCTGTCCATTGTTTGTAACAGGACAATAATTTATGATAATTTCTCATAGTATTGAGGTCTCTTATGTGGTTGCTGCCAGATATCAACCGGGGTATAGTTATCCTAAGGCTTGACTGATCTGGATACCCAAAAGCTTGGGCCCAGGACTGGCCGTTGATGTTGACTGTTTCTGGGAGCACAAATGTAAGCATCACCAGGGGCACCTACACCTGGCCTCCGCTATGTGACTTTCACTTCACACATCATGGCAGCTGGGTGCTAAGAGGGAGCATCCCAAGAATGTGTGTCTCGAAAAGCTCAGACAAGAAATTTCTAGGCTTCCTATGACCTGAATTCCAAGTGACACAGCATCACCCTGGCCACTCTCTATTAATCAAGAGCAAGTCACAAGCCCAGCCCAGATTTTAGCAAAGGGAACTCCCAAAGGCACGCATAATAGAAGGAATGGCTGGTAGCATAAAGGAACATCTTTGGCTACTGGCATCACAGACTTTTTATTTTATTTTATTTTAAGTTCTGGAGTAGATGTGCAGGATGTGCAAGTCTGTTACGTAGGTAAATGTATGCCATAGTGGTTTGCTGCACCTACAAACCCATCACCTAGGTATCAAGCCCAGCATGCATTAGCTATTTTTCCTAATGCTTTTATACTGTTGGTGGGAATATAAATTAGTTCAACCACTGTGGAAGACAGTGTGGTGATTCCTCAAAGATTTAGAACAGGAAATACCATTTGATGCAGCAATTCCATTACTGGGTATATACCTAAATGATTATAAAGATACATGCACACGTATATTCAATAAATGCAGCACCATTCACAACAGCAAAATCATGGAATCAACCCAAATGTGCATCAATGATAGACTGGATAAAGAAAATGTGGTACATATAACCTATGGAATACTATGCAGCCATCAAAAGGAACGAGACTGTGTCCTTTGCAGGGACATGGATGAATTTGGAAGCTATTATCTTCATCAAACTAACACGGACTTCTTACATGGTGGCTTGCTTTCTAGAAGCAGGACTCTAAGAAGACAAAGGCACAAGCTGCAGATGTCTTAAGGTCTGGCTCCTAAAGCCACACAGCATCACTTCCACTGCATTCTACTAGAGAGTCGGTCAGATATATTCAAGGGAAGGAAAGACAGACCTCACCACTCCAGAGGAAGAGTGGCAAGTTTTTAATCCTTGACATCCTGCTAAAATGATTATATATTAGGGCTGGGAAAAATCACAGATGTTTCAGGCATTCTCATATAAGTTCTTTAATTGAAATAAAAATTGACATATGATAAAACATATATATTTTTCTATTAAAAACACTAATACTGACCTAAGCCCCTAGGTCTTCTTCATAAAAGATTCCTGGCCACTAGAAATTTTCTGAGTAAATTTTCCAAGTTTTGATTTTGAAGAACTGGGGACCTAATAAACAGAAAATCATTTTGAACTCTCTGCTAATGAACACATAGAATATGACATTTTATTTGCCTTTCAATATATTGACCAAATGCCTTAACTAATCGTGTTAGCAGTAAACATCCTATAAGTAAAATGCACATGAGTATGAACTAAACAATTCTGAACTGATCTCTGTCCTTAGAAATATAAGATTTAAGTTTTGATGAGTTTTACCCAGGTACATTTTTTTCTATTTATACTCTTTAATAAGACTGTTTAACACTTCTAAAATAAACTAAAATATCCTCTGTAACGTAAAATCTCACAGAACCTGAAAACTATATCTCTATTAGGGATTTTTTTCTCTACAGGTATCCAAAACACATATTTTCTGAAACAAAGTGATAGGATGGGGGCATGAAGTCAGATGACAGGTAGTCATAAAGTCAGATTCATTGTTAACGTATTTGTTGAACATTTACTAAGTACTGAATGTTTTGTTAAAAGTTAGAAATAAAATCATAATACAATCTGCCATTTTATTATAATTTTATTGTGATTTTATTTTTATATTTAATATTTTTAATCCATCTATAATATATATCTACAAGTAGGAAAATATGTAACTTTCACTTCTAATTTGAAACATTACCATTATTGGCTCAATAGTTATAAAATAGGACTCTGATTCTAAGCTTCATTGTTCTACTCCAGTATTCTCTGTTTTCTTTCACTCTTTCAATCACTGTAGCTTTAAAATACGTTTCTGCTTGATTTTTTATCACTTTAATATGTTGTTGTCATTTTAATATGTAATATAACAATAGAGGGCACTATTGTTAAAATTTGAGCTTTGAGGTCAGCCTGTCTGGATTTGAATCTAGGCCCCATCAGTTACCTGTGTTACCTTCGAGCAGTTACTTCATCTTTCCTTATCTGAGTTTAATCATATAAAAAGTGGTAATTATAATAATATTCACACCCGATAATTTAATAAAAATGTGTTTGAATTGATTAGAAAATGGTAGGCGCTGTAAAAATGTAACCAAAAATAGCCTAATACAGTTGAAGTTTATTTTTGGTTCCTATGAGGTCAATAGGTATTCAATTTGGTATGATACCATTCTACAGGATTATTCAGGGTGTACTCTTCAGGGAAAGGGGAGAGAACTAAGATGAACTTGGGTGAGAGGATTTATACACTAGATCTTACAGTGACGCTTATCATCCCACTCACCTCTCGTTGGATAGAATGTGATCACTTGCTTACATCTAACTACACGGGAGCCTGGGAAATGCCATCCAGCTGAGTTTCCAGGAAATAGAAAGGATTTAGTGAACTACTAGCTAGTATCTGCAACATTATACAAAATTCCTATCAAAATGTCTGATGCAAAAGTATGTAATAAATATTAACCATTATGATTATTATTGTAGACATGCAGATATGATCCAGCACTCAGCCCTGGACCATTAAATGGATGAAAATAACAAAATGTGGCAGGTGATGTTATGTGGGAGTATAGCATACTAAACAGATCCATGACCAAGTCCAGGGGAGTTGAGAATGATTGCATTCCAATGAAGTAGCATTTAAAAGCATACTGGAAGAATGTCATACTGAAAGTAGAACTGGTCTCTTAAAAGGAAGGGGAAGAGAGTTTCAGGCAGTGAGGTCAAAGTTCTAGAAATGAGAAAGATCAGACAGATTTGAAGAAATTGGATAAGTTAGATGTAGCTCTAGTTGTATATGGAAGTAGAGAATTGGATAAGGAGAAAGTTGAGTCTTGAGTTGAAAGAAAGGAGGCAGGTCACGAAGGGTCTTAGAAAACGCTAAAGTTGCTTTGACTTTATTTTGAAATCAATAGGAAGTTAGTTGAGACTGAAGGAGAGTGGAAGCTTTGAGAAGGAATGGATAATGACAACTAGAAATAGGTTGTGAGATGAAAACTGAGTTCCAAATTTGATAATATTTTAAGAGCAAGAACTGACAAACGATAGAAAATCCTTGTAGGTTCTGGGGCATGGTGTGGTCAAAACAATGGCTTTTTCATGATGAGAAGTAATTATCTTAGCCATAGAATGAATGAGAAGGAGTAAAACTAAGCACATTAGCTAAGAAGCTGTTAGAGTAGTCCAAGCGCATTGTTCTGAAAGCCTTGACTGTGATAATAGAAGACAGAATGAAAGGAAAGAAATGGAAGATCATCTCAAATAAAAATAACTGCAAGACCAAATCCTTCATTCAAAATTATTCTATCAAAAAGTATAATTAAAATCTTAATCTAAAGGAAAGAATCAACCCTCGATTTTATAATTGATATCTCAAAAACAAATTCACTCCATAATAATTCCTTTAGCATCTACCATGTGCCTGGCACTGTGTAGGTACTTGGAATTGAAAAAATAATCAAATCATATCCTCCAAGAGTCCAAAGTCTAGTGGGAAAAATCACATGAATGCATAATTAGGATGCAGTTTGGCAAATGCTGGAGCAACATTCCATAAGAACACCAGAGAGTAGGGTTTTTTTTCTTCAATGTCATATTGATAAATGTTTTGTAACATAGGGCAGGGACCCCCAATCCCTGGACAGCAGACTGGTACTGGTCTGTGGCCTGTTAGTAACTGGGCTGCATAGCAGAGGTAAGCATTACTATCTGAGCTCCTCCTCCTGTCAGATTAGTGGGCGGCAGTAGATTCTCACAGGAGTGCAAACCCTATTGTGACCTTTGCATGCAAGGGATCTAGGTTGTGCACTCCTTATGAGAATCTAATGCCTGATGATCTGAGGAGGAGCAGTTTCATCCTGACACCCTCCCCCACTCTACACACACAACAGCCTTTGTCCAGGGAAAAATTGTCTTCCATGAAATTGGCCCCTGGTGCCAAAATGGTTGGGGACCACTGACATAGGGGACCTGTGAACTGTGTTTTGAATTAGGACTTTATAAGGCAGAGGAGAGAAAGGAAAGGATGTTCCAGGAAGAGCAAATAGCATGTGCAAATGCTCAGAGATGAAGCGGAAATTAGTACTAAAGGATTTACGGCATGCTTAGGAAGGACTTCGCTCTTCCAAGCAACCATTTGAAACTAGGCACAACAATGTGACTTTCTTTGGCCAATGATTCAAAATGGCCACTTCAAGGCAGAAGACGTTAAAAGCCCATCCTTGATTCACTACACACCCTTCCCTCTTCCTGAGGACAGGGCAGATAGTGGAGGCTCCATAGCCTGGATCTCTGGGTGAGAATTATGTAAGCACAGCCTCCTGAGGCTGCAGGATGGACATATAGAACCAGTGAAAATAAACTTATGTTGTTTTAAGTCACTGAGATTTGAGAAATTTCTTCTTGCCACAGCATTAACCCAGTCTTCCAGACTAACACAGAAAATGGAAACTTGAAGGGGAGTACTATGAGACCATAATCCCGAACTCTGTGACAGTGGCTTGGTGTTCAGGCAGCAGGTGACATGGAAGCTATCGCTGAAGGCAAACAAGGTGATGACCAATGCAATACCACAATGAAACCTTTAGTGAAATTGTCTCAAAAACCGCACAGTAGTCTGGGCAGCAGATTAGGTACCTAATGCATTGGTAGCTTTAAGGGAGGAGATTGGAAACTGCTAGTATGTGTTGGCTGCTGGTGGTTGCTTTGGAAGGTATATTACAAAAAAGGGATAAGCCCGGAGAACAAATGAGAAATTTGCAATAAGGTGAAAGGAAATAGAGGGAGTCCATAAATTAGAGAACATTTAGAATTTGAAGTAGCATCTGTGTTTCATTCCTTAACAGCAAAAGATAAAACTGAAAAGTCTTAGAGAAACAAAGGCAAGAACATGTAGCCTTTTCACAAAGGTAAATTTAGAGTATGGCCTTCACACCTGCTGTTAAAATCACTGAAAAAATTAAGGGGTCTCAGATCAAAGGTCTCACCAAAGATGTGGTGTCCATTAAATCCACTCAATTGAACAAAAAGGAGACTAAGTAAGTAATTCTTCCACTAAAGCTTGATGGGCTCAGCAGAGCTTTACTGAAGCATGAAGTGAAAGGTATGGACATGATAAAGCCAAAGAATGTCAGAATTTTGTCTTAAAAAGGACTGTGGGTGAGAGTATTTGAAAATAGAGCTCACTGTCAAGTATATAGGCAGCCAACTTAATTTCTAAGTGAGTTATACTACCAAAAGGATCATCAACTTACATTAAAATTGATTGACTGTTTGAAACTCCAAATGACCCAGGGACCCCCAATTGTCTGCAGGCAGGAAGTGTGGCAAGAAGACCGCTCAGTTTTTAGGTGGGCACATTCTCGGATGCTCACTTTGGATTTGAAGGAGAGTAATGGAGAGGAGGACTCTCCCAGAGGGCAGAACCAGGAGCCACAGAGATCCAAGGACAAGGGGGTTACTTCCAGGAAGTGAAAACAGTGCCTAATTAAAGGTAGTCCTCCTGTAATCCCAGCACTGTGGGAGGCCAAGGTGGGCAGATCACTTGAGCTCGGGAATTCTGGACCAGCCTGGGCAATGTGGTGAAACCCTGTCTCTACCAAAAATACAAAAGTTAGTTGGGTGTGGTGGTGTGTGCCTGTAGTCCCAGCTACTTGGAAGGCTGAGTTGGGAGGATAGTTTGAGCACCGGAAGTCAAGGCTTCAGAGAGCAGATATCGTGTCACTGCACTCCAGCCTGGGTGACAGAGTGAAACCCCGTCTAAAAAAATAAAAATAAAAAAGTAAACGTAGTCCTCAAAATACTTGAGAAATGAGAATTTAGAGTTGCTACAGCCAGCCCTATGTCTGCTGTGTGTGCCCCCATTCTTCTGTCTGAATGCGAGTCTTTATTTCAGTGGTCCTTTGTTTGCTCCATTTTGGTGTCCTGAGCATGTGGGGAGCATAATTGACACTGGACATACAGACTATTGCACCTCATCCCCTGCTGTGAAGACTTCCCATCCTTCCTGTCACCCAGAGATCCTGCACTTTGAGCTACATGCTGTGACCGAATGGCAATTTTGGGTTGTCTCACCTGGCAAAAAAAAGGGTGAGCATATTTTGCACGTGCAAAGGAGAGTGTACTAAGTATTTCAGAACCAGATGGCTCCTTAATGCTCTTCACTAGCGTTTCCGGGTCCCCTTCATCCAGGCACGTGGTACCATAGCATTGCTGCACCCCTTCACATTATTACTTGTTTTGGCCATTAGGATGTGAGCAAAAGATTTGTGTCTCGCTTTTGCGTAGAAACCAAAAAAAAATTTCTACTTTCTGGGTAAAGCCGGTGTGTGATTCACCATGTTCCCTCCCTTCATGACCATGATCTGCAATATTTTAGATTGTCCTGCTTGGGCGGGCCGGGCCCCGGAGAGAGAACAGTGTAGAACAGAGCCCCCTGCTGACTCCAGATGGAAGTACAGCATGACTGAAATACACCTTCTTCATCGGAAGCCTCTCTACAGTTTGGGGGTTGTTGGTTACTACAATTTAATAACAATCCATCCCGAAGGACATGTACACTAAAATAAACTTCGTAAGGTGTAAGCACCAGGTATTAAAAGTTACAAGCATGGAAAGGGAGAAAATAGTCCAAAGCGGATACTGAATTTGTGGACATCAATTATCAACTAGCCTAGATCAAAGGCCTCCCTAAGGTGGAGTCTAAACTTGAATCTTTCAAATAATTAAAATGGACATATATCAAAATAATACATATTTCAAGAATAATGACTTTTGGAAGTCTCAAATGTGGATAAATCTAATCATATTATGATATTTGAGGTGCTTTCATAGTCCTATTAGAGTATCTTTAAGGTAAGAAAAATATTTCAGTCGCTTCCCAATAAAAAAGGAAGTAAAACTCAAATGCATTAAATCCATGATTATATAATTAACACCGTTAAATAGGTATATACCAGGAAAATATGCTACTTTTATCTGCCATATTATATGATCTTTTTAACTCTTCAGAGATCTTTAGTAAAGTGCTTGCTGATGTTGATTTAAAACATGATTTGGGCTCTGAGGACAAACCAAAACATTAGTTTGGTGATATTACATATTTCAGATTCGATGTCCTACCACTCTGGAAATACTCTGAATTTATAAAAGCAGGTTGTTATGTCTAAGATTTGGCACTTATCTGCGAAAAGGGAAGGGAAATTTGTTCAGTTTAAGGAGGAAATACCATAATCAGTGCCCTGGAGAACAGCTATTTAAATTGAGTGCTTTATTATGAAATCATGGGTATTTAGCAGAATTATATCCAGATAGCTTTTTTATGTTCCTTTCAACCAGGCAGAAATTCCTTCTCCATGGGAAAATTGAAAATAGGGTATTGACAAATTGCGGAAATAATGAAGAATTCTGTGTAACACCGTGAGTTATTTTTCTTGGGGGGGGGTGTGGCGAGTGAGGAGGCAGGGGATCTTTGCTTTATTATCTCAGAAAGTGGGTCAAGGCACAGGTGGGATCTATGCTTCCTTTCACTTTCTTTAAATCCTGGGCTTTCTGGGAGGCTTGAGAAATTTGTCTTTATGTTCCAACTTTGCTATTTTTAGGTGAGAAATGCTGCAGAAAAATGCTTATTTTATTTTTTTTACATTGCTCAAAATCTTCACTTTGGCTCATAATGTCGTATGCGCACTTTTTGTCGTATTGTGACTACACCTTTTAAACTCCCAATTTACCAGGGAATGTGTTGTTCTTGATTCACTTACTGATAAGTGAACATCAGAATGCTAGCGAAGTGGGGGGCCCGCAGGGGAGCCGCTGTGACCGTAACCCCGATGAAACACAAAGCAGGAGGAAATTGAAAATGTGTGTGTGAGTGTGTGTGTGTGCACATGGCTGTGTGCCTGTGTGTGTACGTGTCTGAGAGACGGGCAATATTCCCGCTTTAAGTCAAGAGAGGCAGAGTGGTGATTTCTACTGAGGAAACGAGAAGGAGTTCTGGAAAAACGTCATATCGAGCCTAACGCTCTGCAAATGTAGAGAACTGGCATCTTTTTTCTAAGGGCAGTACAGTATGACATTTAGAGCTAAAATGGTAAAATTATGAAAAACATTTTTACATGTTTGGCACACAGTAAGTGTTCAGTAACTATTTTCAATTAATAATAATGATGACTGTAGCACATATTTCATTGATGTGAATACACACAGTGATAAAGGAGACTCTGGGATTCTGCTACGCAACCCTGGCCCCATCCTCCCCTCACACATATTCACACCCCGGGGAAATTATTATGGATGAAGTAATCTGGACTGGATGCTTGGCCAGTTAGTGAGTTCTGGATTATCAGTCCTTGGTGTTTTCTACATGCAAGTAGAACGGAGATAGTCATTCACTAGGTGGAAAGAAGGATACAAGGGGATTTAATGCGGGAGAAGAGGACTCCGCCTTAAGCTGTCACAGAGAGCTGACAAGGCAGAGAATAGCGCAACATGAGGTGGGACCACCACTGAGGTCGACGGCCGGGAGCTAGAGACATTCAGCCTTAAGCTGGCTAGTGACAGGTATCAGACAATGATCAGCATGTCACAAAAGCTGCCACGGACTGGTCAGACCCTGCCAGGAACCCTGGAATTGTCTAGGACACTGGGGATGGGAGCAACTGCCAAGTCAGTCTGAATTCAGGGAGATAAAATACTGAGTTTATATAAGAAAGATCTTTTCCTTCCAGGAGACAAGTGGAGCCAGGATGATGCCAGAAAGAAAGGCTGATGGTGGTCAAACCAAATGACAAAGATCTAGGGAGACCTGAGGGTCCTTTCCGATCTGGGAAAGGAGTTAACTCAAATCTAACACCTGGTACCTCACAGACACCTGAATGTATTTAGCCACAAGTGTCTTTGTTTTGCTTCTGTTTCCCCCTATTTAGTTTCTATAACTTAATGACTCAGGCTTTTAAACCTTCGGAATGATGATAGATCTGATAGTTGGGTCAGAAGAAACTAAAGCTTTTTCACACCTCTCCCTAATTCCATCCCATCTCTCTGCCTCCTTTGGGCTTTCTGCCATGCCATTCTTTGGCCAGTGTGCGGAAGGTGATACCTCAGATCCAAATTTCCTTTCCTTTCCAGTTGAGAGTTCATTGAATACCTGGTATGTTTTAGGTGACCGGGGCACTTGATGCTAACATGCTCATACAGTAACTCCTAGGCAAGATGCTAGTGCTTTAATAGCAATTTCAGGGGACAGTGCCTTCCCCACCTCAATACATTCAATTATGGATGTTAGATATTTGGACACAGTTATTTAACGTTCCGTAAATATCAACATGCAGCCGGCTGCCTACTCCACCCGCCATAGCCGTAGAGATATGCTTCATGGCTTTGTTCTGAAGTTCCCTAATTGATCTTCTGAACTTGTTCTGGACATCAATCTTTTTGGGGATTGATGATCAGGGCTTTGTGTGAGTCTCTTGGATATTGTCATTCAGAGAAACCCTGTGCGTTTAGACTCTAGTCTTGGGCTCAGATTGTTTTCCACAGATGCCACTCTGGTGGTCGCGTAACCCATGGGAACATATGCAAAGTAAGTGAAGCCAACCAGAACGTTATTTTGTTAACTGACAGGTGAAAAAACAGGAAATAATCTTAAAAGTCTAAATTAGTATTTTAATACCATGTACTGTTTCGTTTTGCCAGGATAAAGTCCAACTAGTTTGGCAAAGCCCATTTAAGGCTCTGAACAATATTGCCCACATATTCCCCAGGGCATTTTTCCCAAATGGTTTCTTCAATCCAGGTCCACCTCACTCCTCACCATTCCTCAAATGTGAATGTCCCTTTACGAGCCACTCTGGGCCTTGGCCATGCTATCTCTGTCCCTAGAATAAACTTTCTTTTTTTTCCTAAGAAATTCCTACTTCTTCTCTAGATTTAAAACCAGTGCCTCCTCTTTACAGGCTTTGCTTGGTCTACTTGAGTTGTTCTTTCTCTCAAACTTCCACTGTCTTCATTCCTAACTTGATTACATTATTTATGAAAATGTATTGTGGGTATCCATGTACATGAACGTCTATCCTGTGTGCTCCCAGTGAGAAGGGACTCTTGTTTTATTCATTTTTGTAGCTTTAGCACCTAACAGTGTTGTTTGCCCTAGAAAAGAAACTTAATAAATGTTTGGGGAATGAATGACCAAAAATAAGTCCTAAAACGTATAACGCAGTCTTGTTAATAGGAAATATTTGTCTTGACACATGGGATAAGGTACAACACAGGACATGAGAAGGAAAAATAGGAATAGAATAATTCTGTTATAAAATATCCTTGTTAAGCCACAGGGTATTTAAAACTGTGAAACATTAGACACATTTTATTTAAAAAAAAAAATGCCCTTTACTATAAATTATTACTTGCCTCTTGAATAAGAAACACAATTCCGGCCAGGCAGGGTGGCTCATACCTGTAATCCCAGCACTTTAGGAGGCCAAGGCGCGTGGATCACCTGAGGTCAGGAGTTTGAGACCAGCCTGGCAAACTTGTCTCTACTAAAAATGTACAAAAATTAGCTGGATGTGATGGCGCATGCCTGTAATCCCAGCTACTCTGGAGGCTGAGACAAGAGAATCTCTTGAACCTGGGAAGCGGAGGTTGTGGTGAGCCGAGATTGCACCACTGCACTCTAGTCTGAGCGACAAAAGCGAGACTCCATCTCAAAAAAAAAAAAAGAAAAAAAAAAAGAAACACAACACAATTCCTAAAATATGACTTTCAATTATTGAGCAATCAGAATTTTAAAATTACATTTAACCCACAAGCTGGGAGATGCTTAAGTAGGTGGAATTCATTGAGCTCTGAATAAAATTGGCACGCCCTGATTTTCTGACATTAAGGTGCTGAAATGTGCTGTCAGGTATTAACATGTTTGTTGATGGTAACTTGGCTTAGCAAGATAGAAACTCCAGTCTAAGTTTTATGATTACATTTTCATTACAAAACACAGATCTATATCTAAGGCAGCTTATTGCCTGGAGTTATTAGTCATATGCCGGTACAATGCTTGAGTGCTGTTATCCCTGTTCAATTGTAACAGTGGAGCTTTGCTTGAGTATTCATTTGGTAAACAGTTTAGCCTCTGTCCACAATCCCAAAGTGACAAGTGAATGCCAGTAAGAGTCAGTTAAACCAGATGCTGAGTATTGTAGAATTAAAAAGCCATTTAACTGTTTTGCAACTTTTAAAAGTTTTTTTTTAGTGTGCACTATATATAAACTCTAACATATAATAGTTAATATCCAAGTCAAGAGTATTATTTTGCTATCCCTTATATGTTGAATTGATCAACCCTGCTCCTTGCAAACTCTTTTAAAAATATTTAAAACCAATTATAATAAAAATTTAGGTCAGATCTGTAAATTTTAAATAATAATTATGGCGATAAGAATATTTCAATCATCCTTAATTTAATTGATGAAAATACTTTAATGAAGAATAAAAAGGGGGCTGGGCATAGTGGCTCATGCCTGTAATCCTAGCACTTTGAGAGGCTGATGTGGATGGATCACTTGAGGCCAGGAGTTCAAGGCCAGCCTGGGAAACATGGTGAAAACCTGTCTCTACAAAAAATACAAAAATTAGTCAGGTGCAGTGGCCTGCGCCTGTAATCCCAGCTACTTGGGAGGGTCAGGCATGAGAATTGCTTTGAGAATTGCTTGAACCAGGGAGGTGGAGGTTTCAGTGAGCCAAGATCGTGCCACTGCACTCCAGCCTAGGCAGCAGAGTGGGACTGTCTCCCCCCACCAAAAAAAAAGAAAAAAAGAAAAAAAAAGAAAAGAAAAAAGAAAAAGGAAAAAAAGTGTTAAAATTTGGATAATGTTCACTTCTTATTCCCCCCTCCAACAACAACAATAAAAAAAGCCCAAAATGACCCTTTAATGACATTTGTGCTTTATAGCAGGGGATTAAAAAAATGATAGTGGAATTATAAAAACAATTCTAACAGTGCAAAGACTTCTTAAAGTCCTCAGAGTCACTGACAAATGCCCGCACTCATTTCCACAAGCTGATTTTTGAAGTGAATTATCAAGGAAGGCCGCCCTGGTTCATGAAATGTCTCTTAATAAAAGAAGACATTTTTCTTTCTCTAGCGTGATCATTGCACTGTTGATTTGACTACTTCCTGTTTGAATGTTCCTTTAGATCACGCAGTCCATTGAATTTTCACATCAGAATATTTATCTCAGAATGGCTCAGAACATTAAATGAACAATTTTCAAGCCAGATTATTTTCTCCCTACTACAAAAATGTAATTTGGCAAAGACAGACAAGCTCAGTTAATTTCTAATGCATAATTTCTTCACTGTCTCACTCTTCAATATGGAAAGAAACACTTTATGTAGACCAAGGTTATATGTTTATAGGAAAGAAAAACAAATCCTTCTCTTATGCCAAGATTGAGTTGTAACTGCCAATTAGAGGCCAAGTTGGTAGAGCACTCCTCTGGGTCTGTTAATGCCTATTGACCACTGTTCATTGCAGCAGATTGTAATAATTAGTGCCGTAAGCATAAATACGAAAATGAGGGGGTTGCACTAGGCGATCTCTGAGGTCCCTTCCAGCATTAGAATTCTAAAAGTTGGTGAGCCTAAAATTGCTAATGTGTTTCTGAATGTACCAAATTTATGCCTAGAGACAAGCTGTTCACTTGAAAGATGAATTTATTAGTTTAGCTCAGAAATACAAGCTTAAATAAAAAATGCTGGTTAAACACTAATAATAATAATAAATATGTCGTTTTACAGTATTTCACCTTTTACGAAGGTGTGTTTAATTCACAATCACATTGGGACGAAGTTCTATGACTAGGATTTTCTTACATCTTTGGCAAATTTTTGCAAAATTTGGTGTTACTGAACCACTCTTGGTTTTCTTACTTTGTCACAGATTCTAAGGCATCTCCATTAGGACTGGGGTGTCCAGGGAACGGAGAACAGAGAGGGATCTATATTCACCTAAGCCTGGAAACTCCATGAAGGCAAGGACTGTCTCTTATTTATCTTTATACCCTTAACATCTGATCCAGTGCCTTATTAACATTATACTCCAGTAAAGGAAAACAAATCACACATATATATGTAATATTTCAAGCAGTGGTAAGCACTATGAAGAAAAGTAAAGAAGACTAAGTAGTGGCAGGATATTTTAGATAGAGAAGGAATCTTTGAGGGAGTGCCCTTCGGGAGAGCAGAATAAGAAGTTCTATTTAGGCAACTGTTTTTCAGACATGGGGAAAAAAATGACACAAGGACCCCGAAGCCAGAGTGTGATCAGCGTGTTTGAAGGACAGCAGTGATTTCCTGTGGCTAAAGTGGGAAGAGAGAGGCAGAGTGTTAAGAGATGACATCACTGAGGTAGTGGTTTGAAGGTAACTTATTTTGGTCATTGATTAGGCAAGAAAAACAGTAGTTAAAGCCACTTTCATATATAACTATGAAGGATTAAAAATGTATTAAAAACAAGTACAATTGGGTATCTTGTCACTAGTTTGACTTAGGAACTCTACTTCTTTAAATCTCTAGGGGTTTTTTTGTGTATTTTTCCCCCCTGAAGCTTGGCACTTACCCAATTCATAGTTTTCTAATAATAATTTACCTTTTCCACAAACCCGCACTACTCACTCTGAGAATTAAGTTTCCAAAACCTAACCTTTCAAGTTCCTATTTTCTTCCTTTGTTTTCTCACCAATAGCTCTGGACTTCCTTTTAAAAATGGTGCAGTGGGCCAGGCATGGTGGCTTATGTCTATAACCCCAGCACTTTGGGAGACCAAAGAGGGAGGCTCGCTTGAGGCCAGGAGGTCGAGGTTGCAGTGAGCTATGATCAAACCACCACACTCCACCCTGGGCAACACAGCGAGACCCTGTCTCTAAAAACAGTAATAATAATAATAACATTAATAAAATAAAATAAAGATGGTTCACTGAAGAAGGCCTCTGGATACAAGCCAACACTCTCCAAATGACGTTTCGCTGAATACCATTTCTGAAATTGTTAATGGGTGTGATGTGGTCAAATAAATTTCTGAAACGTTATATGCTCTATTTCTTTTCAAAATTTTACAATGCATATAGACAAATTATAAACTCTAAGTCTTTCAGTTTATAAAAAACAAACCCAGCATTTTCTAAATATATTTTACGCTGATGCTTTGCCTTTTCCCTGAAAATTCATTAATAGTATATGCTCCAGCTATCCCTGAGCCCAAATTAATGCCACCTCCAACCTATTCTCAATGCTATCTCTCAGTGCCCAATTCCATTCCATCCACCTATCTGTGCATTTATTTATTTTTGTAATCGGACTAGGCATTGGGTATGACACATGGACAGATACATAGACCTTATCTTGGAGTCCTCCACTCTAATGAAGGAGACAGCCACATAAAGGGATAATTCAAATTTAATATGATAAATGCATGGATTATTAAAGAAGCTCAGAGTAGAGGGTATTTAATAATACAAACTATTGTCTACACGGCCAGACTCCTTTTATTTTGAAGTCATAGAACCAAAGATTAGAAGTGTGTTCCAAAACAAACAACAGCAACAGGTTTCTCTACAATCGTGTTGGATTTTTATTTTATTTGAAAATATTTTAACCATAAAAAATGACTTTTGGTACATTTTAGGACTTTGCTTCTCATGGTAATCCTACTCAAAGTCAGAAGGGAAAATATGGTGCCAGAATGCCCTTCTAGAAATTCCAAGATGACATTGAAAAGCAATTTCAGATTCAATTTAGACAAAGGTACTGATCAGCATGCTGCCAAGAGGAAGAACTTAGTGGGCTCCGACTCCACCCCAGACTACCTTTCTGAGGTTCCTGTGTGACTCACTGGTCCCCATGCTAATTCTAAGGAGTTCGCTTATTACAATATGAAATAATCCTTCCAGAGAACACTTTTTTTTAACTATTCACTTGAGTTGTTGAATGCTTAAATACCTGCCCTGATAACATATGTTTTATTTTTAGTTTATGATAAATACAGCGTTCTGTTTGAATTTTTTTTAACATCATATATAATGGCTAGAAAAAAATGGAATGTGGCAAAAACTAAGTGAAACTTTGCTAAGAAGACAGATTATCTTTCTAATATAAGCCTAATACATTTTTAGTAATTGTGGGATGTGTGAATTGTCTTCTGCTTTGTAGAGGCACAGATCTATTGCATTCTGCCAGAATGTGTTCTTTCCTTGAAATATCCCGGAAGAGAGGATTATAACATGAATACAATCTCTTTTCTGAGTAAAATAAAAGAAAATGAAGCTAATATTCTAGAGAGAAGCTGCTGGATGATGGCTGTTTCTCAAGAGGGTCAATGTCCTATACCTGTTGACTAAATCTCAATGTACCAATATGAAGTTTGGGGCATTTGTTTTTTTGGATCCTATTTCAGTGGAGTGGGTGAGAGAGGATGGTATCTTCTCTGATTTACCAGAGTTTAAGTATATGTAGGAAAAGCTTACAGGTACTTGAAAATACTAATATTTTTGACCAAAATCTTGTAAGATAACCTATCTGCATGTTTCAACTTTTGTTTTCTCAATCAATTCACGGTCCAAAGTTGAAAGTACAGTGGAGAATTTTAGCACCTTTAGGCACACTTTGAACCATTAACGTTTTTTAAAAAAATAATTAGAGTAATACTTAATAAATAGTAAAATTCTTTTTAAATTTTTGGTTTGACATAGCCAGACAACTTATTCAACTCTTCATTTCACTTTATAGTAGATACAAGATGGCTGGAAAGAGATAACCTGATAAATACATTTATGTGATAAGTGATGAAATAAAATGTTCTTAAGAAAACAATGTTCCAGCTTTTTAGAATACAGTTTCTCAACCTTGACACTGTTGTCATTTAGAACCAGGTAATTCTTTCTTGTAGGGGATGGGGCAGGTGAGGCAACTGTCCGGTTCCTTGTAGAACATTTTGCAACATCCCTGGCCTCTACCCACTAGATGCCAGTAACAATCTACCCCTTTCTTCCCAGTTGTGACAACCAAAATGTCTGCAGACATTGTCAAATGTCCCCTGGGCCAGCAAAATTACCTCTGGTTGAGAACCACAGCTTTAAAATATAGGTCAAGAAGATTGCAGGATTACTGTTAGTAATTATCCTATGTGAGGGATGGCGGGAAAGGTGGAAAATCCCTTTAAAGGCTAAAAGCTGCATACTGAAAGTCTTTGGTGGGTACCGTTCATAGAGCTCAGATGCAAATGCACCTCTAGAGCTGAGCTGAGCAATTGTGTGGTGCTGAAATCACAATCCTTCTTCCAGACTAGAGCTGCAGCATGGTGAAGGGGAGAGCAGAAACACTGTTCTGTTGAAAGCCAAGAATGGTCACACAAAGTAGCAGCAACGCTTAGTATCTGCCTTCTGAGCAAGTTGGGCAATTGGTTTGTTGCTCCTACTGCTGGCTATTATTAGGACCCCCAGGATGGACCAACAAGCCACACTCTATCAAAGACAGATAAGAAAATCTCTGAGCAGTCACGGGGTTGGTGCCCACTTGGCATACCCTCATGAAGGGTCTCATCTTCCCTGGCTGGGATTTCACCAACCTCTTGACTAATCTCCTTTTGTAGGCCTGCTCCGGTCCAGCCTTCCTCTGCACAGCTGTCAGAATGTTCTTTCTAAAGCACAACCCTGGATTTATCTCTGCCCTGCTTAAAATGCTTTGATGTTTCCTTTGAGATAAAGTTGAAGCTCCTTAGCACCGCCTAGATGCTGACTTCATCTTTCAACACCCTCTTTCACGCACATCAAATTCCAAACTCAGATGTGAAAATGTCCCTTCTCATCTCTCTCTTCTTGTTCATGCAGCCTTTTCCTATCACTGCCACATTAGCCTAAGAGTCTAGTCTGTATTTTTAGTGAAAAAAATTAACAAAGAAGAAAGCCTTTTTACTGTGCTTCTTCTCTTTCTCTCTCCCCTCCCCTCTTTTTCTTCCCCCCTTTCCTTTTCTTTATTTCCAAATAAGCATTTCTCTGTGTCATTAAAACTCTGATTTAATGGTTTTATAGCTTATGGTTCTTATATTATTTTCTATAACTCCTCTCTCTACCCTCAACTCTTAGTATATCTCCGACTGTTCTTTATTGACCCCTTCTGGTGATAACTCTTCTCCCTTCTTAAATGTCTTCACACAGCAGGGTTTCAACATTGATGCTTTTCTCTTTCCAAATGCTTGCTGGATAATTACTTCCATTGAGCGGTTTGCCACTTTGGTGCTAGTGACTCTCAAACATGTACCTCCAGCCTTACTCAGCCCATTTTCTGAGCACCAGACCTGATATGGTTTGGATCTGTGTCTTCACCCATATCTCATGTCCAATTGTAATTCCCAGTGTTGGAGGTGGGGGGTGGGGGAAGTGATTAAATCAAGGGGGTAGATTTTTCATAAATGGTTTAGTACCATCCCCTTGGTAATGTTCTCACAATAGCAAGTGGGTTCTCGTGAGATCTAGTTGCTTAAAAGTGTTTGGCACCTCGCCCGTCTCTCTCTTGCTTCTGCTTTCACCATGTGATGTGCCTGCTCCCCTTTTGCCTTCCGTCATGATTGGAAGCTTCCGGAGTCCTCCCTAGAAGCAGATACTGACTGCTATGCTGCCTGTACAGCCTGCAGAAATGTGAGACAATTAAACCTCTTTTCTTACAAATTACCTAGCCTACAGTATTTCTTTACAGCAATTCAAGAATGGCCTAACATAAGACTCCTGTAAACTGTCTACAAAACAGTTTCCCTGGATGTCCCACTTATATCCCCAGTTCCACATGCCCTCAGCTTAGCTCATCTTTTCCCACAGACTTGGTCTTATTTGAAATGCCATACCATGCAAGCATTCTCATCAGAAACCTGGGATTTTCCCAAGACTGCTTCTTCATCTCTCACATTTAATTGGTGGCCAAATCCAGTTGATTCTATCTGCTCAAGATCTCCTACAGCTTTCTTGTTGTTACCGACTGTATTCAGACTCTGTTGTGTGGGATGTTTCAAGTATTTATCATTGATGTGCTCCCAGGCTTGTGCTATTTCAATCTATTCTCCTTGCTGTGGACAAAGCACTTCTGGTCATGTTCCTTTTCTGTCTAAAATCCTTCCAGGTCTTTCCCATCAAACAAGCTCAAGCTTCTTGCCATGTTAGACCAGGGAAATGGGAATATCATTATGTCTGGAGTATTGTTACACAAAATATCTACCTTAAGAGTCACCATAAATGGATATACCTAGGGTTGTACAAAGGCCAGAAATAAATCCAGAGCAAACAACACTGACATAGCACACACGGCCCCTAACTTCCTTTCCAGAGTTATCAGTTCCCTTGAAGTTTCTTCTTCTCTGCATCTCATATTCTAGCTACATGAACTCCTTGCAGGTCCCTGAATGTACAGTATTAACTGATGTCCCTGTGATTTTTCTATCTCTAGAATATCTTTCCCCCCCTTATCCTCCCAACTTTTTTGCCTTTAATGCCCTTCTCTCCTATGTCTCCTGGTAAACACATACTTTTCCTCTAAGAGTCTCTCAAATATAACCTTCTCTGTGAAATGTTGTCTGACTTCTTTCAACAGATATACTAAATTCCCCTCTTTTTCATCTGTACTGCACTCTGTAAAGGCAATATAATTGCATCTACAAATTTGAATTCAATTACATGACTTTATTTACTTCCTCATTTACTAGATTAATAGGGTAAGGCGCTTTCAGAAAGAAACTATATTTTATTTATTACTAACACCTGCTATGGCACCCAAAGCACAGAGACATTCAGAAATGTTTTTTTTTAAATTAAAAAGTAGACAAATGGATGAATTATAAGAATGTATCAGACATTTTTAAGGTTCATTACAGCTCTTCATTTCCTCATTCTAAAACAATTTCAAAGCTTCCCTCTTAGTATTTATAGATAAGGAATAAAAGGCAATTCTCTCAAGAGAGGTGATCCATTGACTTTGATTTAAAATAAATTGAATAAAGATGCATCACTCCAGTTCAGTGCGGACACATCTGAAGAGCAAGTGTTGGCAGGGACAAAGACATAATAAGCATAACATCACTGAGGGACAGAGAGACAAAGAAACTAGAGGGAAAACGGGGCTCAATGAGGAAAAGCATGGACACGGGTACTTTCCAACTACTTCAAAATCTTGCCAGGAGATGGCTATGGTCATTTTTCACTTCTCCATTCCTCCGTAATTTTGGTCAAAGGGATAGGAAACCTGCGTATCTTATTCAAATTTGCTTTCTAAAATGACAGAATAAAGTAGAAAAATATCAAATTACCACTTATCCTTATATCCTTGGAGTACTTCAAAAGAAGCAAAATCATAAAATCAACAAAAAGTCAAAACAGAGGCTACTAGCTGCTACAAGGAGAATGCCATTAAAACGTTTATAAAGTTTCTATTCATATTCCTATCGTAAGGATGACTACGAAATTTGCTTCCATGATATACTCTTCCGTAATTATAGGTATGAAAGTATCAATGACTGCAATTAAGGCAGAAGGCTTAATTTTAATCAAATCAATGTTTAGAGTTGATAATGGAAGTTTTCTCATGTCCCTAATGACTAAAATTCTGCCTCTCAGTATGACTGGCACAAGAGCCAACCACTTCGACGACTGATTTTTATAAAATCAATAATTACGTATCATGGGGACATTACTAGTAGTTAGACATAAAGAGAAAAATTCTCAGATCATGAATCAGCAAAAAGTTCTTAACGAAGGGAATTTCAGAATTTCCATCTTGGGGATAACTTTATACCTGAGGTGCTCTCAGTGACCTCTGCTCTGGCTTGCAGAGAGAGAGAGTGACTGGCGTGCTTCCTTCTGGGTCTGGATTCTCCACTTTGGGCCACATACACATGCCAATATTGGCAGAATTTACATAGCAGAATGGTAACTAAGACGGGCAACGGTCTCTACACAGAAGGTGGGGAAAAGGCGGAGAAACAGAGGACAAGGTCCAACTTTATTTGGGGCCAAACATCACACGGCTTTGGCACAGTAAGGCCTGCTTTCCTCTGCATTTTGAGAACATGGGAGGCGAGGTCTCCCACCCCTTCTGCACCGCCATCTGCCTCAACCCTGCTCAGGGAGCATACGTGACAGTCATCTCTGAAAAACTGCAGTATTTTGACTTTTGATATCTGTTATGTAATGGTATGGGAAAAGTATTGCCAAAATGCAATATTTTGTGTGTGTATGTATATACACATATGCATATATGTGTATATACATACACACACATATATGCGTATATATACATTTTAAGTCAGCTGGGGAATGAGTTTGTAATGGAAATGTCATGTTTAATCTTGTATAAATTATAAGATTAAAAACAAAACACCATAATAACCCATCCGTTAACTGGAAAGAGTTGAAATATGTAGAGTTAAGTAGGGCCTAGTAGTACAGACAGGATCAACAATATTCATGTATTACTTAATAGAAAACAATATGTCTCAACTAATAATTGTTATTGCTTCTCTCAAACATAGGCCATGAACAGAAGCTAAGTGATTGCTCTTCAGCCACAGATTTCAATAAAAATTCTCATTGAATTCAACTGGCCTTTTAGGTATTAACTGCTAGTGTGTGTTTTCTTGTATATGTTTTAACATCCTATTGTAATTGATTTAACCCTTGGGCACATTAAGGTGACCATTGTGTCTGTGGCTAAACAGGAAAAATATGGCTCATATTAGAGTTCAGGACCAGGAAATCCTGACTCCAGGGTTTGGAAAAATAAGAATGCTGCTATTACAACGCTACCATTTATAAGTGCTCAATACTCTGACCAAATATTTGTAACCTTCCCATTCTGGCTGTCAGAGGAATACACCTGCATTTCATTACCTGACTCCCTGAAACCCGATAGAAAGATGTGAAAATCAGACATACAAAAAAGAGAGTCCTTTCGATCTTTTCTGTAGAAATCTCAGTGTATTTGATGGGAGGTACAATTAATAAGTTTGTACTCGGCCCTTCAAGACTCAATAGATGACTGTCTCTGGATGCATTACTAAGTAGTGGCAAATTCAGATCTGAAGACCCAGCCCCCTTTAAATCGGTGACAGGGAGTAGCTCTCCCTCTTACTACCCAAAGTTTCTCAGCAATGCAAACTCTCAGGTTCAGAAGAGAGAAGAAATTCTACCTTTCTCTTTTGGGAAAGTTGGACAGATAGAAGAGTAAGGAATTTTCATTTAATGAAATGTGAGTTTGAGTTTCATCCCTTCTACTTAATGGCTGTAGGTCACCACTTCTCAGAATCTTTAAATCCTGGTCTCAAAATGGAAATAATACTATTATATACCTCACTTGAACACTGTGAGAATAAGTGTGATGATATAAACTAAACATATTTAACTATAGTCCAAAAATATCTATCTATCAATTACTTCTTAGTTTATTCATTCATTTATTTAGAGACAGAGTCTTTCTTGTTGTGATCTTGTGATCATGGCTCACTGCAGCCTTGAACTCCTGGGCTCAAACTATCCATTTTAGCCTCCTAAGTAGCTGCGACTACAGGCACTCACCACCACGTTCAGCTAATTAAAAAAAAAAAAAAATTTGGTAGAATCAGGATTTCAGTCTGTTGCCCAGGCTTGCCTCGAGCTCTTGGCCTCAATCTTCTCACCTCAGCCTCCCAAAGTGCTGGCATTACAGGCATAAGCTATTGTGCCCAGCCCTATCTTAGTTTAAATGCTGTTCCCCTCAAGCTTCAGTCTACAGGTAGGATGAAGCACAGACACCAATAGATTTCATAATGATCAAGAAATGAATCTTACTTTACTGTGGCAATACACATAACTTAATTCCACCAGCTAGACACTCCCCAGCAATCTGTTGGGTAAGGAGTAGAATCAAAGTATACCCAACTGAAACACCTCCCTTTTGATATTACACACTTGGAAGATGCTTACTCCATGGAGTAGGAAAGGTAAGATGAGATAAGAAAGCCCATCCTCCTCCTGGTCAACATGGTGAAACCCTGTCTCTACTAAAAATACAAAAATGAGCCAGACGCGGTGATGTGCCTGTAGTCCCAGTTAATCAGGAGGCTGAGGCAGGAGAATTGCTTGAACCTGGGAGGCAGGCAGAGGTTGCGGTGAGCCAAGATCATGCCACTGCACTCTAGCCTGGCAACAGAGCAAGACTCTGTCTCAAACAAAAAGAAAAGAAAAGAAAGCCCATCCTCCACTGCCACACTCCATCTCCCCCACATGCCCCCCCTCCCTGCCCACCCCCAGGCAAGGAATAGCTACCACTAAAAGACTATCTATTATAATAACTTTTTTGCATTATTTCAGCATCTCATTTTTTGGTGAGAGTAGAAGAAGAGTAAAGGAAGAGACATAGGAGAGGAAGAAAGGGCACCTGAAGAGCTTATTTTAGTCACAAACACTCCTTATAAGAATTAGTCATAAGACAATCATTTGAATGGCTTCGTTTAAACCCTATTCAAAATGTTGGCGGAGACAGGAACAACAATTCCGACCTTAGACCTTAGTTCCGCTCCTGGAGGCCGGATACCTTTCCCAGACATTGAACCACTAATGGGAAATTAAAGGCAATAAAACAACAGCTGGAATCCCATAACTGACAAGGTTTATATTGTACTCGGAGCAATTCACACTTAAAGAATTTCCTTTCCAATCACCAGGCTTATTTCTTTCTCTTCGTTGTTCAGGTTGATGGAGCCTCTCCTGGTAAAGTGTTTTTCTCTTTGTATAACTGAGCAAAGCTGATCTCATTGTCATCTCTGAACACTGTTCTGCTTCCAAAGATTTGAAGAGCTTTGCCCTCTTTTTTACCTCTGGCTTGCAGGTTTGGCTGGGGGAAAGGAAGGAACATTAGAATGCCTGTTGCACAAGCCTTATGTATTTGATGATCTCAAATAGTGTTATTTTTATATTTTGTCCAATGTCATGGGCATTATTTTTCCAATTTCATGAGTAACAGCAGCCTCAGGGATAATCATTTCTGTCTCTTTACAAATGTACTCACATGAAGTCAGATTCTGTAGCAGGAAAATAAAAGTGAATTACTACGATCCACTGAAGAAGAAATTGACCCATCTATACCAAACAGTAGCAATAATAATAGCTAAAATTTACTGGGAACACTTCATATTCCCACCACTAAGTGAGTCACGTGAATTAGGTTTTTTTAAAAAAACATTTTCTTATCCTCTCAAAAGTCCTTTTAATTCTTATTAAATTGTATTATAATACTTGTTTTACAGAGAAAGAAACTGGGCTTATAGAGGTTAAATAATACATTAGAGGCTTTGGGCAATAAATGATAAACCCAGAATTGAAACCTGGGCAGTCTGACTTTGGAATGAGAGTGCTAAATGATTTTCCAAATACCAATAAATTCACATGTATGTGTGCATGGACAGATCCAAGGTCATTATCATCTGTCATTCTCATTCCTATTAATATGTTTTCTTGATTGGAGAAAAAATGGTGGAGTTATAGCCACCTCATTGGGAATACTGGTGGAAATGTGTTGCACTATTGAATGTCATCTGTGAAATGTGTCACATCTGAAAAAATGTTAAGATCTCTGCTTAATGGGAAAAACGGGTGGGTAAACAGATGGTCATAAGACTGTCTGTCTGGTGCTATGATTGGGGCATGTGCATAAGATCATGAAACAGCCAAAATAAGAGTTACCCACAAGAAAGGTTTCTTAAAAAAGGAAATTCATGAGTTGTATCTGAGTGGAAGAGGAGGATTTCACCAGGAAGAAAATGGACGGAAAGACAACAAGACAAAAGGCAAAATATAAGACAAAGAATCAGCAGTGGGGGTGGGGAAGGGAAGTGGTCAACATGTGTATAATTGGTGGACTTAGGGGAATAAAGCGTGAATGTCTGTTGCTGTTGCTGTTGTTTGTTTGCTGTTGTTGTTGCTTTTGCCCTGCTGAGTGGTTTGGATTTTAGCTACATTGTGATTGAGAACCATTTAAGGATTTAAATCTGGGGAGTGACAAGATCCTAATTGCATTTCTGCAGAATTACTCTGGAAGAAATGTGGAGAATGAATGGCTAGAGGGAGAGATAGACAACAGAAAGATCATTAAGGAGGCCATGATTCTAACTCACCTGCAGAAACTAGTACAGGTGAGAGAGAATATAGGTCTAGGCTAAGAAGCTCACAAGAAGAAAAAGTGGAGGAGATGTATTTAAAAACCAAACCTTAGAATGTAGAGTTGACAGAACTCGATGACCATTTGGCATGGTGGGTAAAAAAGAAGGAAGAATAAAAAATGAACATAAGTTTACTTCAGCAACTTACTGTGTGAACTATGGCGCCATTTCTGATGGGATATAAATGAGAAAGAGAATCTGAGGTAGAGAAAAATGTGTCCATTTTAAGAAAATAACGAGGTGCTCATATAGGGAATCTGAGCAGTCAGCAGAACAAACCAGAATAGAGTACAGATGGTAGAGGCAACTGGCAAATTGTGGGGTGCCACTGCTGTGTAATTGGTAGACGAAACCTTGGAAGTGGCTAAGACCTCAGAGAGCCCATGGGGCAGTAGACGAGAGCTGATAGTTTATATAAAATGCAAGGGCTAGTTTAAGAAAAAGAAGCTAGTTAGGGAACCTGGAAATGAGTAGTTTGAGAGGTATGAAGAAAATCACCAAAGAAAGACCAAAGATAAATCAAGAGAAGATAAATTTTCAAGAAGTTGAAAGTGGTCAGCTGTGTCAGAGAGGTCAACTAATAAGAAAAGTTGAATGACTCCATTGGAATTTAGCAAAAAGGAGGCCACCAATAAGTCAGCAGAAAAGTGGTTATTGGAGAGGGTAAGAGGAAGATGGTGGCGATGTGAGCACTGAAAGAAAGGGAAGAAAATCCAGGTCAATGGGGTGTATCTCTTTCACCCAGAACACTGGAGGCAGTTTTGTATACCTCCATTTTCACAAGATTTTGCACTTAAAATATTTCTTATGTGTCATAGGTAAATTAGCTATGTGATTTATTTTAATTTCAATAATTTTGTCTTGCTAACATGTTTTCCTTATAATTAATTTTTATTTATTTTTCAGCACATAGGCTTTTTAAAATTAGCAGCATTGAAGAAACTAAATACAGGGATGCATGTACCCTAATTTCTTTATATTCTCTCACTTTTCTCAATCTCTTGACCTCCTGATATTTATCTTTCCTTAAAAGCTATTATTCTGTATTTAATACTCTGAAAATTTTGTAGTTCTAACTTGTTTATAAAATGTCATTGTTAGCGTTGTTTAATCTTGCTTGACTTCCTCTCATTTCTGGCCTCAGTTTTAATACAATCCACATAATAATTCATGCCAGGCTTCCAATCACTGCTTCCTACAACTTCTTGTTGTTTCTGCACTCTTGTTGTTTTTGTTTTATTTGTCCTTTTTTTCTGTCTTACTTGTAATGACATTATATTATTATATACTGTCACATTATATATAATCAGTTCAGCTCAGTTAGGGAAAATAATGTATCTTGAAAATGAAAGAAAGTATATGTATGATTATGTAGACATATTCAGAGTATTGTATTAATATAATTTTTCATTTTTATCCATGCACTGTGTGGCATATTTAGACATGAAATGGGCCTATATAGGGTTCGTCTGTTGCTTTAGCCAATCAGGACACCAGCAGAGCAGGACAATACTATTTGTACCTATTTGGTTCAGGTGGCATTCTGATAACATCTTAGGATTTCATTAACTTGACACCTTATCAAAACAACCAACATATTATTTGAAAAGAATCACTTTGCATTATGGAATAAATTCTATACATACAGCTAAGTTAGCTTAAACATGTTCAGCAATTTACAAACAATATTCAGAAGTGATCACGTCCAGATTGCATGAACTACCTTACCAGTTTAAGGACTTCGCTAAAACTCAGGCAGGAGTGCTCATGAGCCATCTCTGCCTGCCTCTGATCATTTTTCAGTCTCCTGAAGTGTCTGACCCTCAGTGCCCTAAGCCAACCCATGCCAGACTGACTGCATCTGACATTTCACTGTGGAGATATCTCAGACTCTTCATATGTAAACTCCAGAGTTCAAACCTTGATATACAGGCCGCATAGAAGTCATCATACATATGGTTAAAGAATTTGTTATTTCTAATTACTTTCCTAACTGCTAGCTCATTAATCCACATAGAATAGTCATCACTCCCTGACATTCTTTAAATCCCTTTACATGTCTTTTGTCTTGAGCTGCTGCTATGGGAAATGTTTCTCTAGCTCTATGACTTCAGGTTGGAAGAAAATGTCCTGAGCTTATCACTGTAGAGAAGATCACTTTCCATTACTCAAAAGTCCTTTCCTTGTGGCTATTTCCTGCCTCTCGCTGCAAATGGACCCTACAACAAGTTAAACAACTTGCTCATTCATTTTTTTTTAGCAGTTATTGAGCATGATATTGGGGCACAAAGCCCAGCAAGACAGCTTTCCCTTCCTTGAAGAAGCCTATCTTCTAGCTGAGGAGAAAGACAACCAAATCAATAATTGCAGGACAAGTACAAATGTTAGCGTTCAGGCACATACAAGGTGAAACGCAAGCCTAGGGATGCACGCCTATTTTATTTTTGAGATGGAGTCTTGCTCTGTTGCCCAGGCTGGAGTGCAGTGGCCTGATCTCAGTTCACTGCAACCTCTGCCTCCCTGGTTCAAGTGATTTTCCTACCTCAGCCTCCCAAGTAGCTGGGATTACGGGCATGCACCACCTTATCTGGCTAATTTTTTGTATTTTTAGTAGAGATGGGGTTTCACCGTGTTGGTCAGGCTGGTCTCAAACTCCCGACCTCAAGTGATCCACTTGCCTTGGCCCCCCAAAATGTTGGGAGTACGGGCATGAGCCACCATGCCCAGCTCACACCTGTTTTACAAAGGGGGTCAGAGAAGCCTTCTCTGAGCAGCCAGAAATCCACCTGAGCATTGAAGGATGACAGGGAATTTGCTAGATAACATGGAAGAATGGCCTCCTAGACAAAGAGGAGAATATGTGTAGATGCAGAGGCTTGAAACAGCACAACATTGGGGAAGACAGACGGGATTGGGGAGAAAAGGGACTTCCATATTATGTTTTGCATAGCTTAGGATGCTCCAATTTTGCATAATGAGAATATATTCATAAACAAGTTGTATCAATATTAAAATGAAAAATAAAACACAAGGATACAAAAAGCATTGCATGACACTTTTAAAAAAGTTTATTATTATTGGAGTGACAAATACCTGTCAGAGAACGGTGGGGATGAGCCTGGAACAGCAAGCCAGGGCCACCTTATGCAAGGAGCCCTTGCACATAAAAAAAAAAGGCATCTATAAATGCCCCCTGAATGCTTTGAGAAGACAATGATAGATTTTAAAGAGGAAATGGCATTGTTTAGTATTAATTTTAGAAAAAATTGCATTAAAAAAAGCATGGAAAAAAACAGGAGGGGGGTTGATTTTGGAAGTGGAGGAAGCAAAGACAAGAATCTAGGAGAATGATGTGAAGGTCTGGAGTTATGATAGTGGAAGGGGAGAGGGAGATGAGGGAGCAGAGGAGAGGGATAAAGAGGTTGGGGCCACAAAAGTGAGTCACGGGTTCAATACAGCCCCAGTGGTGTGGGTGAGGTGGGGTACAGGAGAGACGACTCCAGTTTGTACAACTGACTACTGTCAGCCACCAAGAAGGGTATAGAAAAGAAGGAACAAATTTAGAAAAAAGAGTTTGTTTGGGGTGGGTTGCATTTTTATGTCCTATAGAATACCCAAGAGGAGATGTCTAATTGGCATTTGAGAGAAGAGTCTGGTGTTTGGCACAAAGAGTTGAATGGCCCCTTAACCACTCATAGAAGCATCACAATTCATTAGGTAAAATTTCTTAGAAGTCAGACTTGACCCAGAATTAAGGGACATAGGAAAGGGTTTCCAAATTTAACAAATTTTCATTGTTTATCATAATATTCCCTCATTAGCTAACATAACGTGTGAAAATTAGTTTTAATCGGAGTGAGCCTCTCTCTTAACAAAAACAAAAACCTGTCATTCTTTCTACAGGAGTCAAAGCAGTTATTTTTGTATCGTGTAGCCAAAACAGCTGGCTGATTTCATTGTTCCCTCAGTAAATAGCTGTTTTGGCACAGAGCTAATGAGCACCAACAGGATCTTTACCCAGAAGCTTCAAGCAAAGGTAGCAGTAATAGGTGTACTTCTGAAGGATAGGGTGGCAAATTGGCTGATGTTAAACAATTGCACATAATTGGTAAGTGTTACAAGTATTTACAGTGAATAAGAAGAGCTAAGTGCATTTGGTAGAATAGGATTAAAATGGCACTAAAAGCCAAACACAAGGAGAAGTAACATCTGCTCTCAATCATAAGAGTCAGTGTTGAGAAATGCTCCACAGGGCCCAAAGCCTGCTCAAACAACAGTCCCTCCATTTGTAGAATGTCACGTTAAGAAAACAGTGACTGAGAAAGCAGCAAGAATTGGGCAATGTCCACATCGCATATTTCAGCTAAGATAAATGTAGGAGTCACTAGAACACGCTTGTGTACTATATGTATTTTAATCACTTATCCATGAATCCCATAATGGCTTGGTATATGACTAAAAAGTCTACTAGGAAGCCTTATTGTTTAGACAGGGAAGATTAATGGTAAAATTATCAACTATTATTAACATTCATTTACTTATTCAACAGTTTGGGGGCGTTAAATACATGTCAGGCTCGGCAGCTACAACAGTGAGTGAATCAGACTCCCCTCCTGATAATCTCATGTCGGCATCCATCCCACACATACTAGGTTTGGCCCTATGTGGTTTTTAGGATCAAGTGAGTTCAGAGAGTTATCCCAATTTTGCTGAAAACACTGTGACAAATTTGTGAAATAAATCGCCAATGTTATAAAGCTAATAACTGCCAGAGCCAGTGCTGACTCCAAGTCCAAGACTTTTTGCAACGTAATTGCCTTTTATAGTCCAAGTAGGACTCATGGAACAATTTAAGATATGAAAAGATGAAATTCTATTCAAAATAGCTGCAAACTGGAAAAAAAAATAACAAATACCTATCAACAGAATAGATGAATAAATTTTGATATACTCATAAAATGAAATATGCATAATGAAAATAAATGAATTATAATCACATGCAGGAACATAGAAGAAAGATATAAGGGGGTGTGTACTACGCAGTCTATTTACATAAAGAACAAGCAGGCCGGGCGCGGTGGCTCACGCCCGTAATCCCAACACATTGGGAGGCTGAGGTGGGTGGATCACAAGGTCAGGAGATCGAGACCATCCTGGCTAACACGGTGAAACCCTCTCTCTACTAAAAATACAAAAAATCAGCCAGACGTGGTGGCGGGCACCTATAGTCCCAGCTACTCAGGAGGCTGAGGCAGGAGAATGCCATGAACCTGGGAGGTGGAGCTTGCAGTGAATCGAGATAGCACCACTGGACTCCAGCCTGGGCGACAGAGCGAGACTCCATTTCAAAAAAAAAAAAAAAAAAGAAAAAGAACAAGCAAAACTAATCAATGATGATACAAATAATAGCAGCTACCTTTGAGAAGTGATATTGACTAGGAAGGGACATGGAAAGCCCTCTGATATGCAAAAAATGTACTTTCTCTTGATGAGGGTGGTAGTTACAGCTGTATAAATATATCAAGTTCATTGACTTGTGTATTTAAGATTGGTGCACTTTATGTATATTGCATCTCAATTTAAAAATAATAAACGATGAGCAGGAAAGAACTTGGTGAGCTGGTGAAGTATTTGTCAAGCAGTGTCTTTAAAGCAGTTTCAGAAAAAAAAACTGGTTCCAAGCTCTGATAATTTAGACTTAACAATTTGTTTCTTCATGCTCTTTAAGCTGTCTCGGCTCAGACCTGTACTATTTCACACCAGGGCAACTGCAATAAGCACCAAGTGGTCTGCCTGTCCTTCAGTGCACCCACACAATGCATCCAGTTATCCTTCCTAAATGCTGAATTGTCTCATTAACTCCTTTGTGTAAACATCTTCAATGGTGCTTCATTTTCTATGAAGTTCACAATCTTTAGCATAGATATGAAGTCTTCTGCAATCTTTTCCCAGCCACCTAACTACTCTAGTACATCATCTGCCTGTCACTTTCAATTATCTTTCCTTTCTTCTTTCCACCCTTCCTTCCTTCCTTCCTTCCTTCCTTCTTTCCTTCCTTCCTTCCTTCCTTCCCTTCCCTTTCTTCTTTCTTTCCTTCCTTCCTTCCACAAATATTTATGCAATACCTACTTAGGTAAGACATTCTATCAGATGGTAGGTAATAAAAATGAATGAGATAGAATCTTATCACATTGCTGCAGATTAGACATAAGGCAAAGATATCCACATACATACAATTACAAAGCTAATGAGGGGCACAAAGAGATAGACCAGGGCATCATGGAATCTAGAGTAGAGGTACTGGATGCGACCTAGGAGGTTCTTTACAGAGCTGATGGAGGATAGTGAGTCTTGAAAGAGAAAGAGAAACAGACCTGGCAGATAGAGATAGGTATGCGGTAGAATATAGCAATCTGGGCCAAGGGTCTTACCTAAACAAATGTATATAGGCATGAAAGAGCATGGGATATCTAGGAAATAAAAAGTTAAACATTTAGAAAGATTGAATCTTATAGTTCAAGGGTGGGGATGAGGTGTAGCAATGCTTGAGGCAGGAAATGTAGGCAGAGAGCCATATCATCAGAGACCTTGTTTGCAATGCTAAAGAGTTTGGATTCCGTCCTACAGGCAGCGGGAGCTCCCAGACACACCTTATGCTGCAGCCATGCCAAACTCTGGCTGGTTCCACAGCCACTTCAGGCACTTTCACAACTCTGCACAGTTCATCTTGTTGCTTCAGCTCCAAATTCCAGCCCCACCTGGCAAAATTATATCATTGTTCTGAGTTGCATACCTGACAACACAGAATTGCTTTTACTGAACTTGGCATGGGCATTCTACCATTGGTTCCCACAAGATGTGAAAACAAACCCATGAAAATTGGTACCCTCTTGACTGTAGTGATGTTGTTTAAAAGTATTGTTTGTCACGTTTCACAGGGTTTTCTTTATGGGGGCCACCAAGGAAACGTCTCTCAGTACCAAGAATATTTGAGATCTCCCAGAGTTGGTTTGTGTTTAAGCACACTCTGATTCATTTCAGATGTTTCTCTTCTTTGCTTTAGCTCAGAGCTGAATCTGTGACCCATCTCTATCGAGCCTAAAGGTCTCTTTTTATTTATTTATTTATTTTTTTTGTGGACCAATCTCACCATGCCTTTATTTGATTCTTCCTACTTTCTCAATATCCTGATTTCCTCACTGAGACGGATCTATCTGTCCCCAGGCTGGATCATGGCCATCGGCTCACTGCAACTCCCTCCAGGTTCACCCATCTGCCTATAGTTTTTGAAACAAGTTGGGCTACACATGACCAGGAGAGTAAATAAATAAGTCATCATTATTTGAGATTCCTTAATGCCACCTTTTTTGTGAAGCCTCCTAAGATTCTCCAAGGCAGAGTTAATCAGTGTCTGCTTAGAAAGCCCACATGCTTTGTTGATGCATTTATTCTAGTCTTTCTGCATTGCTTTATTAGTAATTGCTTACATATTTGTTCTTCCCACCCTTCTGGAGCACCTTCAAGCCAGGAACAAAAAGTTTTAATTTCCCTATTATTTTCCCAGAATCTCATGCTGTAGGTAGGAACACATTTAATTCTTGCTGTATGAATAAATAAATAAATAATGATGATGTAAAAGAAACTTGGGTTAAATTTATCTGTTAAGAGAGCAGAGAATTGGGTAAAAGAATACAGAGAACAGGCTGGGCACAGTGGTTCATGCCTGTAATTCCTGCACTTTGAGAGGCTGAGGCGAGTGGATCACCTGAGGTCAGGAGTTCAAGGCCATCCTGGCCAACATTTCGAAACCCCATCTCTACTAAAAATACAAAAATTAACTGGGCGTGGTGGTGGGCACATGTAATCCCAGCTACCTGGGAGGCTGAGGCAGGAGAATCACTTGAATCTGGGAAGCAGAGGTTGCAGTGAGCCGAGATCACATGATTGCACTCCAGCCTGGGTGACAAGAGCAAAACTCTGTCTCAAGAAAAAAAAAAAAAAGAATACAGAGAACAGTGATCAGGAAGCCCTGAGATGAATGGCTCTATAGAAACACCGAGATACCCAGATGGCCTCAAGTAGCTCAGGATCAAAGCATCATTCTGAACGTGGAGTTGAGAAACAGCAAGAAAAAGGAAGAGGAGATTGCACTTGTTTGAGGCAGACATAAACAAGTCTAGATGTAAAGCAGTTGGCCATAAGAACAGTCATGCGAGAAACATTTATTGAGCTACTACTGAATTATTGCACTGGAGGCTGTGCTTAGATGTTATAAAAAACAAACAAAGAAAAACAGCAGTCTTGCAAGAATATGACCCCTTCATCCTTCATCCTGTGACTAAGGGCAGGCTATATGAATTAAAAATAATGAAAGCAGGATTTGGAAACACATACAAATTATGAGAATATTTACTGAGTGCTTTTATTTCACAGTTGCGATGACTCATTAATGTATTGTTCAGTGCTTCACCATTTACCTAGAACTTTCATGGACATAGTCTCCCTTGGGACACACAATGACCCTGTCAGGGCAAAAGGGCAAATGGTTTTCTCTCTCTTTAGTAGATTAGGTGGCTGGGTCTCAGATAGCCTGAGGTACTTATACAAGTGCACTTACGTGGTTAGTGGTTGGTTGGTGGAACCAAAAGGGAGGTTTGTTTAGCTCACCATCTATAGCACAATATCCATTTTATTTTGCTGCCTCAACAAGTTTTAGACAATGCCTGTTAACAGCCTACCAATAAGAGTGAAACTATCTGGAGAGCTTCATTGTGTTGATTCACTCACTGTGACTTCCCGGAGCCTCTGGGATAAAGTTCAAGTTCATCAGCATAGCATTTGAGGCCCTTCCCAGACTGGCTGTACCTGCTCAGGTGGTGTAAGTCCCCACACTCTTTCCTGGTGCATCTATACCTGCTATGCTTCCTTCTAGGGGTTTGAGCCAAACAGCCATTCCTCCTCTGGAATCATAGAATATCAGTCAGGATCTTTGTTTGCTCTTAAATGTTTTTACATCCTTGCAAATTTTGCCTGTATTCCATGAAATATCCATATTTGTTTTATGTATAAAAATGTTGAAGTGACTTGTTAATACTCTCAATAGCTTAGCCTTAGAGTGAAGCTGCAGACAGACATGTCATATTTATCCTCTGGCCTTAAGGACTGCCCTACATGAACCTCTGGAGATGAAGCCCAAGTTGAAAGACAGGGCATTTTGTTACACTGTGAACTTACTCAAGACAGGGAATGTGTCTCATTCTTCTTTTTAACCCTAGCACATCCTCTGATGTATTATATATCAGCTGGCTGCCTGGCTGGCTCAATGGATGGATTAATGATAGATGATAGATAGAAGCAATAGATGACACTATGCAAAGAGAAAAATATCTGTTTTTGCCAATTATATATAACTTTAAAAAGTATGCCCTATAATTAACCTTATGGTCTCTTCAGCTTTTGCACAATGCTGTAACCCTTGTTGATATAAATATGAAAACCTTATATATGATATGAAAATAAGAATGCATTCATATGAGCATCTTTTGGCAAAGGTCCAATAGAAAACTTCTAAATCTAATTTACCTCATTAATTATTTTCTCTGATATTCAGAGAAGGCTTTTTGCCTTTAGCATGTATAATATAATAGCATAATGTAGGAAATATGTTTACTTTCAAAATCTCTGTGGGCTATATTTATTGTTTATTGATTGTACCTATTCTAAACTGTGCCTTTGCTAAAATTCAAATTTCTTCCATTATCGAGCAGACAAAAACGGGTTTCCACAAAGGTGACTATAAAGTAGATTACCATTGACTTTTGTTTTGTAGAAAAGAACAAAGGAGGAGAAGACATACATCTTCATATAATCAATTTAAACCATTTCTTATTAACAACATGATAAACATTTGACTAGCAAAGAGTCAACATGTGTCAAGTGTGGGTGAAAGAAAAGGAAGGTGAGGTTGTTTGAGGGTGAGGGTAGAGGTTAGGGGTGGTTGACTGTGGTCCCTGGATGGCAGAGTGGGGCTATTTGGAATTTTTTGGGGAATTTTCCAGAAAATGTCAAGAAATAGTCTTTTTTTCTCTCTTATAGGAGTTTTGAGAAAAACTACCTAAATTAGCTAATTACTTAATTCTTGATTTTTTCCTTATGGAAATGTTTATATACAGATAGTATATTTAAAGGAGAACAAGGAAGGGAAGAAGGCGTTGAATGTGTTTGTCAGGTATGGCTCTCTACAAGTTAACAACTTGTAGCCTCCGTGACACTCATCCAGTCGTGGTTGGACGTCAGGAGGGTGACAGGACAGAATGTTTTAAACTAAAACAAGGTGGGGAAGTTAAAGATATAATTTTAGAATTTATGGACATTTTTAAATAGTGGGATTTTTTTCCTTTTTAATAAAAATATCGGAGAACAAATGACATCTAAAGTAATTACTGCAGTAATTTACCAAATTGAGTCATTTGGTTAGCCTGGGGAAAGTAAGAGTGCATAGGTTTAAATGAATAATATAGTTTGCCTATAAAGAGGAGTATTTGTGTGTGTGAGTGTGTGTGTTATATTTTAAAAATTAAGAAAAAAATATTTTAGGGGACTGGGGGATATTTACCTATAGTTTTCTTTTTTTTCCCTCTTTTTCTACCATCCTCCCTCTCCCTTCTCCTCCTCCTCTATTTTTTCTTCCCATTCTGTCTATGTTTTCTTCATCTCTCATTTCCTCTTAACTACGTTGGACTAGAAGTCAAGGTAAAGTCCATGCTTTTAATTAACTTGCTGTATGAACTTAGTAGGTGAATCACTTAAACTTTCTATAAAATTAGAAGGCTGACTTTCCTCCAGGCCTCTCATTTTGTGATATTTCTCTGTTTGACCAAAATAGTGCATAATCTATAGCTGCTGTCCTTTTCCTTCTCTCCAGATGTCCCTCTGTGTCAGCTTCCCAGGTGGGATGGGGTATATTACCAGGCACAAGATCTCTGTGGATAGAAGGACTGAGGACTGTCGACTGGAAGATATGAGACCTCATCCAGACCTGACATATGGATGTGTAGACACTTCTGGGCAAAAGAAAGAATCAGAGGTTCCCCCATATGGAGGACCATGTAGATCAAATGTCATGTTATTTCATGGAAAAGGTCTATATACCTCCCATTCTTTCTCCTTACCTACTCAGTGGCCATTTTTCCCTTCCAAACTCGAACCACCATGATCAGTTTTCTCTCTGTTCTTTATAACTCTCTGAAGCACTCTCTTTTTCTGTCTAACCCTGGTGGAATTACAAGTCCTCCTCCTTTGAATTACCCTTAGATTGGGTACCAGTATGTAAGCTTCCGTGGTTGTTTTCCACCATCTTATTAACAAGGACAGGAGACAGGGAAATACTGGGTAGAAGACAGTGGTTTCCCTGCAAAGGCCCCACCCTCAAGCCTGAAGACCGACAGCCCTAAATGAGAACAGACATTCCTGTTTTCACGTCCAAAAACTTGCCTTTTGGCCCACCATGCCCCCTATCCTGCACCCATATAACCCCAAAACCCAAGCTCCAGAGCAGACCAGCAAGCCAGCAGACCAGCGGACAGAAGGCAGAACAACGCAGCAGAGAAAGGGAGAAGAGGAGGAACATCTGAACACTTGAGAGGAGTTCGTCTGGGGATGGTGGGAGAGGAATCCCGCCACTGGACAGCCCAACTTCAGGGGAGGATCGCCTTCCCACTCCATCCCCCACTTCCGGCTCTCCATCCACCTCACTGAAAGCCACCTCCACCACTCAATAAAACCTCGCCTTCATCCTTCAAGTCCATGTGTTACCTAATTTTTCCAGGACACTGGACAAGAGCTTGGGATACAGAAAGTTGTTATACTGGCCCTTTGCCCTTGTGAAAAGGCAGAGGGTTAACTGAGCTGGTTAACACTCAAGCCATCAGCAGGTGGCGAAGCTGTAGGAGCTTTATAACCCCAGGGTTGCAGGCACCCACCCCTAGAAGCAGCCCAAAGCACTCACCCCAGCCTCTGCACTTGTCCTTCTGCATGCTCCCCCTCCCTCAAGGGGTTTGAGTGACCGAACAGGGGTGCCACACCTCTGTCACATGTCCTGCGAGGGGAATTGGGGAACTCTCTCATTTCACTATCATCCTCCACCCCTAGGTAACAGGAGTGTATCTATTTTTCTTTGCCACACAGGTTGCACAGTATAATCATTTTACATTATGCACCATCCTGCCCCATTTATCAATTCCTGAATCATTGAAACATGAAGGGTCCCAAAGTTAAATCATCTCTAATTCTGTGTGTATGGCAGATTGAGGACGGCCCTATATAATTTATCTTTGGTTCCAATTTAAGAATTTCTGCTCAGGGGATTGTTCTAATATCTCCTGTTCAGGATCCCTAGTTCCACTCACTTTCCACACCCTGACATTGCCTTGTAACTCACTCAGCCATCTTTTACCAAGTAAGGTTGAGTCACTGCGCAGCCAAAGAACAACATAATAATGTGCAGAGATAAACATGTATCTCAATTACTTTGTTACATGTATTAATACTTATCATTTTAGCAAAACAATGGTCTAATAAAATAACTTTTATGTCATTCTAAGCCAGGCCATCCTGACTCTACTATTTGGGTTTTAATAGCACATATAAACAAAATGGTCCTATATCTGCTTAGTGGTGTAACAACAAAATCCACCAGCAATTCTTGTATTTTTATCATCACTTGGTATTAATATCAATGTGTTGCTGGTCCTAAGAATGTCACATAAATCTGATGATGAGCAATTCTTTCTTGCTACAGCGAGAAAAAAAAGGCATATTGATTTAAATTCCAGCAGGACTAGAACAGCATGCTATAAAATGACCCCGTGTGGTGTCTCAAAACTTATTTTTCCCCATATCTTTGTTCCTGGAAAATAATTTCCTCTACCTTTATTCGCCTCTCAAAAATTGCTTCTTCAGACTTGGTTGGGAGAAATGCATCTATTTTCTTCATCAAAACCATTATAGCAAGCTGAAGTATTTAGAGGAACAGCACTGCAATTCACTTTGAAATGCGTCTCAAAAATAAGATGGATTGCCTATAGGTAGCAAGATGGATAGAGGGATAGATATGAGATAAAGCAAGTGTAGCAAAATGTTAATGGTAGAATGCAGGGTGGAAAGTATACAGGTATTCAAAACTTTGTGATATGTCTGAAAAATTTCATTACAAAATGTTAGGAAAAAAGATTATAAGACAGAGTCATTTAGCCACTGTCCTGGTTCACTTGACAGCACCAACCCTCCAGTGTGCTGTGGGATTTGCTCTACCCTGATGTGCAAATGGACAAGCCTTCATGTTGCAGGGTGTAATTAGAGCACCAGTTTAGAAATTTGACAGTCAGCGCTCAAAGGGAGCATTTTCTACTTTGTGCTGTGCTCATCAAAAGACAAGACGAAACACTCTTGTCATGATATTTTTGCATTGTAACCTGACGAAGTTTAAATTCAGCTAGCTCCAGCATCCTTTAGCAGGTTCAATTCTACTAACAATCACAACAAAACTCACCCTTGCAATAAGGAAAAACTGAAATGAAGAGAAATGCTTACAGTATCTTATGAGATATCATATATATATATATCTTTGATAATAAAAATGTAGGTGGAAACAAACAAATGACAGCAAAATCCCTTAAGAAACCATCATAACCAAGAATGAAAGGAAGATGTTAAGAAATAAGAGATAAAACTGAGTGTGAATACTGTCTAGTTCATATAGATGCATATAATCTATTGAAAGAGGTCATTATAAATTTCATATAGTATCTAACACAATAATGAATATGAAAGGTGTTCATGTGTGGTCTCTAATAATACATCACCTTAATTAAAACCAGAATTATTCTCTTTTCTCTGAATTTCATTTACAACAGTGAAGGTGGTATCTAGTCTGATGCACAAGCCAGTTACTGAAAGGAAAATGTTGTACTTTTAATTCCAGGGCCAATTATTGGTAATAGAAGAACATATCACCCTATTTAGTTACCTTTTTGAAAGGGATATGCTTTCCTTCTATCTTAAAATGCTTATTGTTATCAAAGACAGTGTCTAGACAAGCAATTGACCTTCTTATCATGACCTACAGTCATCACTGTCATTTCTTTAACTTTACCTTGGGCAGAAATGGTATATATATATATATAATATCACATTAAAAAGTATTTGATAAGCATATAGCTCATTGTTCCTTTCTTCTTTTAATCTTAAAATTTATCTGATATTAATCATTTATATCCTTCAAACATCAAATATTTTCTATTTTCCTTTTTTCTAAATAAACCCCAGTATAAAAGAGAAAGTTGGGCAAAGATTTTAGAAACATCCTACAAGATAAGAAGAAAAAAAATGAAAAGAAATTCAAACTTGGTCAGTTTCATCATCATGAGTTAAAATGTCACAGACATTTTGTTTGATGAACAAAATTTTTGGTCTAATTTTGTTCACCTGATCAACTTTTAAAGATTTTTCAATCATAAATGCCAGCATTAGAATTTGGACTGTGCAGTTTAAAAAAGAATCTAAATTTCTCTGCATCATACCAGTAATTTTAATACATCTGTGATGCTATTTTTAATAAACATGTTTTTTCTTACAGATTTATCTACTAAATGTATTTATTAAATACTTATTTTTAGATACTTAATAGATTTTATGTTCTAAGCAATCCTTACATATTTTACTTCAAATCTATTACATATTGGATAGATTACTTGATATCTCCATCAAAAATACATTAACCTTAGTCAGCTCTTTCTTCCTCCTTTTGAAATGCTCTTCTATGGTTACCCCACGCCCATGTTAGGCTCCATGAGAGACTAAACTCCAGGTGGTGAATGAGTTTCCTAGGTGTTCACTTTGTCATGAGCAAAACCCTCACAGAGAGTATACTGCTGATAATAACATCAATCAACGCTGAGTCAAATTACTCCCATGTCTTTAGTGATATCTCAGAGGACAGCAAAATGTGCCAACACATTTTTTTTATTGCTCTTCACAATATGTACCTGGATGACTCTGTCTCTATGTTTCTCTCTTTCTCTTTCCCTCTCTTCTTCTGCCTTTCTCTCATCCTCTCCTTTCTCTGCCTCCCTTTCTCAATCTCCCTTTCTCACTTTCTTTCAGTAATTTTAGAATCACCTAATAGTTTGTAGTTGAAATATAAGTTACAATTTTATCCTCATGATGAAATGATGTACCAAAGCATCTGTCTTTATCCAATAATTATCCCATATTGCCTATGTATTTGCTCCAGTTACCTGAAAAAAAAATCAGACAGGAGTTTGAATCATCTTAGCAATTGCATAAAATTTCCACTACACTGCTAGTCTAGATGTGCAAAGAGTATAACCTACAATTTGATAGAGACTAACACATTAGTTATACCTAAAATCAAAATAGGCGAGCATTTCTTTTCTCCCTATGTTATTATTTTGTTTTGGAAAGTACATTGATTGCAGAGTAATTTTTTGTAACTACTTTATAATTTTTCCAAAATACACTCCTATTGTCCTGAGAAGAAAGAGGAGGAGGAGGAGGAGGAGAATTGTGATCATTAAGATCATGAACAGTGTTTGAATAACTATTGAGTATGTGTTAAGGGCCTTCAAACAGAGAACCTCATGGACCTGAGAAGAACTTTTTGAGTTTTGCATATTATCTTTAAAAAAAAGTTTAAAGCAATGAAAACTCTGATAACTCATTCACAGCACATATAGGGATAACAGTAACCTAGAAACACAATTACAGCCATTTTTAGACATTTCAATTAAATTCAGCTCTGGTTCTATCTTAACAAGTTTTTCTATAATATTAAATGAAACTATCCCTCAATAATTATTGCAGCCTTGAATATTTGATAAACAGCCTTTTGTTGTGATCATTTTAATACGTTTTTGCCACATATGCTGTATATCTCTATTCTTCACTGTGTATCTGAGCGATAACTTGGAAATGAATTTGGCATAATCAGCAGTTGTCCACCCCTTGCACCACTGTATCCATGACAGTATAACATTGGCTGCTGATTGTGAGTGAACTGTGAACAGAAAGGCCACATGGTTCCTCTTCTCTCCTAAATGAGCTATTAGAAGATCATGACCAAGGCTACTGGCAGAGTAAACAAGAACTGAAGGACTGCTGTAGGTGGCACCATCTGCAGAAATACAAAACCAGCCTTCAACAATCTGCTAGGCAATTATGGAGCTGGATGGGGTGCACTTGTAATAGTTCAAGTCATAAAAAATAGAATGAAGCAAAGTAACATCTATGTTATTTAATCTGTTTGGCAACGATTGAGAGTAAATCTTTATTCCAAATAATTTTAGCACTACCACCAGTTTGGATTGTCTTTTTAGAGCCCAAGATGCTATAGTATCATTGGGCCAACTGAAGCTCAAGTTAAGTTGAAGGAGTTAGAAACATCCAGTCCCACTCGTGTTTGCATTTTCTTATTCAGCAACATAAACAGATGCCAAGATAGTCCAAGGTCCTAGGGGTCATTTTGGAGCTAGGAATCACAGATTTCTCCAGTTCCATTCCTTTCTTTCCCTATAAAGTTATTCCTCTTAGGAGAGCTGTGGTCTTTGAATCTTTTGAATACTTTATGAATTTGTAACTCTGAGAGTGGTCAATGCATGTTGTCAGGTTTTATTTTTAAAGCCTAAGGAAGGGGATTCTTTTCACAAATGTCTTTGACGTATTTGTAAAAATAAGGGAGGAATTTGGCGTGGGCCAGTGTCTCTTTTGCTAAAGTACTTTATATATATACACGTATAATTTATGTATATAATTGTTACATATATATATCCTTTTTTTTTTTTTTTTTTTTTTTTTTTTTTGAGACAGTCTTGCTCTGTCACCCAGGCTGGAGTGCAGTGGTGAGATCTCAGCTCACTGCAACCTTCACCTTCCAGGTTCAAGTGATCCCCCCACCTCAGTCTCCCGAGTAGTTGGGATGAAAGGTATGCCCCACCATGCTGTGCTAACTTTTAGTAGAGACAGGGTTCCACCATGCTTCCCAGGCTGATCTCGAACTCCTGGCTTCAAGTGATCTGCTCACCTCGGCTTCTCACAGTGCTGCGATTATAGGCATGAGCCACCGCACCCATCCTATATATGCATTTTTCAATGTCCTATAAGCACCAATCAAATTGGACTGATGATATGAGATAATAATAGAAAGAGGCAGAAATTGTCCCAGGTTCATTGGAACAATGGCTAACTATATGAATCACCCACATTTATAGATCTAGCGAAATAGTTTACCAGCCATGGGACAAGAAGAAGCAGATGTCATCGGAGAGATAGGGCTGTCCCAGGAGGCTCAGGACTATGCTGGACAGGGATTGTCTGACCCTGTGGAACCCATCTCCAGGGAGATACTGCAGGGCAAATGAGGACCAGGGGATTCTGTACTGCTGCAGAAATACTCTCTCTGGAGTCCATTCAACTGCGGAGAAACAGTATGTTCTTTCTCTCTGTTTCTCTTTCCCGGCTTCCTTCTTCCCTCTCAGCATAGGAATCTTACCTAAAAAAGTCAAACATCTCTTTGAGCTTCTCTGGGAGATGTAAGTCTAGAGGCACCGACCAAGAGAAGAAAGCAGAACAGCCTCCAGTCCTGATTCATTCTGAGGTCTTCAGGAGGGAGCATCCGGCGGGAGTAAGCAGAAGAGTTCGAGTCTTGCTTTTTCCTTTCCATTGAAGTGCAGACTCCTGTAGGGCAAGTCTGAATCTGTTTTGTTCAATACTTCATACATTATACATAACACACAGCTTGGTATGTACTAGATACTTAAAACTATGTGATGAATGAATCGAAGGGTGAATTAAGCATCCCACCTCTGAATGTGGGCTTTCTGACAATGCACTGTCCCCCAGTTCCCCAACCTGATGAGTCATGGGAAGGGGGTCCTCAGGTCTCTGAGGGTCCTAAAGATTCCATGATCTATGGTTATGTTCTGCTTCATTTTTGCATTACTAACATGGAGACAGAGCTTCTTCTTGTGCTGAAATTCCAGTATTTTCACCTCACCCTACCTGGTGCTGGCAGTATTGGTGGAGAGGTTGATCACAGGCTACACAGATTAGCCTCTCCAATTCAGATAGATGCCGAGAACTTCACCTCAGCCACAACCTTGCTGCCTTCTTCTCTTTTCATCTTTTATTCCTGCTTGCCAGAGGGTTTGGGATAGTAAGAGAAAAAAATACCACGTCTGTGGTCCAAACACTGTTTTTCTACTGAGTATTCCTTGAAGTGGGGCTCACTTCCATGGCGGGGCTCCTGTTGCAGTAGGAACTGCTGGCAGGGAAGGTGGAGTGAACAGGACTGAAAGGCAGTGCAGAAATGAGAAGGAAGAGGAGAAAGAGAGGCAACCTTAGAAAACCAGGAGCTACCAAGTACAGGACAGGGTGATTATATTTACAATGAGATTCTCATATCCTTTTCTCTGCAGTCACCACAGGGCTATGCCTGCTCCAAGGTCACACTATGCGCTGCAAAGTTGGTTTCAGGGGCTTCGCTTCAACAGTCCACTAATACAAAAGGGAGAACTCATGTCTCTTTCTTCAACACTTGAACTCTGCAAATGTTTCTGAGATTGACCCAGTTCTTTCTTATCATTTTCCCTGAACACACAGTTCTTTCTTATCAGTAACCTGAGATTGAGCCTAGACAGTCAATCCCATTCAGCATCTGCTTTCTGCTAGAGTTATCCAGTTTTGCTCAATCTCTCCTGCCTGTTCAGAGCCTCTCTCAGCACCAGCACAACAGCCCTCTGTCTGTTCTATTTTTGTTATGATCAAGCTGTAAGATAAAATGAAAATAAGTGGTAATGAATTACTTGGAGAATCCCATATTGTTAGTATTGATTAAATATTTGCTGAAACATTTTCTGCGATGAGAAAGCGGAGAGGGATGATTGATTACCAACCCTGGAAGGAGTTATGTTGTGGCTGAAAGCTACAAGAGTTAAAGCCAGTCAAAATCTGGTTTCAAGTCCAGAAGCTTCTACTTACTAGCTTGACTGAGACAAGATACTTGATCTTCATGAGCCTCAGTTTGCTTTCCTACAATGCCTGGGTAAATGATAGTATCTCACCTAATCATTGTGTACAGCTCTATGTCTAACACTGGTATGCATTTAGCATACACCGCATCTCTAGTATCAATGCTTCCCTCCTGGAAGGAAAACACAACTGTTCAGAATTCTTGTCTTGTGCTGTTTCTATACAGGTTCTAGCAAAAAACAGAAGCTGAAAATCAAGGTGATTGCAAAGATGGCCATGGTAGCTACTGAACTAGTGTAGCATATAACAGGTGGGGAGAGAAAATAAACTCGGTAATTTAACCACCTAAAAGTTTTAATCATCTTTAAGTGTCTGTCCTTAAACCCAATCTCAACATAATCCACCTCAAGTACACTAAACTGTTTTAGACAATCCCATCCATTCAACTAATATTTAGCTGAAGTAGATGTTAGACATCATGTTTGGCACTTACTGGAGCCATTTCATTTGGTGATAACTAAGAAATTATAATCCTTGCTCTAAGGAGTTCAAATGGAGAAGCCTCAGATGACACATATGCAATAAATTATGATACCATGTATTAATAGCTATAATAAAAGTATGAAAAAACTGTCATTGAAAGTTGAATTAATTCAACCTTTCAAATTCTTAGTTAAAATGACAGTTGGAAGCCTAGATACATTATGACAAAAATAACTTATACTACCAATTTGCAGAAATGTATTTGGAAATGGTAAAACCTGTGCCGGCCTGATTAATGGCCATCGAGCTGGGTCAATAACAATGAATCAATACTAAATAAAAAGGATGCTCAAGATCAATGAGAGGTAAGACTTGTGATTATGCCTAAATCACTCCCCTCCAAAGTGCTTTACCAACATCCACTAATTAATCTTTATCATATTGTGTTGAGAATGATAAGTATCATTATCCCCAAATAACATTAGAAGCACTAGGGTTTAGTGCCTTTCCCAGAAGATGCCCAGTATGAGACCTGACCACTTGCTCAGAGCCAGAAGAGCTAATCAGCTCTTGATATTCTATCTTAGGAGGCACCTTTGGCTAAGAGCATCAAAAGCAGAATCTGTGATGTGTGACCTAGAGCCCCAGCTCCATTCTTCAGTAGATGGGTGACTTTGGATGAGTTAAAGTCTTTGAGTTTCAGTTTCCTCATTTATTGAAAGACATTGATGCCATCTCCATAACAGGCTATTTTAATGTTAGAATGAGTTAATGCTTATCAACCCTTGGAAAATAATAAGGGCTCAATAAATAGCAAGCACTGTTGTTGCTGCTGTTGTTATACTTATTTTTGGAAACATTGGCCATGAACTGGGGTTTACCCGAGGATGGGGCCAGCTACAAGATGCTCACAGCAGGATTGGGAGCTGCCCTTTGGGATGGAAGGAAACTAACGCAACTCGAGCACTTGCTATGCGCCAGTCATTGCTTAGGTGGTTTATACTTTGGATTTCAAATTGTTCTTCGTTTTATTCCTCACAACAAACCTGCAATGGAGTAAGCGGAGGTAAAGCCCGAGCCTGGGCTCTTTTCTTTGGCACATGGCAGCTTCTGCTGTCCTGGGGCAGGTGGAATAGATGGTGAGAGGGTGGTCCCTGCTGCAGTGGTGGAAAGCAGAGGAGAATCCAGGGCAGTGGTACTTAGGAACTCAGACTGGTAGACAGGTAGTCTAGCTCCAGGAAGCCCATCAGCAAGAGTGAGACAGATGTTAAGCTGGATGCCAGGAAGGCTTCAGAAGAAGAATGCCAGAACAGCAGAGCAGATTTTCTGTCCCAAGATTAGGGGCTAGGAAGAACATGAAAAATATACACCCGGGGCCTAGAGAACTACAGTGAAATCCAGAGATGACAGCAAGATTCAAGGGCAGAGGGCGATGCCTCTTCTGATAGGCACAGATAACGGAAATGAAGGCCAAGGTCAGAACAGGAACACTACCAAGTAAACTTGACATCAAGAAGGGTTCTTATATACTTTTAGCCACTGGATCTCTGTTTTGCTATTAATTTATTACCTCTCGGCTCCAAATACACCCTTCAATACATGCTCTCTGATAACAGAATCCTTTTAAATATTTCTCCTTTAAAGTGAGCACAACCTTTAACCTTTCTTTGTAAAGGGTGCTGAAGAAAGATTGCAGAACAATTTACAGTGCTTGCCGGAGAGCTTGGCAGTGTAGGTAGACAGACAAATGTTTCCTGAGCCCCTCCAAGCACCACGTAAAGCCTGGCCCATCAGGTAAAGCCTGGCCCAGCCACAGGCCCAGAACACAGCCCTTCTGTGATTTTGCAGTTATTCATCCAACAGAATTCATCAGTACTTCAACTAAAGTTCTTTTCAACCTAGTTTATGGTTTCTATCTCCAGATTCTACTCGTTGTATGACAACTCCTTTTTTCATTTGAAACTTTACCTGAAACCCAGTATATTAGCATGAAATCCAAACTCTGTAAGGCCCGTGTGACCTGCCTCCTGCCTTCTCTCTGACACACTCCTAAGTGCTCTTGGTTCCTGAATGCACAAGGCTTCTTTCCCGGCTTAGCTCTCTGCAGTCTTCAGACCATCTGCCTAGAAAACCCTCCCCCTGAACTTCCTGGCAGAGCCACCACCCTGTCCTCAGGCAGCACCCTATCTAAGGTAGCCCCTCAAATCACTCTTTTTATAAGTGGTTAATTAATGTTTATAGCACTTATCACTCACTGAAATTGTCTTATTTGCTCTTACCCCTACCAGCTCCCCCGCCACTGACCTGCACTCCACAACCCCATCTTCCTGGCTCTTCTCCAAGAAGTAGAGTCCTTGTTGATTGTGTCACCTATATCCCACCAACATCCAGCACAGTACCTGGCCCCTGGAGGGGCTCGGTAAATTTTGTCAGGTGAAAGAATGCCGAATGGAGAGCTCTGATAGAAGCCTCCAAGCCTAAGCCTCAGTCCTCTTCTCTCCCTCCACATCTCGGCTCTTCTGTGGCCACTAAGGCACTTTAGTAAGACACCAGGATGCCCAGGAACTGTCCTAGGGAATAGAGCTGGAACTCCTTAATCCCAGCCTCCCTTGAAATCGTGATGGTTCCTTGAGCCTGCAAAGTAGCAACAAGCTCTGTGTCCAGGGGGAATGCAGAGAACCTGGGGACCAGGCTGCATGGCCAGTGATCCCAGGGGCTCTGCCAGAGGACTAGAAACTCGAACTCCTGCTTCTCACTATGGCAGACAGACTGCTCTCTAATGTAAGTGAGAGCCTGTGTGTGCCCTTTACTTATATTTTTGCTTTTTTTTTTTTTTGGTCAATGAGAGATTTTAAAATAAAATGCCTCTAAACCTAGAATCATAAGAGTCAGTGCAGAAGAGACCTTGGCATCACCCAGCGAAACGTCCTACTCAATTTACCTTTTTACCATCCACTTTTGGGAACTCTAGTAATTACTTATTTCAAACAACAGTGAAGCAGAGACCTTATCCTGCTCTCTGGACTATCAAGAAGCAGGCGCTGATGGCTGTTCTGGGAGTTGGGGTGAAAGGATCACTTCAATAGCAAAGGTAGTTCTGACCACAAAGAAAGTGAAAACAAGAGCTGACTGCAGAGGATGTCAAAAAGAAAGGAGAGGAAGGAAGTAGCTCAGCCCTTTGGGTGAGCCCTGGAGGGAGTGTTTAAAGAACTCGTAAAATCAGGGCCTTCTCTTGACCACCCCCACTCCCCTCCAGCAGGCCCTGGAGTCTGAACTCAGAGGCAAAGTAAAAATAATAAGAAGGGCTAACCAAGATAAGAAAGAAAAAGGCAGAGTGTGGAAACAGCAGGGGCTTTCTGGACTAAAATCTCGGTTGCACCTTGTACCTCTCTGGAGATGCTCCCTGTAAAAACTGCCTTTCTAAGGCCAGGAAATTGCTGATGACTCCTCTCCTATGCAAGAAAATTCAAGAGAGTGAGCCTCAGAAGTTTTTAATTTATTAATCAAATAAGTAATATCTAGCAGTCAATATGTTCTTGGTGACTGTAATTTTTCAGCTCTTTCCACGGACATCCACAGAAGATGAATTACGTTATACATAATCACAGATTTGACTTACAAATTAGAAGATTATTTAAGGCATAGTAGAGAAAAAGCATTTTTTTCTTTTTCCCCATAGCTATCAAGTTTATCTCTAGGCAGTTTTTATGAAATACAACAGGATATCTTTAGTAGCTTTGATCTCTTTTGATGGTAATAGCATTATTATTTCTAGTGATTAGCACTGATAACAGCTAACATTCATTGATCACCATGTTCCAGACACTGCACTTCACTCTTTACACACATACTCCTCACAAAAATCCATCAAGGTAGACAGTATTACTATCACAATTTTTGAGATGAGAAACTGACACTCGGTTCCCCTAAGTAACTTGGTCAAGGTAGTGAATAGGTGGGAAGACTGGAATAAAGACCCTATATTGCCACCTATACTCTGAAAACCCATTATTCTTTTTGACCTACACCACCAGCCATACAGTCAGGAAGTGGGAATTCTAGCGATAGTATATACACAATTTCAGAAGTTTGTGAAGAACCAATGCAATGATATTTAAGAAGAAATTCCATATGGCTTGAGAGTCAGATGAGGCAAAATCAGTGGAGAGTATGAGTTGAAGAAGGAGTTAGAGACCAGATTTTGAAGATGTCGTGTGTAGCATGAAAGGTGTTTAATTTTTTAAAATTGGATATTGAACTGGTCTCCTGGAGGGATGGTGTGGGCCTGAACTGAGACAAGGGCTATGAGAATGGAGAAGCAAAGCAACAGACCCAATCTCTCCTCCAAAGGAAGCAGACTCAGTTGAACTTGGGGATTCATTGCATGCGGGACGGTGGGAGAGAAAAGAATCAAGGGTAACTCCCATGTTTTCAAGTTGGACAAAAAGAAGAACAATGATGGCATTTAGAGTAATGTATTGTTTTGCAGCAAAGTGAAGTGGGAAACTTACAAGTTGAATTTAGGACATGTGAGTTTTGAATGTTTATTTCCTCAAGATCAGTCAAGACAGAAAAATGTAATCTAGATATTAGTGCAGCAGAAGTGGGAAGCCCTTTATCTGCACATGAACAGTGACAATATCCATAGGTATAATTCATAGTCTATTGTCACAAAAAGTCCACATCTCTAAAACGCAATCTAGTTTTTCAAAAATGAATGAGGAAATAAACCCATGAAAAGCAAAACAGCCTTGTAATATAAGTAAATAACTTGTTCTAACCTAAATGAATACAAATGAAAAGTTAAAAATAATCACACTGTGCACCCCCTCAAAGATCCACAGCAAGCAAAATGCATTTTGTCATAGTGGGGTGGCAGTGAAGTGTTCAAAAGCACCATAAAAGTAGAATTCTCCAAAAAGTAATGCAGGTGTCTAGGTCAAATGCAAATAAGGAGCTATGCAAATTGACTTATACTTGACTACAAAATCAGATGCTTAAAAACATTTCAGGAAAGTGAAGTTTTAGTCTCACAAAATTCACCCGGTCCTCATTATAATACGTTTCCCATTTGTGCTATTCATTCAATGCACTAAATGCATGATGGGGCTCCAGTTAAGTAGATTTAGAAGCTGATTATACTGCATTAAATGTATTCACTTCAATTTTAGGGAGGTTTTTTTTTCCTTTAAAAGGATTACTAAACCAAGGAAAGTAGAAAGTAAGACAGAAAATAAAATACCCTTTGGTGATTCTGTAACAAGATTAGAAAATAGAATGGCTTTATGATATCATGTAAGAACATACGTTCTCACTTGTCTGATTTAAATAACTAAAGAATACATTTCAATTTTGTTAATTGCTTTTACACTGTACTTGACACCTTCTGTACACATGATTAGTTCATCCCTTGAGACTGCATTTACTTTAGAAATGCCTATCTTTTGTTATGAATTTACGTTTTTTTTCTTTTAGAATACATAGATGGTCAACAATTTTTTTTTTAATTACCAGAATGGACACTCTTCTAGGTGTTTGAAGAGTTGGGTTCAACCTTGGCTCCGCTGTGAAGAATAGATTTCACGAATCTTGTCCTTAATTAGTTTCCTGATTTCTAACATGAGGATATTGAATGACACTGCATGAACTCTAAGTGTCTCCTAGGTCCAAAATATATATGATTTTGGGAAAAGGTACTTGGATGTCATTTTTTGATGTTGCCTTCAATCAGCTTCTATTTAAAACAGAAAAAATACCAAAATGCAATGATTGGAATTACAAAACTATTCATATAAATGTATTTATGAATTGAACCTTCATAGATAAAGTGTACTGTATACTAGCCAAAGCTACCTAAAATTCAATAGTTTGCAATATAGTAAATTCCATTTGTTTCTAAATAAACCTAGAAGGGAAGTAGCAGAAGAGAATAATTGACAAGAAAAGAGAATTTCAACATGAATCAACTCTATCATAATTTTATGTAGCATGAGTAGCCTGGCCAATGTACGTTGAGAAGTACCCTTTCAGTAAGACATTTTTAAAGTATAAAGTAAGCCCTTAAATAGGACATAGGAGCATCAGTTTGCATATGTAACAGGTAAAGGGGAATGTTTTAATCAACGCCCTACAGTTTTAAAAAATTAATACTAATTATTATAGCAATGATAATATTATATTGTGGGGCTATGTCCTATTTTATAACAATTATTAAATTTAAAAAGGCAGTTATAGTAAGTGAAAAATAATTTGCAAAACATAAAGCCTCATACCCACCACCCACCATGCCTCAAAGGAAAAAACTCCAGACAAATGAGCAACTTGTCCAACTTCCCATTGTTCATAAACAGCCAGCCCAAGATTCTGTTGATTTTCCCATTCTTCAAATATTTGCTGAGTACCTTCTGGGCACATTGATAGTTCCTCCTCTTCCTTTTTCTTCATTTTCTTCTTCAGAAACTAACCAATTTGCCTCCAATGTATGCCTCCCTTTTCCTCCATGTTTTCTGACTTCTTGTCTTTTTGCTCTCTACATTTTGGTGGTTTTGTCTTTAGACATTTTCTTTCAACTTTTTCCTGTCTTCTTTTAGTTTTGGCAAAAGTATTTTAAATGTACAAGAGCTCTTTCTTATTTTCTGATAGCTCCTTTTTAATAGCATCCTGATTTGGTTTTACAGATGTAAAATTTCCTTGGGTTTTTATGAATATGGATTTCAGATTTTTAAGTGATTCTCTGTTCCTGAGTCACTTCATTTTCCTTTTGATCAGTTTTTCCGCATGTGTGAATTATTTCCTCAAATGCCTGATGATCCTTGGTTATTTTTTCACATTTAAAAATTAAGCAATAGAAAGATTTACTGAGGGCAGTCATTTATTAGCTGGAAGCTTTAATTCAGCAGGAATGGGCATGGGCTCACCATTATACTGGAGGTAGCCTTCCTCAAATGCTAGAATGAGGAGGGTTTTCTCAAGGTGACTAGCCTTCACACTATCTAGTCTGCTTCCTTGAAACAATACCTTCCAGTTTTACAACAAAAACAAAACCCCAAACCCCAGAACTCTTTGTTGTTGTTTTGACTGGGGAATAAACATGTAGCAGTCAGGTGTTTTTCAAGAAGGAGTAGGAAATAAGGGCTGACAGCTGTGATATATATAGACGAATAATACCTCTAAAATGCCTCTGATTTCTATTCTACTTCTCACTTGCATCCCCTGGTTGGGGTTCTCTGATAGGCAGGTCAATTTCTCTTCCTATTACAGGAATCTCATTGTTGATACTTTAAGTTGATGTTCCTTCCACTCTATTTTTCAGTTAACATTCTTCCATCTATGTTTTTTTTCTTCCAAGAATTGGTTGACATCTGCAGGTAGAAAGATATTCACTGTTTTGGTAAAATTGTGCCATTTTTATAAAATTTATTTATTTTTTTAAAATGTATTTTAATAGACATATGCTAGTTGTTGAGACTGATTTTGCTTTAGATAGTACCTTCTTCTGTAAGCCAATTCTGACAGGCTGATGGGGCCTTCATATAGGGTCTGAATGTTGGAAATGAAACCAAACACTTAAGTTTGCAATCTGCCCTATGCAGTGAAGGAAGTGGATGACTTCCTGATTCAGGTCTTGTATTTCCTTTTGAAATTCCAACTAATCCCTGCAGCAGTCTTGGGATAGATAACCTTCTTGTTTTCAGGTTATTTGCAGGACAAAGATGGTTGACATACCCTGGGATCAGTGTAAGATCCAGCTTTTCTGGGTTTGGTTTAGTCTCCACTTTCCTAGGTGCTTTTCTATTTCTTCAAAATTAACTTTTCTGTTTTTCAAAAGAATAGATTTCCAGAAGCCATGTGCCATGTCATGATATTTATTTAAAGGAAAACATACATTAGACAGCACATTTGATGATTCTGTTTGATCTCCTCTGTTGGCTTGTTAGCTATCACTCTTTAACTTAGTGGTTGCTTTAGGGTTTGTAGTATGTATTTTCACTTGTCGCAATCTATATCCAAGTGATATTACACCACTTGAGATCTAGCCCAAGAACTTTACAATAGTACACTTCCATTTCCCTCTCCTGACCCTTGTGTTATTGTTGTCATATATTTCACTTGTATATTTATTATAAACTTGACTTTACTTTTTTTTGTTTAAATATTTAATTATACTTAAAAAGATCTGAATAAGAAACTTCTATTCTGTTTTTTCCTTTGCCATTACTGATATTGGCAGTTTCCTTTGTGCTGATCCATATTTCTATGTGATATAATTCTCTTTCTGCCCTAAGGACTTCCTTTAACATTCTTAAATTGCTGATCTGCTGGTGATAAAATTCTGTGAACCTTTTATGTATGAAAGTACTCTTTATTTCAGTTTCGTTTTTAAAGATATTTTCACTGTCTAGGATTGTAGATTGACCTTTTTTTTTTTTTCTGTGCTTGAAAGATGTTGCTCCATTTCCTTCTTGCTTCTGCTGTTTCTGATGGGAAATCTCCTGTTATCCTTATCTCGTTCTTCTGTACAGTGTGTGTCTTATTTTTCCCTCTGGCTACTTATAAGATTTTAAAATTAAATCGTTATGTGCTTTGCTGTAGCTTTCCTCATGTTTCATGTGTGTGATGTTCATGGAGCTTTTTAAATCTGTGAGTTTATAATTTTCAACAAATATGGAAAATGTTCAGTCATTATTTCTTTGGATGTATGTTCTTCCTCCCTACTCCTTTAGAGACTCCAATTACACATATATCAGGCCGCTGCAATTTGCCCCACTGACGCTTTTTCTCTATTTTTTTAAATTTGTATTTTATTTTTAATAGTTTCTATTGTTGTGCCTTCAAGTTCACTGATCTTTCACTTACAGTGTCTAATCTACCATTAGTAGCATCCAGCATATTTTTTATCTTGGTCATTGAAGATTTCAGCTGTAAAAGTTTGATTTGGGTCTTTCTTACATTTTCTATGTTCCTACTTAATTTTTTAGATAGATGTGATATAGATAGAATAGCACATTTTATGCCTTTATTTGCTAGCTCATTTCATGCCTTTATTTGCTAGATTTAACACCTTTGTCAGTACTGAGTTGGCTTTAATTGATTGACAGTTTTGCTTTTTTCATAATCAGTAATTTTTTATTAGATGCTGCATATTGTGACTATGATCTTGTTGAAGCTAGGTGATTTTGTGTTCCTATAAATATTTTGAAACTTTGTTCCGGGATGTAGTTATTTGGAAGTACTATGATCCTTCTGGGTCTTGCACTTAAGATTTCTTACGTGAGATCAGAGCTGTGCTCATCCTTAGACTAATTTTTCCCACTTCTGATGCAAGATCCTCCTAAATATTCTATCCAATGCTTCATAAATCTTGAGGTTTTCCAGCATGGCTGATGGGAACAGGCACTATTCTCAGACTTGTTTGAATGTTGAACAATGCTGTTTCGAATCCTTTTAGGTGGTTCTTTCCTTGATGTTGGGTAACTTCCTCACATGCATGTGTACATCAATAGTCATTTGAATGCTGGAGGAGAACCCTCTGCAGTTCTCCGGAATTCTCTCTGTGTGCAGCTCTCTCTTCACTAGTACTCTGTCCAGCAAACTCTAGCTGTTTTGGTCTTACCAGGTTCTGAGATCCATCTCCTCAACTCCAGGAGTATGCCAGACTCTGCGTGGGTCCCCTTTTCTGCACTATGACTTGGAAACTGTCTTCTGGTCATAAACTAGGGCAATTGTAGGACTCACATTGTTTGCTGTCTTTCAGGGATCACTGAATTTCACTGCCTGGTGTCCAGTGTCCCACAAAGCATGTTTCGTATATTATATCCATTTTGTGGTGGTTTCAGGCAAATGGGTAAATCTGATGTTTGTTACTCCACCTTGAGTGATTGAATTGTGTTCTGATTGTACCTAAAGGACATAGCAAGCCCCGAGAGGAAATGACAATGTGGTACGTAGCACAAAAGCAGCAGAACTTGGGGACATAAAGGAATCAAAAGGGCTATAACAAAGAATGGCTTTTAATTAACTCATGTGAGTGTATGACTAAAGGTCTGAGGAGTCAAGGCAGTAGGAAAAACTACAAAATTTGGGCTTTCATGACATCCTCAGTTTCAAAAGGATGGGGGCTCAGAAACTAAAATTGATTTTTTTGTGCAATATAAGAACAAATACTTCCTGATGACAGCAATTTCAGAACACAAAGTGCGACGGGTAGATAGAAAACAAAAATAGAGAACGTGTATAGAGTGCTTAGCGAGGCACTAGTATAAGGTTTAACAAGTATTAAGTCATTTAATCCTTTCAACAACTCTATGATGTCAGTAACAGTATTATCCCCATTGTACAGGTGAGAAATCTGAAACACAGAGATTAAATTTTTACCCAAGATCAAATGACTACAGAATAGGACAACCAATATTTGAACTCAGAAAGTACAGCCCCAGAGCCTGAATTCTTAGCTACCCACACTATATTCACTTCCAAGCTAGATGAATAGATGGAAATCCTTCTTCTAGAAGAAACAGCTAATTTTTCATATTACATTGTAGGTATTCTGCAGTAGGATAATATTATTCTGCTTTTGGTCACTCAGCCTCTACCTTCTATTCCTCTGAGGAATCTTCACCTTTAAGAAATGAACATGTTGATCCGGTTTCAAGGGGAAAAAGAAAGTCAGAAACCTCAGAGGCAATAGTTCAAAATGTAGCACTAAGTGGACATATAAGGAGCATATTTTCCAGAGGACAAGGTCAAGAGCACCTGAAAATGTCTCCATAATGTGTATTTAGAAAGTGTATGTCACAGTGATTCCACTATTGCAGAGTTCTAAGACCTTGTCATCTTTATTTGGACTTCAAATCTGGTATTGGGTAGCATTAAAAAATTAAGGTGGGCCGGGTGCAGTGGCTCACACCTGTAATCCCAGCACTTTGGGAGGCCGAGGCAGGTGGATCACGAGGTCAGGACATCGAGACCATCCTGGCTAACATGGTGAAACCCCGTCTCTACTAAATGTACAAAAAAATTAGTCGGGTGTGATGGCAGGCGCCTGTAGTCCCAGCTACTTGGGAGGCTGAGGCGGGAGAATGGTGTGAACCCGGGAGACGGAGCTTGCAGTGAGCCGAGATCATGCCACTGCACTCCAGCCTGGGCAACAGAGTGAGACTCCGTCTCAAAAAAAAAAAATTAAGGTGATATAAAATTAACATTTTACTAAGAAATTGCAGGGAGTCTTTAAGATAATCGATATCACACTATGATATTGAGATTGCTGTAATTTTAAATTATTTACCAAAATTGGGATATAACTAGAGCTCATTGCAGCATACTTTGTCCATTTAAACAATGACATATCTATATATGGAGGAATATACTTTACATCTGACTTTTCTCACACTGACTAACACTCTTTCTGCTGTAACTATCCAGCCCAGAACAAACAGGACCTTTCCAATTACTACTGGGGTTTCTCCTTCTGAATAAGTCTACATCAATGAGAACCCCAGAAGTGAGTGCTACAAAGTGTGTTCCAGGGTAAATGTAGCAGTAATTCTGCTCATGAACTCTCTGAGTTCCCCCGCCTCGATCCTCCTGCCTCTTCTCTTCCCCACCTCTAATTCGCTCCATTGGTGATACCATTTAATCCCATGGTACCAAATGCCAATTTTTACATTGATGATCTTCCAGAGTTTATATTCTGCCAAGACCGCTCCCTGATTATCAAACTACCTCCATAAACCTCTACCTGGATGCCCAATAAATGTTTCAAACTTAACATGTACAAAGCTAAACTCCTGAGCTTCTGCCCCAATCCACTCTCCTCATCTTCTCCATCTCACTGAATGAAAAACAAACCTGCATAGATATTCAAGACAAACGTTCTGGGGAGTAATCCTCATTCTTTTTTTCTTACATCACACTTTGAATGTATCAGAAATTCCTCTGGTATCTGACCACATATCATTATCTATGCTGCTACCCAAGTCAGCACCATCTCTAGCCTGGATTGTTGGAATGCCCTTTAATAGGTGTCCTTGATTTCAACCTTGTCCTCCTACAACCTATAAGAGTACCCAGTGTGATCCAGTTATAAAAATGGTAGATTATGCTCATCTTCTGCTCAAAGGTGTTTTATATATATATATATACATTTCAGTATAACATATATATTGCAGTATAACAAATTATACTGCAATGAGTTCTTAGTGATATCCTAATTTTGGTAAATAATTTGAAATTAATAGCCTACCTCTTAGAACAAATGCAAATGTCTTATAATGGCCTAAGGAGCATTAAAAAATTGGCATCATCACCTTCCAGATCTCGTCTTCTACAACAGTACTGCCAGAAGAATATAATGTGAGCTACATAAAAGAAGTGCAAATTTAAATTTTCCAGTAGCAACATTAAAAAAATGTATAAAACAGATGCAATTCACTTTAATAATTTGACATAATACATCCAAAATATTGTATTTCAACATTTAATCAGTACCAATTGCACATGATACAGTTTAGGCTTTTCTTTCGTTATAAAGTCTCTGAAATTCAGTGTGTCGTTTATGTGTACAGTACACCTCAATTCAGGCTAGCCACACTGCAAATGCTTGATAGCTATATGTGGTCAGGGACAGTGTAGTTTTACAACTTCTCAGTGCCTCTCGTTAGAGCAGGCATGCTCCTACCTCTAGGCCTCACAGACCTTGCTCTTCCTTCTATCTGTAATACTCTTTCCTTTGAATCTCTTTATCCCTCTTTCCTTCACCCTTTTCAAAACTTTGTTCAAGTGTTTTCTTTTTAGTAAGATCTTCCCTGTCCACAACATTCAAATTCCAACCTCTTCCAACTATAACATTTCCTATCAGCATTTCTTGATTTATTTTCTTCATTGTATTTAACACATTCTAGCAAATTACATAATAAATATCTCACACACACACACACACACACAGGTTCTTACATCAAATTTAATCTGACACTAAGCTCTCATGCAACTAGACTGGTAGGAAGTTTCATTATATTATTATTATTGGAGCTCCTTCCTTCCACTCCAGAGTTGTGTGAAAGTCCCAGGAATGATGATAACTCATAATGTATTAAATTGATTCCAGAACTGCCTTGCTACAATTGGACACAGTAGACACTGCCAGCTTGGGGCCCTGGTGTCTACAGTCTACAATTGCTGAGTTCAGTTCCTGGGTTCCCAGCTTCTCTAGGAGGCAGGTCTGTCCCACCTCCCTAGATGTCTGCACCAATTTTGCTTATTCAGAGAAATTCAGGCCACCATCTTCTTCCTAGTCCTTAACAATTTCCCCTAATGTTTTCTTATCACCTCTCCCAATGCTCAAGGTATTTGCCTCTTTCTCTTCCCCTTAATATATCTCTTTAGTAACTTTAACTTTAGGAAACAAAATCCTTAATGTCTGAAGGAGAGTGAGGATTGGGCAGGGGTGATCATGATGAATGGTGGACAGGACTTACAGGCAAGCTTTAAAATGGACACTTGAGTCAAAAGCCCAATTATCCCCTTGGACTGGACGGGGAGAGATGGGAGTAAAAATACAGTAAAAATAAGATCTGTTAATATTGTAATAAAGTCTTGACACAACCATAAGTAAGAATTTTTGGAGATTTCAGGATATTTTCATTTTTTAATGACGCATGTTTTTGTCATCCCTATTTATTATCAGGAAAGCCTCCAGATTAAAACCATTTCAGTAATACTATTTTGATGCCAGGAAAATAAGGGGCCTGGAAGTAGTGTCACATGGTAGCAGCATACAACAGCAACTATAAAAATGTATGCATATAAATATACATGGGTACATACAGACATACATACAGGTTTTGAGAAGAATGGAACCCAAAGAAATGCTTTTACACTGTTGGTGGGAGTGTAAATTAGTTCAACCATTGTGGAAGACAGTGTGGTGATTCCTAAAGGATCTAGAACCAGAAATACCATTTGACCCAGCAATCCCATTACTGGGTATATACCCAAAGGATTATAAATCAGTCTACTATAAAGACACATGCACATGTATGTTTACTGTAGCACTGTTAGCAATAGCAAATACTTGGAACCAACCCAAATGCCCATTAATGATAGACTGGATAAAGAAAATGTGGCACATATACACCATGGAATACTACACAGCCATAAAAAAGGATGAGTTCATATCTTCTGCAGGGACATGGATAAAGCTGGAAACCATCATTCTCAGCAAACTAACACAGGAGCAGAAAACCAAACACCACATGTTCTCACTCATAAGTGGGAGTTGAATAACGAGAACACATGGACACAGGGAGGGGAGCATCACACACCGGGGCCTGTTGGGGGGTGGGGGGTTAGAGGACGGATAGCATTAGGAGAAATACTTAATGTAGATGACGAGTTGATGGGTGCAGCAAACCACCATGGCATGTGTATACCTATGTAACAAACCTGCACGTTCTGCACATGTATCCCATAACTTAAAGTATAATTTAAAAAAAAAAAAGAGTAAGAAAATGCTGTAGAAAGGAAAAGGAAGCAAATAGATGCTCAAGAGAAAAGGAAGCCTGGAGGATGAAGAAAGCAGAAATCTGGGGAAACAATAAACAAACAACCTGATTTCTGGGTTGGGAGAGGGGAGGAGAAAGGAAGGACATTGCATGAGATGCCAAGTCAGGGCCAGGAAGAGTTTCATGAAAGAGATGTATTGCAACAAACTATGTGCCATACACTGCATTTTGAGGATACTGAATCGCTTGAGATCTTACCACTAAATAACAGAAAGGGAAAAAGTGAAAAACTTTACTGGCTATCTCCTCTGTGCTAGGTAATTTTGCATACAATATTCCCTTTCATCTTCACAATAGCACTATAAAGTAGGTAAGATTCATCTCATTTTCCAGTTGAGGAAAGAGGGTCAAAATGATGGAATGCTTGGCTTGGGATCATGCAGCTATTCAGTGTGGACTCAGGGAAAGAAGGCATGCATCCAGCCCTGGGTCCTACATTCTTGCTACGGCGGCTCCTCTGGCTGCATGCCCTTGTAGGAATCATTTACTTTTCCAGACAGATTCCCATAATACATCTTCTGCTCCACACTGGAAATATCTCTTTATTTCTGAAGCTTTATTTTTTCACTTTATTTTTTATGCTCAAGCTAGACAGTCAATAAGGATTTAGTGAATAAGTGAAAAAAAAAAAAAAAAAAAAAAAGAACCCAAGTGCATAGGTTTGTGTCCATTCTACGTCATTTAGTTCAAACTATATGATTTGACAGTAGCGGCCTGTAAACATAATATGCATACTACTCATTTAAAAATATACATAGCAATCCAGGGAGCATGACCTCTTAAAGGCAGGGTCCCCTCACAGGGCACCATATGCTAATCAGCAAAGTGAAATCAGTACTTTGAACAAATTGAACATATGCATGAAAAACGTTTCTAATTTTTGTATTATTAAGATTTTATAAGATATGTAATGATTCTTTGGTGTACTTTGTTACAATGCTCGTTATAAAATCTGCAAAAAAGGATTAAAATAGATCTCACATGTCAACACAATCTCCTGGGCAATTCTTCACTAGACCAAACGATGCCATCCATGACTGCATTATCTATGAGGCTGAGAATGGCTAATGAGGCCCATCTATTGTGATAGAGCCTGTACTGCACTGAAAGACTTTTTCTCTTTTCTCCGCCACGGGCTGTACTTACCCACTCCTGCAGAGAGAGCTCAGCCTTTATAGTTGAAGGCAAAGGTGAAAATAGCCAGTGTTGTCTGGGCTGAAAGACTTCAAACTTCAAATAGTCCTTGGGTTGTAGGGAAAATCCTCATGGCCAATGTTTTTTCATGATGGCAGGGATTCTTATTTCCCAGGCACAATGGAGAGTACCTGGCATGAAGCCGGGAGCTGAAAAAATATACACACATATATATGTATAGATACATATAGACATATATATATATATATATATATATAAACACGTGTGCGCATATATACTACTATCATCAAATCAATACTAGAATTTTGTTGATATCACCAAAAACCCATCACGTACCCCCTAATCATCCCACTACCTGAGCATTTTTCAGAAACTTTGAACAGTATGATTTTTTAACACTATTCCCAGCTCCTGTATTCAGTGGCTTGTTTACTTTGTTACTTTCAGCCTCCTACTCTCGTTTGAGATGTCTCAAAATAGCATTCCAGTTATTTGTGTTTTCATCTATAATTATTTTCTCAACAAGAGTTTTTAAAATTCCTACATAGTATTTAAAAAAAAAAAAACAGGACTTGAAAAATGATGCAAAATTCTGCAATGTATTCTTAGAAACAAGTAAAGATGCAAATATATCACTAGTAATATGGAGGCAGAGTGATTTGAACATAGCAGAAAGGAGTATTAATTTCAGTCCTGCCACCTGCCATCTGAGTGAATCGTGACAAGGTTTTTGTTGTTGCTTTATTTACTTGTTTGCCTTCCTGGTCTTCAGTTTCTTACAAGTATATATGAGGAATTGGATCCTGTGCCCTCTAGCATTTTTTGAAACTCTGAATTTCTAGGATTCTAGGAAAGTTATCCTAACCAAATTTGTGTTGGCATGACTGGCTTTAGAAAAGCATAGCCAGTAATTGATGATGGGTCTCACTGCAAAGAACAAGGGCAGAATGAGCTAGACCCCACCTCATAATCCTTAATGAGTCTACCTGTATGATTAAGAGCAATCCTTAATGAGTACATCTGTATGATTAAGAGTAAAGGTGGGTAAACCTGACTTCTACCATATAATCATTATGGAAACTACAAGTCACTTTATCTCTTCAATCATTCATAGAATTGAGAAACAAAACCTACCTTCACAAAATTTAAAAGCATTAGATAAAATATAAGTGTAAAGCATTCACAACCATACCCAGAACATTGCAGGGTCCAGTTGATAGCTTCTACTAATGTTCTTAACAGAAAACACTCAAATGATAGAGCAGACAAGAAATACACAGGATAGGAAAAGAGACTTACCAAAAGGAGATAATTGATCCAAGTTAAACAAAAAGCTATTTATTTCCTCTTTAAATTGTTCTTGAAATTTGCTAAGACTTGCATCATTGTTCAGAAGTTGTTTCATGCCAACTCGGGTGGTAGATAAAGGGAGACCTTTCAAAAGAATAGATTTACAAATAACCACATTGGTCTTTATCGTCCATGTTGTTCTTTTCTCTAAAGTCATAGGAAGTATAATATTATTGATCAGACAAGACAAGAGCCTGACCTACCATAATCAAACAATAACCTTTTATTTATCCACCTGGAAAATGTCCATGGAAACTATAAAGGAGAGTGTTTTGGGTCAAAGAGTACATTTGGTTTCATGTTGAGAAAACTACCCCATTCTAGTTTATTTCCTAAATAAAGAGCATGGTTGCTTTTGTACAGTCATGGTCTCAAAGGCAAATCTTTTGTTTCAGAGGTTGAATGGGCTATTTCTCTACATGTCTGATTACATGCCGTGCATCTCAAAGCATATTGACAATTTCATTATACTGAGTGCAGTAATCCATATCAACAGCTCATCCCTGTTTTGAATTATAAAATGAAGTGACTTAAAAAGCCAGGTATAAGCAAACTTATCTGCTTCTAGTCCTTCAGGGACTGGACTAGGTCCAAAATTAAACAAGACACGGAGTAGCTTTTTAAATTTAAACACTTCTTAAAATTGTTTTTTCACCAAAATAAGCCACCTAAAAGATTAAAAGCTCTTTTTCTTCCTTAAAAAAAGGAAAAAAACACATAATTACATACTAATTTAAAACTCTAATTGAGTGCTCTTGTATTTGTAAGATGTTCCACTTTCCTTTAGGGACAATATTCTTATTAGTCACACAAGCTGTCTAATCATGTAAGGGCAAGACTTCTTCAAACCATATACCTTTGTTGCAAGGCAAATGAGAATGTGCAGTGCTGTCTTTTTTTCCTCAGTGCATCTCAATTATGTACTTATAAAAGCAACAATCAAATACTCAGGCTGAAAAAAAATGATACCTTCTGGACTAGCACAGGTCTAAAGACAGCTGAGATTAGTCCTGACTGTATTTTTTAAGACAGTTCTCTTCCTGGTCTAAATTTAAAGATTTAAAGATTAGAAAAAGACGAACAAACAAAAACAAAACAAAAAACAAACAAAGTACTCATGAATAAAGGACAAGGAAGCTTGGTTAGGGGAGCAGAAAAGCAAACGCTTGAACACTTTGGTTGGCTTTGGAATCCGGGAGACCCATGTTCAATCTCAGGTGAGTTACCTAAACCTCTGAGCCTTGCTATCTATAAAAAACAGGGGTAGTGGCCAGGCGCGGTGGCTCACGCTTGTAATCCCAGCACTTTGGGAGGCCGAGGCGGGCGGATCACGAGATCAGGAGATTGAGACCACAGTGAAACCCCAACCCCATCTCTACTAAAAATACAAAAAATTAGCCGGGCGTGGTGGTGGACGCCTGTAGTCCCAGCTACTCGGAGAGGCTGAGGCAGGAGAATGGCGGGAACCCGGGAGGCGGAGCTTGCAGTGAGCCTAGATCGCGCCACTGCACTCCAGCCTGGGCGACAGAGCGAGACTCTGTCTAAAAAAACAAAAAACAAACAAAAAAAAAACCAGGGGTACTAACAGCATCTCTCAAAAAGGGCTGGAGTAAGAATTACGGGAGATAATATGTATAAGTGATTTTCACTGTTCAAAGTAAGCAATGGCTGTTCAATATCATCAGCATAATTAAGAAATCATTTTGCAAGTGTGAAATATACAACGTTTAATTTTCTCCTGCTCCCCCTTTCTCTCCATATGCAAAGGTATACAGGGAAAAGGGGAAGAAAACTAGTATTTACATAGAGTGTTGACCATGTTCCAGGTAATTTACACAGATCATCTCAACTAGTCATCATGACATCTGCCTGGGGTGTGTTCCTTTTAAAGATGAGGAAACTGAGGCTAAGACAAAGACAGAGACAGAAAGACAGTAAGACAGAGAGAGAGCCTGAAGCCCAAGTCTCCAGTGCCCAGCCCATACTTATTCTACTACAAACGTTCACATGCACACCTATTAACACACATGCACACCTATTCCTGAGACAATTTGGGAATTTAAGTGGTACTCATAGGCTTACACAACCTGAGTACGGTAGCTTTTTTATTAATATTTAATCCTCAAAATGGCCTCATAAAGTATTATTATTATCTCTGTTTCATGAATTACACAACAGAAGCTCAGCACATATGTAATATAAAAAGGCAAAACTATTAAGTTCTGGATTTAGGATTAGAACTGAGGTCTGTCTGACACCGAAGTCCAGGTAATTTCTCCTATATAAGGACAACTTCTGATGAGAAGCAAGAGTTGTTTGAATAGAAACCCTTCATTAAAATACATAGAAAAATTTACTTTTTACTCTCTTAAGATATAAAATATCCCACTTTCTTTTGGGAAACTGGTTGTCTCATGGTGAAGTTTTTCTTGCAGAATAAAAGTGATGAAACTGGCTCTCTTTGAATTGGGTGAAAAGAATGAGTACCTTGGACATGAGCATCCTGCTGGCTTATTTCTTGTGTATTATGGCATTCAACAAAGAGGAGAAAGGTCCTATTTGATTTTATCAAAATGTGGGATCCATGCAGCTCATTTGTAAGCTTCCTTCCTGTAGCAGCTCCCGTTCACACAGCGAGGTCACAGCGTTGGTGATCCGAATGCTCACACCTGCAAGATGAACTTTAATATATCACATATTTCAACTGAGAGATTTCAAATGAAACCTGTTGTTGGCTCTGTGTTTCTAGGCAGCTCATAGATCCCTGTCTAAAAGCACTGGGCATAGCAATGATCTCATGATGGTATCTCAATAAATTTCTGTGGAGCCAAAGAGAAAAGCCAGAGAGTCTTTGGTTGATAGCATAACAGAGTGGACAATATTGCCTAGAGAAGGCTACCATTTGGAAGACCTTCAAGGAACCATAGTGTGGATTGCCTGAAACAAGTACAATCATGAATATCAATTGTCATTAGTTCTTGAACCGGCATCTTGGTAACCAAGTAGCTTAAACCAAAACCATCTTACAGAGATTTCCACAACCCGTAAGATCCCTAAAACATGATTTGGAGAGCAGAAATTAAGATGCAATAGTAAATTAGTTATTGTATAGTAGCATAAACAGGTTTAAATTTTTATCTTTTGTATCAGGATAAACTATCAGTTAGGAGGTACAACAAGAAAAAAAAAAAAGCCAAGATGAGCTAAATACCCAAACGTGAATTGGCTTTAAAAAATTCTAGCTTCAATATACAACTCTTACTACTTTGAAATGTAAAGGTTTTAACACTAAAAGTCATCATTTTGATTTTAAAAATGTCATGCCAAAAGGTCTTCACTAAAAAGCATTATCTTGATTGAAAATATAAAGGTTTTCACAGGAAACAAAGTTAATTATACACAGTATGCTGAAAGTATGTCTTAACTATGAGTCAGTTGTTTAAATGAAAGAAATACAAGTCTGAAAATTATCACTTTTCCAATTCAAATTCCCACTGGAATTTCTAGCAGTTCTGGATCCCACATCCCAAAACACCACCAAAACTGCTTAAACAAATGTACATACATACACCGCATCTAGGTATATTGAAAGAGCACAAATGTCCTTAAATGTGTAAGTAAGAAACACAGTTGTACAGAAAAATACACACACACACACACACACACACACACACACACGTGCTTCTGAAGTGCCACCATTCATTCTAAAAGGCTATAGGGTCAGCTTGACAGTCTTTGGCTTGGTTTAGGTATGCAGTAGGTCACTGCCCTGGTTCTGCTGCTCATGACCCATTCCCTAGGTTGCAGCAACAGGTAGTCCACCAACCTACTGCAAGAGATAACTTCCTAAGATGCAAGCTGTGAATGAGTCGTCTCAAAAGCTTTCCATGGGTCTCCTGTGTTGGCAAAGCTATGTCCCATTTCTATTTGATGACATTTATGGACCCTGAAGAGACTAACAATAGTTTAGCTCTATATTCCTGAAATTATGCATTGCCTAGAAAATCCAGGCAGTAAATCTTTTCAAATTTTTTCAAATTTTTAATTTTTGTGGGTACATATGAGGTGCATATAATTGTGGGGTATATGAGATGTTTTGATACAGACATGCAATGTGAAATAGTCACATCATAGGAAATGGGATATCTATTCCCTCAAGCATTTATTCTTTGTGTTACAAACATTCCAATTATACTCTTTTAGTTCTCTAAAATGTAAGATTAAGTTATTACTGACTATAGTCAACCTGTTATGCTATCAATAGTAGTTATTACTTATTCTTTCTACCTACTTTTTGTACACACTAACCATCCCAGGCAGTACATCCTGGTGAACAGTTGTACTATATCAAAACCAGAGATACCTCCACAGTCTCCATTGCTGCCCTGGAGATATGAGTTGTGATTAGGTGGTTGAATGAAGGACCCAGAGCTTACAATCTGTGGCTGAAAGTATTCCAGCTGTATTTCATTAATTTGCAAGAATCATCTATGGAGCTATTAAAAATATGGATTCCCAAGTTTTTGACTCTTCTCCCAAAGGTTCTGATTTGTTAAGTTTTGGAAAGGAGCCAGGAATCTGCATTTTTAAAAGTCCCCGGTCCTTCTGATGCAGCCAAGCAGCAATTTCACATTTGGAGCCATACATAATTTATTTTCCTCATTTTATAGGTATAAAAACTGTGAGCCAGAGTAGTAAAGTGACTTGCCAATGATTAGTCAGAAAGTTGCTGCAAACTAGAACTGGAACCCAGGTCTCCCAACTCCCAGTCTTCCCTTTCTGTTGGGCTGCCTCCCACTAGAGCAGTAGGGGTGCCATGTAGCAATCTCTGTGCAGCTTCCTATAGCTCTTCACTGGTTTTATTCTACAGATACTCCTTCATTGCAAATTCACTTTTTTTAAGAAGACAAAATTTCACAGTAAAACCTCTCACAGGTCAGTGCAAGAAACCTATTTCACCAGAGGCATTTTTCTGTCTCATCTAATTCTTGACGATGAATTGTGATTTGCCTCGTTTATTCTGTCTGTACAGTGGGAATTGCACCAGCTCTCACTGAATTGTCTGTTAGCATCATTAAAAGCATGGATAAAGACAATAAATTCTGTGTCACCTCTCAAACTACTCTGTGACAGATTTCCTATAAATAACAATATGAGTATGCATTCCTGCTACAGCATTAGCATCAAAGACAAAATGGACAAATCAGATTGTCAGTTCATGATTTAGCATTCTCATGAGAAAAGCTTGTGCATGCCAGACAAGTACCTCACAAATTAACATTGATGTTTTGGGCCAGTTGAGATACATTTACCTTTACCTTAAACTGAAATGTATACTTGGAAATTAATTTAATCCACTGGTATGAAAGTCTTTCTGTGGCTAGCCTTCTTGGGGAAAAAAAAGCTTGACATCTTTGATAAATTCGATAATTCATTCTGGATGAAACTAGTTTTATGTGCTCAAACTGAAACTTCTTAAATACTCCTCTGCTTGACTTAACGAATTTTATGTAGCTTCATTTACTTCCATGAAATAGTTTAAGTATCAGGGGAATTGGATTCATGGTCTGTTTCACAATAAGAAAATTTGCTTAGTTGGAGAAAAAGTCTTTAAAAACATTTCCAGTACTAGATTATTAAATTATTGCTTTTCCAACAAATGGGTGAACTTATTCAAGTAAGACTTAATTATTCATTCATCCATTTAAAAACATATATATTGAGTGCTCATTATGGGGTAGAAACTGTTGGGCACTGAGACATAACAACGAACAAAAACAGATTTTTCTTACTCAATAGACACACAAGGGCTTCCAAGGGGACATAAACATTAATCTCATAATTACACAAAAGAGAAGTTTGTTATAGGAGGAGAGTATAGGATGAGGTGGATGTAAGTGAAGTCAGAGAGAGCTTCCAAAAGGGACCAACAACTCAGCTGAGATTGGAGGGGTGAGCAGTTTCTAACTAAGGCAAAGAGGGAAAGAATGTGTACATGTGACAGTGGAAACGTGATGACCAAGGACATACAGCCCAGTTCTAAAGAAATATCAAGAGTAACTCTGCTGATGCATGTTTCCAAGCCAGCCTTGAGGCTTGCACCAACTATCCAGGTCCTTGATCATGCGGCAGTTGTAGTTTACTGGACAAAGCACTTGAGGAGGAGGAGCAAAAGACCTGGAAAAGTTGCTTTAATCTCCACAGTTCTAAGTCATCATACTTGCAAAGGGAGGTTAATAAGGTATACTGCCTGAGGTCATAGGAAGATTAAATGAGATCAAGTGTGTGCAGAGTTTTATAAACTGAGAAGTACTATACAAAATTGAGAGATTATAAAAGATTATAATGACTAATACCTTCAGTATATAAACTACTTTCTGTTAAAAACAAAATTGGATATTATTAAGGAGACACTGATCTGTTGTACAGACGGGCATAGTATGTTTTCATGATGCCATACCAAGCAGGACAGAGGCCGGGTCCTACCAGCTTGCTGTGTCTTGCGTGACCAGGCATTCTCTATTTTAAGGCCTTCAAGGGGATGTGCCTTACCTAAAACCCTGGCTCCCACACCAAGTGGCTGTGTAACATCAGCCCAGCCCTAATAGTCTACCATCTGAAGATCAGAGGTTAGATTTTTCCCTAATGCTGCAGAGGTAACCACAAAAATGTTCTGAAGTTTCTCACCCATAAATCTTTGGACTAACTGCAAAATTTTATTATTGTTGTCCTCACTCAGAGTCTCTCCATTATAGGATCTTCCCCAGGCCATGGTAGTGCCCAAGGGAAATTATACTGTGGAAGAATGTTTTAACAAAGTTATAGTGTGGTTACAAAATCAATATCAAGGAAATTCTTGACTAATCAATGTAACTAAGGATGGAAAATTTCAAGAAGTGTAGTAGATGGCAGGTAAGAGAAAGGAAAACTTGATATATCCAAAGAACAACAAGTGGCTTGAAGATTTTAGAAGGGGACACTCACCCCGATCAGGAAATCAGAAAAGGTAAATTAGCACATTATGGCTGATGGTTATATTAGCTCAATCTAAAGGTGGATGGATCATTTGGTGAAAGTGGATACTCAAAGTGACACAGAGAAATTCTTCTTTTCAGAAAGGATGAATTTCTGCCCTTGTTTATTTTCTCTAAGGGCCACATTACTGCCCTCAGGAAGTAGGTTTTTAGGAATCAGAGTGGCAAAGTTTAACTCTTAGAGAAATTCCAGCCACAAGAGAAGAAGTCCTGTACCCCCATCCCCATCCCCTTGTTTTGCTTGACACCATGCCTCTGGGGGGGCCCAGTGTGGATTAGAGTTAGGGCAGCACTTTTAGAGCTGGATATTCAATTCCCACTCCCAGAAGTTTCCTCTGTTTTAAGGACACTGCCAGCACCACTCCACAGTGGCCCAGGAGGAGTCAGAGTAACAGACTGATCCATGGCCATGATTAAAGCATCCAAGAAATTAGATGGGTGTTTCTGCATGTTCTGAATGGATAGAAGAAAAAAGCTTAGGGTTACCTTTCCTTGGCACAAACTTAAGTTATGTAGTCATGCACAGTTGCATTCCAGCATAATTTTAAATCAATGGTGATTCCAAGGCAGACTCAATTTTGCCTTTCAGTCCTGGGTTGAAGACCATCCAGGTTCTTGTTAATGCAATTTTCCCACCATAAATGGCCTACCACAAGTGAATGTGTGTTCATGTGTTGTGTGTGTGTGTATTTGTGTGTATGTGTAAACCTCACCCTCAAGCGTCACTGTCTTTGTTGGAGAGCCACCATTTCTGATTGCATTTTATTATTCAGGTATCTGTAATCTGGCTTTTCATTATAGCCTAAGTTAATCTCCCAGCTATTCTTCATCAAATTCTGTAACTTCTCAGTTATAGCACCAATATAATGAAGCTAGAACTTTGCTCCACATGGAGAAATTTTGACTACTCCAAAGTGTAGGGAAGTTTTTCCTTCCTATGACCAAAGAAGCTTTGAGTGGTACTTCCTGACATGGTATCTTTTAGGAGCATCCTATTGCCTTTCCTTTATTCTCTTCTGTTCACTTCTTGTGTTTACTTTGGGGAATCATCCTGCAACTCTTCGAGTTACTCAGGCTGGAAAGCTTGATGTATTCTTTGTTTCTGCTTTTTGATTTTATTAGCCCTTATTTCCAATGAGTTTGTGATTTCTATCAATTATATATTCCAAGTGACCTCCTCTCTATCCCTTTTTTCCAGTTACTATGTCCAGTGCCTTAGTTTGGGCTCTATTAATCCCTTTCTGAACTCAGGCCTTTACCAGGCTCCCTGCTTCTGATCTTTCACCTTGCCAATCCATCCTTTACACTTTCCCCAGATTTATCTTTGTAAAGCAGAGTTTTGATCATGTTGCTGTTGTAAAAACTATTTGACAAGTCTGAACGTCCGCACACATGGCATAAAGACAAAAATCCTTCAAGGCTTTCATTAATCTCACCCCTTCAACTTTGAAATACATCTCCTCTTCCACACAGCTTAGAGAACAACCAGAGAAGGTTATTTGCCATTATCCATGTATTCTCACTTTTTTCCCCACACTTTTGGTTTTTTCTCACTCTTCCTTTGGCCCAGAATATTATTGCAAGCCCATCACAACTCCCTGTAAGTACTATAGAAAATAGATTCTCATGCTTCAAATTCCAACCCAAATGACAACAGTGATGTGGAACTTTCCCTAATATTCTCATTTCTAATTAATTGCTTCTTCCTTTGATCCCCACAGCATTTTCCCTGTACATCTATTTTACACTTATTTAATTATACTTAATTGTTTAAACAGGTTCTCAATTATATTAAAAGCTTTGTGATGGCCCAGGGTATCTTCTACTCAGTTTTGTATTCTCTAAGAAGCATCTGCAGCACAGCAAATACTCAATTAGTGCTGAAGAATTAGAGAATGAGGAGGAAAAGTTGAATAATGGGTAAATAATAAAAGCAATCAGAAAACTCAAGAGTTTCTTAAAGGCATTGAAATTCCTAATTTTAAAAGCTTTTAGAAAATTAGAAATTAAATAATGTTTTTACATCTTACAAGGCTCTAAATCAGGCAGCTAACAAAATTATTAATTTAAAGATTTATTAGAATTTGGCTGGGTGCAGTGGCTCACGCCTGTAATCCTAGCACTTTGGGAGGCTGAGGCAGAGGTCAGGAGTTGCAGATCAGCCTAGCCAACATGGTAAAATCTTGTCTCTACTAAAAATACAAAAATTAGCCAGGCATGGTGACGAGCACCTGTAGCCCCAGCTACTCCAGAGGCTGAGGCACAAGAATTGCCCGAACCCTGGAGGTGAAGGTTGCAGTGAACTAAGATTGCGTCGCTGTACTCCAGCCTGGGTGACAGAGCAAGACTCTGTTTCAAAAAATACAAACAAAAAAAATTAGAATTTAAAATGATAATCCAGGAGAAAAAGGCATTCCACCTCTCCAGTATCTCAGAAAGATTTGAGACTCAGAAACATTAGGTACAAGGTATAGAAGAAAAAGAAGGAACAAGACATGAGCCTGACAGCAAAAGGGAGTCGTTTAAAGTCTGTATAGTTAATTCCGCACACACCCTGTGTGCAACACTCCTGAAGGCCTGGCTAGTGCTTTCATATAAAGGAGTCAAAGAGATTTAAAAGCTGGAGAAGTTGAAACGCCCCAATTTCTGACATTTGAGGCAGAATCACAAACATTTCCCATCCCCATCACTCTTCAGTAAAGTCCATCAGACTAAAAGCTCTGTCCGTGTACGAAGAGTTGCCAAACGGCTTTTATTGTCACATTGATAAAAATAGACAACTAAGGGTGACCTGAAAATGAGAAAAATACAAAGTATGAAAGAGGCCAGGATAAACAAAGCAAAAAACTGTCCCTAAATAAAACAAAGGGAATTTAGTGGAGAAAATTAACATGCAATAATGGGGTTCCCCTTATTCTCAAGAATAAGACCAAGATGTCTTCTTTTACTAATATTATTAAGATGTGTTTTGGAGGATACAGCCGAAACAATAAGCAATGCATTTATTGATTTACATCCCCACCAACAGTGTACAAGAGTATAGTTGCTCTCTTTTCTCCACATCCTCACCAACCCTTGCTTTTTATCTTTTTGATAGTAGCTACTTTAACAGGTATGAGGTTATTTTTATTGTGGTTTTAATTTGCCTTTCCACGATGATTAGAGATATTGATCCTTTTTAATATTTCTGTTGGTCATTTGTGTGCGTTTTTTTCCCAGAAATGTCTATTTGAGTCCTTTGCCCATTTTATAATAGGGTTATTTGGGTTCTTGTTGTTGAGTAGTTTGAGTTCCTAATATGTTATTTATATTAGCCTCTTACCCAATGTATGATTTGCAAATATTTTCTCCTAATCTGTGGGTTGTCTCTTCATTCTTTTTTTTTTTGGCCATGCAGAAGATTTTTACTTTCAGGTAATTCCATTTGTCAAGGCATTTATTGAAATAATGGGTAAAAATTAAACTTATTTCTAGATTATATTATTTATAAATATAAGACAAAATATTTAACAAAAGGAAATTTTAAAACTAGTATGAGAGTATTAAGTGTTGCTACAGTTTGAATGTTCCCTCCAAAATTTTTGTTGAAACTTAATTCCAATTGTAACGTTATTAAGAAGTGGGGACTTTAAGAAGTAATTAGGTCAGTGGATTAATGCCATTATTGTAGAAGTGGGTTAGTTATCCTGGGAGTGGGCTCATAAAAGGATGAGTTTGGCCCAATTTCCTCTATTTCTTGTTCTTACTTGCATTTCTGCCATGTTATCACACAGCACGAAGACCCTCACCAGATGCTGGCACCATGCTCTTAGACTTCGCAGCCACCAGAAGTGTAAGAAATAAGGCTTTGCTCTTTATAAATTACCTAGTCTGTGGTATTCTGTTATAGTAGCATAAAATGGACTAAGATAGGTGCCTAGATGCATAATAAATATACACACAACAACAGTATTCATTAAGACTTTCCCATGTGCCAAGAACTTTTCTACAAGTTTTATATGCATTACTTATGCCAAAATGTTATACTTTAAAAACATAATGTGAGAAAGGCATCATAACTTATAACAGCAAGCAAAAACATGAACTATTATGGAATAAACTTTGACAATATGTACAAGATTTGAAGAAATTTAAAAAATCTATTGCAATGGGTACCTTTATGGGTCAACTTAGGTAATAGATATATGTCTTATTTATTATGCTTCTCTGGTGAGCCCTGACTAGCAAATCTTACTAGGACACTTTAATAAATGAAGATATATACTTATATATACCTGAATGGAAAGATGAAATTTTACAAAGCTATCGCTATTTCCAATACAATGGGTATAACTTAATTGTTAGTGATACTTTGATGTGGTGGTTCTGAGGACAAAATTATTATAAATCCATATTTATAAAAATCAGTAGGTAAGAATATCAAGGATTATTTTTTAAAAGATTAATATTTATCATGATTACCTTACCAGATATAAAAACTGACTATAAAACTACTATAATGGAAAACATGTTGCTTTGGTGCAAAATTTGAATGATGGAAAAATGCAGAAGAATGAATTTTTACATGGACAAAAATATCATATATCTTGTTTACATGGACACTTTCAGGTCTTTATTTCACTTTAATAATGAATGAACAGATAAGCATGTAAATCAAGGCTGGCATCCACAAGATGTTAACTTATGGGGAACAAATAAAGGGATTGATTACTCAACAAAGTAGATCAAGGCTGGTTTTTTACTCTTTTTTCATTTTGTGGAGCCATTGTTTTGGTTTTTTAAATCAAGTTAGATGTACATTTCAGAATTAATATCAAAAAAATTCAGTGGGCTGGAAACACTTCACCAGCACTCCTGGTAAACTCAGGTGGTCCAATAAATATAGAAAAGGTCATCAAGGATTTCTACTGCCCCATTCCAAGAGAAAAAGAATCAATATACTCAACAAATTCACACAAATACCTCTCATGACCCTTTATGGAAATCATTACTAGTCTATCAGACAAAAACACAAACATGCACAGAAAAAGAAATAATTGAACTCTGGCCAAAAATTGGAGTTCAGATAAATCTATTCAAGTTCATAGACAATGGTAAGTAAGGGGAGAGGAGAAGAGAAAATGAAGGAGATTGCTGGAGGGATGCAGCCAGTGGTGGGTGCACTGAGAGAGTCCCCTTCATCAGTGAGGAAGGAGCCTGGGATGAGGGGCAGAAGTAATGCCAGGACCTGACACCTTACAAGGAGGATTTCTCAGGTCTGGGTTCAACTACTTTTTTTTTTTTTTTTTTTTTTGAGGAGTTTCACTCTTGTTGCCCAGGCTGGAGTGAATGGCATGATCTCGGCTCACTGCAACCTCCGACTTCCAGGTACAAGCAATTCTCCTGTCTCAGCATCCCAAGTAGCTCAGACTATAGGCATGCATCACCACACCTGGCAATTTTTTTTTTTTTTTTTTAATTTAGTAGAGACGGGGTTTCACCATGTTAGTCAGGCTGGTCATGAACTCCTGACCTCAGGTGATCCACCTGCCTTGGCCTCCCAAAGTGCTGGGATTACAGGCGTTCGCCACCATGCCCAGCCTCAACTACTCTTAAACTGACCTGTGGATGAGGGGCTGTGGATTCAGTTGCCTCACTACAGACACAAACAAATTGACTGCAGGGCTCTTAACTCACCTCTGACCTTACCAAAATGAAGACGTGAAGCAAGGCAAGACAAGGGAAGCCATTTTGCTAGCAGCAAGAGAGAATCTAAAGATAGGGAACCGAGACTCCAGTGGGACAGGTGAGCAGCTCCCAGTGGTCACCGTGGAGAGATAAGCTACCCCAAGAGGTGTCTCGGTTTATGGGCCTCCTGGGTGTTGCTGCTGTTTGGGTGGCACTGGAGGGGTGGGGCCATGTTGGATCCTTGTCTGAGGTGAGTCAGCATTGCCGCAAATAGGGAGAAGGCAACAGCAGGAGTCTGTGTGGTTCTAAGGAAAAAGACCAGGCATCTCTCTTCTGTATCTCACAGAGAAGCAAGAGAAAGAGAGATGCCCAAGACCTAGCATTGGAAAGTCAGGACTACCAATCCAGTTCAGTTAGTGACAACATTAGGCTAACTCCTTCATTAGACTCCAGAAAACTTTAGGGTCCAGAGGACCCTTGACTTACAACAAAGAAAAGGTAATGAGTCAGGAGATGAAGGATGAGATCAAGTAGGCAGCTCTGACATTTTCCATGGACAGACTTGTAGGGGAAGAATGGGAGTGATTAATCACCTTAGGGTTTTTCTGTTTGTTTTTCCACTCCCTGCATTCAAAACTTTATTTACTCACACATATCATTCACTTGAATCAGGTTAGTGCGTTCATGCACTCAGTTCTCATGTAAACCTCATGTAAACTGCTACCAACTTGAGAGTTGCAGCTCTAGACAGCTTGGCAGGTTCGTCTCTTCCAGAGCCTACGAATGAGAAAAAAGGGTCATGCAGAGCCCTTTGGCAAACCCAGTACTCATGTAGGGGCTGGTGTTGCTAGGCTGAAGTCCAAGATGGTCTTGACTCCTGAAAAGGTATTCTCTCAATTTCATCCAAAGAGTTTCTCATAATCCTTTCTATATCAGCTTCTACAGAAGCACAAAGAAAAATCTGAAATTTAGGGGAGGTTTTTCCCAGTTTTAAAATCATTTTCTTTTCCCAGTAACAGTGGAAAACAGACCATCTTGAATAAATACTCGTTCTAATCTACCTGTTGTTTTGTTTGACTTTTAGGATTTATCCACCATTTGTTTTTAAATCAAATCCAAAACTGACAACTAGCAAACCACTTTACTTCAGGAAGTTGTTATTTTATAATAGAACTTAATGAGCATTTCTGAAACGTATCAAGAATTACTCACCATTTTCTTCTATTGTTTATTAGTGGAATATGCTGTTTTCAAGTTCTGTTGATAACTCATGTCCATTTAGTTTAACATTAAATGTGCTGAATTGTTGTAATATTGTTCTTTGTTTTCCTATGATTTTTTTTTTTTTTTTTGCCTTGGGTAATGTAAGACAATTTTCAACTCTATAGCTGTAAGGGTATTTTTATACATGCTCAAAAAGATGGATCACTCTACAGCTAACCAGAATGGTTTGCAAATAGTCTCTTAAGTAATCAGTCTGGATTGTGTGATCTATCAGTAGGGACAGAAAGAGCTTTATCAAGATGACTAGCTGTGGCTGACCAGCCACTCTGTGCAGCTTTTCAGAGACATGTTTATTAAGCCTGTATCACTGAACTCAGAATATAAGGGCTGGAAAAATCCTTGGATTCTCTCTACTCTTCATTTTACAGAATACCAACGCAACATCTAGAAAGGGAAAGCAATGTTCTCAGACCCACAGTGAAGTTAGAGAAAGAGTCAGAACAAAATCTCTGTCACTGGGAGAAGATATTTATGGCACATATAACTGACAAAGGACTTTTATCTATCATATATTAAGAACTCTTGGAAATCAATAAGAAAAAACAAGCTAATTAAAAATGGGACAAAGATACTGTAATAGTATGACATGTTGCTACTTATTAAAGAAATGTGGTTAGAGTAGGCTGATTTTCCTCTCATAATCAGAGGTCGGGAAAGAAGCCATCTAGGGTCAGCACAGCCGTCTAAGGAAATCATCAAGGGCTTGGCTTCTTTCCTGTTCAATAGGCTTTCTCTTCACCTAGGACAGTCTTCTTCCTTTTCTCCAGGTATCAGGTCTGTGCTCCAGAAATAAACAGAAGTGACATGCCAGGGACACAAGTAAAAGATCTGCCTTTAAAAAATTCACCTGGAGGCCCCAGTGACTCCCACTTTCCATTTGCCAGAGCTGGGTTACACGGCCCCCACTCCAGACTCAAGTGAAAGGAAAAAATAAGTTTACCTGGGCATATTGGGATCTCAGATAAAATTAGAATCTGTTGATAAAGAAGTGAAGGATGGATAGGGAGAGACAATTAGCAATGCCTGCCAAAGAAAACAGAGGCAATACACAGAAGAGGAAACATAATGGCTAATACAGTTAAGAAAAGCTGCCCAGTCTCACTAACAATCAGCAAAAAATAAATTAACTAAATACAAATAAATAAAATAATAAAATAGCATCCCATACTCAGTTAGAAAGATAATGTCTTGTTCACAAAAATAAGGGTAAAGGAAAACTTTCATTCATGAAAATCAAAGCATAAATTTATATGGTTACTTTGGAAGATAATTTGTAGTAAATATGTAGCAAATTTACAATGAACCAAAAATAATACTTCTAGGTGCATTTTTGAGAGAAGTTATTCCCTGTGTGTTTAAGGAGACATGTAGAGGTGCTCTTTGCAGATTTGACTATACTGAAGAAATACTGACAAGAACTAAATTCCCTCCACAGGGCGTGTATAACTAAACTGATACGTTCTTGCAATAAACAGACTAGATCTATTGGTATCAACATGGACTGACTCTTGGATTTACACTCCATAGTTCTTCTGAGCCTGGCCCCTACATCTTTGCCACTACTCAGGTGCGAAACACTTTTGGCCTTTCCACCAAGTTCTACAAAATCAACTCCCCCACTAGGGTTTCTGTAAGTATGCATGATTTGCTGAAGATTTGGTGGGAGATATGAAGAAGTCAAACTGGAAGGCTTCGCTTCCAATTTGTACATGTCCTTCTCATCACTCTCCCTGCTTTTTTACTGTCTCCAGGATTGCCCTATCCCAAGCTCCAAAGTCTTTGGTCTGTATGCAGAGCTTCATCACACACACACACACACACACACACACACACACACACACACACACACACACACACTGCTGCTCAGCAACTCCAAATCTTCAACAAAATATTTTGCCCACCAAAACAACTCTTTCCTTCAGAAAAATTCTGGTGCTAGATGATAATGGCAGAATGTATTTGAGAGCTCATTGCCAATCAACATTACTTTTATTGAAATTGATCCCTGCTTAACCCTCAGAAAGATTATCTATAAATTGATGATGCCTTATACAATAAATGGCATCGGGGAACCTGGGAAATATAACAAATTCAACTTAGTCAAATAATTTCTGAAAGTTGGAAAGTGAATTGGTGACAAAAGATTATGTGACATCTTCATAGTAAATGTGGTTGTATGAAGGCATGTCCTTATCAACTTTTGCAGGTTTCAATGATAAAGCCTTGAAAAAAATTAATACAAATAATATAACCCAGCTGGAAGTACTTGCCCCTGTTATAGAGAAGATATTTAAAAGATCTAAATAGTAATGGATAACATTCTCTTCTGTAGTCATAGATGTATTTACTTAAAACACATATTTTGTAAGCAGATCAGCATATTACAACCATATAGCTAATAATTTACCCAATCTGTAAATCATAGCTGAACCCAAGCATTAACTTTGTTATTAAGAAATATGGCAATTTATGTAATGATTGAGAAGAATTATGTGTTAAAGAAAAGAGAGCTTCATGTTTTGATTATGTGGGCAAGAAATGAAATTAAAGTGGTCCATGCTGATTTATAGCCAAGCATTTTATGACTGTATAGTGAGACCTAGAAAATGTATGTTTGCTTTGTTTATACCTAAGCATTTCAAAAGTATGTGCCATCACCAGCCCTAAGAAGATTTACTGTTGATATGTTTATTTCAAATCCAGTTCAAATCAGTGCACACTATAGATAGGTATGCGGAATTTCTAATTCTAAAATATGAATGTTGCTTTAAGATTTTCAAACTGAGCCAAATGTCCCAAATGGCATATAAAACATTCCACGTCATCCAGCCAAAACTGACACCGCTATTCCTGAAACTCTCCCTAGTGTTCACCAGCCTGCAGTTGTGCCTAGAAATGAACAGGACACTGTACAGCAGAAATAGAAGTACAGAATCATTGAAACATCATCATTTACAGCATCACCCTAATGGGACTGAGAAGGCCTGTACTCAGTGACATTTATCACAAGGAATGTAGCAAATGAGACTGTATGAGGGGAATGAGACTGGGACATTCATATTAACTTAGGTGGACAGGAGCCTTACAAAATGTGATAATGCAGGCCGGGTGTGGTGGCTTATGCCTGTAATCTCAGCACTTTGGGAGGCCGAGGCTGGCAAATCACGAGGTCAGGAGATCGAGACCATCCTAGCTAACAAGGTGAAATCCCGTCTCTACTAAAAATACAAAAAAAAATTAGCTGGGCACAGTGGCGGGTGCCCGTAGTCCCAGCTACTTGGGAGGCTGAGGCAGGAGAATGGCGTGAACCTGGGAGGCAGAGCTTGCAGTGAGCCGAGTTCACGCCACTGCACTCCAGCCTGGGCGACAGAGAGAGACTCCATCTCAAAAAAAAAAAAAAAAAGTGATAATGCAAATCTAGATAACCGAGATAATCCATTTTTAAATCCCTTTGTAAGCCTTGATAACCTCTCTAGTCATCTAACAGTTAGGTATCAACATGGTAAGAACTTAGGATATTATTTTTAACCACATATTTGCAATTCACAGATACCTAATTTTAAAAGTCATAGAAAGTAGCATGCAGTATTAAGTAAGTAGTCATCCAGACAGTTTAAATTAAGATAAAATGTAAAGATGTATCAAATGCTATAAATTTATAATTTGATCCATAATCTAGACCAGTGCTGTCCAACAGAACTTTCTTTAATGACGGAAATATTCTGTATGCGTGCTGTTCACTATGGTAGCCCATAGAAACATGTGGCTGTTGCACACTTGAAATGTGGCTAGTGTGACTGAGGAACTGTATTTTTAATTATTTTAGTTTAGTTAAATTTAAATAGCCATATGTGATTAAATAGCCACATGTGGTTAGTGGTTACTCTACTGCATAGATCTAGACTATGAATATTTTCTATAGTTGAACACTACATTTAGGTTTGTACTTTCTGTTAGTCCTAGGAAAAAAAAGATGTGCTGAGTAAAATTAACTGGTCAAAGGAATTGACCTTATTATTCAGGGAAGTGGTCTCTTGTTCATCCCTAATATCTAATAGGAATATATTTCAGAGACCTTCTCCATGCAGTGAATAATTCCTTGATGTGATGGTTTCATAGAAGACAGAGCAATGTTTTTCCTGTTGCCTTTTTTTTAAATGTAGACTCCTAATCATTGCTGCAGAAATCATACTAAACCAAAAACAGTCCTTGACATGCTTCCTAGAACCATTTGGCAGTTTGTGATGCAGAGCCAACTACTTCTCTGATAAAGCAGAGAAATATTGAAGGACTCTTCTTTTCTATTTCCCTGAACCCAGAGGCTTCTATCAACTTTAAAAATAAGGAAACTATTTCCTAAATTAAAAAGAATAGATATATAGGAAAATAAAGGTCTCACAATGCAAATGAAGGAGAAATAATACTAAACCATATAAAAAGCAGATTCAGGAGTGATGTATTCATGGGAAATTAAAATACAATGTTTGGTAATCTGACTTATTAAATGAATGAAATTGAGAACAATTGGAGGAATAGGTAGAGAGAATGTAATTTTATCTTACATACACACTAAAACATCTATGAAACAGTGTAGAAAAGCTATATTTATTATTGCATGTCCATAAATAAAAAATGTACAGCTATTAAAATTACGTTTTTGATTAGCAATAAAGTCAAGCCAAAATGCTTATTATAACATTTTAAGTGAAGAAAGGAAAGCATAAAACTATGTATATGGTAAAATCTATGTTTTATAAAAACTACAGTAGACATAAGATCAATATGATCTATTATACATTTAATTAAATTAGACTGGAAGTAAATATATCCTTTTTTTTTTTTTTTTTTTGAGACACAGTCTCACTCTGTTACCCAGGAAGGAGTGCACTGGCATAATCACAGCTCACTGCAGCCTCTGCCTCCTGGGCTCAAGTGATCCTCCTGCCTCCTTTTTTTTTTTTTTTTTTTTTGTAGAGACAACATCTCACTATGTTGCCTAGGCTGGTCTTGAACTCCTGGGCTCAACTGATCCTCTTGCCCCGGCTGCCCAAAGTGCTGAGATTACAGATGTGAACCACCACGACTGGTAAATATACAAATATGTCAATATGTAAAAAGCAGTTATTTTTTGGTGAAAGGATCATGGCTGAGTTTTTAAAATTATATTTTACACATTCTAAATGAAATATGTAAAAAATATTACTAATACAAATAAATGAATGCAATAATAAAATAATACATATTTGTCTCTACTGGGCTATAATTTTATACAACCAACCTGAAAATTATACATGATAAAATAACTTAAGTGATATCAGAAATCCTTGGAAAATCAAATATTGAAGGACTAGATTTAATAATAATGTTACAAGCATGGCTACCCTAACTGTTTGGATAGCGACGGTACCATACTTCTTCATAAGTCTAAGACTGTGAGATGGGCTCCTGTTGGCTTCCTATTCTGTGAAGCTCTGGATACCCTTATTCCTTTAGTAAAAACAAATATACAAATGAAAATAATTGCTATTTCACAGGTTGTTGAGGGAGAGATTAATTGAGATAACTTAAGTAAAGCAATACTATTATGATCAGCACATATGGAGTTTTAATAGATATTAATCACCCTATCCCCAATTTCCTTCTTGTTTTTCTGTAAAGATGGAGAAGTTTTTCATAGAAACATGTAAGACATACTTAAAAATACTTGATTTGCCATAAAAAGCAAGCATTTCAGCTGAGCGCGGTGGCTCACGCCTGTAATCCCAGCACTTTGGCAGACCGAGGTGGGCAGATCACCTGAGGTCAAGAGTTTGAGACCAGCCTGGCTAACATGGTGAAACCTCGTTTCTACTAAAAATACAAGAAATTAGCCGGGTGTGGTGGTGCATGCCTGTAATCCCAGCTACTCAGGAGGCTGAGGCAGGAGAATCACTTGAACCTGGGAGACAGAGATTGCAGTGAGCCGAGATCGCACCATTGCACTCCAGCTTGGGCAACAAGAGTGAAACTCCATCTCAAAAAGAGGTAAGCATTTCTAAAATTATTATTAAAAAATTGCCTCTCTTTAAATATGTTATGACCATTCATTATGGTCTATATTTCCATGTGTTATTAAGAATAAAAATAGTTGTGAGCTCTACCAACTATTACCCATGGAGATAGGCCACATCCACTGGCTTGACCAAAAACAATTGTTGACATGCTTCTTAGAACCATTTGGCAGTTTGTCATGCAGAGCCAACCACTTCTCTAATAAACCAAAGAAATGTTGAGGGACTCTTCTTTCCTGTTTCTTCTATCAACTTTAAAAATAAGGCTTCTATCAAGTTTAAAAATAAGGAAACTATTTCCTAAAATAAAAAGAATAGATATATAGGAAAATAAAGGTCTCACAATGGCAAACTTTAAGTCTTAATTTAATCCTTTTTAAAATGAAGTATGTGGGAATGTTAATGAAATGTATCTAAATCCTCTGCATACACTCAAATTGTTTATGCAGGGTCTGAAGAACAGATAGTTGGAAGTTAGGAAGAGACAGGCAGAGGGAGAAAAAAGGAGAAACAAGAGACAATAGATTAAAAGGCAACCTCCAAGATGCTGTTCCTGTGCGTGATGTAACCCATCTCCTTAATGAAAGCTTGAAATCAAAAGTTGCTTACTTAATTGTGGGAGAGAATGAGGGACGTCGTATTTGTCATAAGAGTCTGAGAAACACACTCTATTAAAGATGTAAACACCCTCTGTTCTCACCAAGTGTGACCAGCTGCAAAATGCAAACTTATTTTTCACAGCAGGAATAATTTCATTATGGAATTATACGTATGCAGGGGAGTAAACCACTGATTTCCCATCATTTTATTTTAAACATACTGGCTAATATGTCAGAAGCAATCACATTTAAAGGGGCAAAGAAATTAGATGCAACGTTATCAACAATTTTAAAGACTTAAAATCTTTTTAAACTAAAATATGACAAGAATAAATATGTAGAAAAACAGCCTTTACTTTTAATGAGACTTCATTTTTTAAAATGTATGTATTTAAAATACTAATGACTACTTAAAAACGAGATGTTGACTTGTATCCCAAATTTAAGTTGTGTCGATGCTAAGCAAAATATCCGCTAAAATCAGTAGGAGTAAAGAATCTGTAAAGTGAAAATATGGTCATGACTGGAGCTATTTACCCACGTTTCTGATACTCCTTTAGGACACTCATAAAGTCAGGCAGTCTTGTGGCTTTTTTTTTTTTTTTTTTGACCAACAGTGTCTGAGCAGAGCTGATGTATGTACTTCCATGCAGATGCTGCAACAGCCAGCTAACGACTTGATAGCCTCCTCCCTGTGCCATGGTGACCAGTGATGCTCCAGATGGAGAACAGTGTCACTTGGGTCCCAGGATGAAGACAACACAAGTTCAAGCACCAGCTGTCCCACATGGTGATAAAAGCTGAATGGGGTAAACCTTGCTGTTTTCAGCCAGAGAGTTATTGCACCTCATCCTGGACTATCTTGATTAATATTGACATAGAAACTATACTTTTAGCTTTGCATGTGGTTGTCTTTATATTGCACAGAGGCAACAATTATTCATATGTGCAGTTGCTCAGTCAATCATTTATTAACTTAATATGATTGAGCATGTACTCTCTGCTGGGTTCTAGGGAGACTGTGGTAGGCAGTTATCTATTCTCATGGAGTTTGTATTTAAGTAAGAAGAGATGAACAATATATAGGTAAGTGCCTTTAGAAACTTATTTCACATTATGAAATGTCCTATGCAGAAAACAAAGGATTAAATGAAAGAAAGTGACTGGTAGTGGGGAAGAAGGCTTAGGAGAGGCAATGATTTTTAAGCTCAGATTTGAATGGTGAGAAGGAGCCAGCCATGGAAGAATTAGGAGAAGTATAATCCAAGAAAAAGAAATAACATGCACAGAGGCAATAAATTTGAACTGTTTAAGGGACAAAAAGAAAACAGGTAGGCAGAGTTGAGATGTGAAGGGCAGGAAAGAGCTGGAGCCACCCCTAAGATTTGTGGGTTCATGGAAGGGCTACAGCTAGAGATACCTGGCCCCTCAGCTGCCCTTTTCTTTTTTATCTGTCTCACTCGAGAGACCTAATGCCAATGTGTGTGGATAACTCAGAGCACATGTCCGTAGCACCCTCCCAAATAGCTAACACTTGGTACCCCTGAGGCCTAGGAGTATTCACAGTGGTGGCTCGGTTGGCCATCAAAGAGCAAACCAGAAAAGAAACCTGCACAGCCCCAGGAAGTAGGCTCTCAGTCACTGGGGCAAGGAATACTAGAAGCCTGGTCCAGAATAGAGGGATAGGGAGGAAGCCTGGTCTCTGCGCATCCATGTCCCCTTGACCCTGCAGACTGCTGACCCTATGGTGAAAGCTATGGCCACTTTGAGTCCAATGGCAAGGACCATACCCAGTCAGATTCTTATGGTAAAAGTTTCCAAAAGCTTGTTTTGTACAAAAAACAAATAACAATGTGCTTGGCTCTCAGAAGAAATTAAAACAATCTTTTCTCCCCAAGTAATATATTTCATTTGCAAAGACTCTCCCAAATAAGAAATATATTTCCAAATAGCAAATTCCCCCAAATAAAAAATATATTGTTAAGCCAAGCTGGAGAATATTGTCAATGATCTCTTATCTCCGCTACAAAGAAATGACAAATTTAGCATTGAGGGGAGATGTGCATATCAGGAGAATGGTTCACAGAAAAAGCAGCCAGTCTTCACATGTGGAAATTCCCTACCACTAAGAAATCAAGGAATCAGGCTGGGCGCAGTGGCTCATGCCTGTAATCCTAGCACTTTGGGAGGCTGAGGCAGGTGGATCACGAGGTCAGGAGCTTGAGATCATCCTCGCTAACACGGTGAAACCCTGTCTCTACTAAAAATACAAAAAATTAGCCAGGCATGGTGGTGGGCGCCTGTAGTCCCAGCTACTCAGGAGGCTGAGGCAGGAGAATGGCGTGAACCCAGGAGGCAGAGCTTGCAGTGAGCCAAGATTGCACCACTGCACTCCAGCCTAGGCGACAGAGCAAGACCCCGTCTCAATCAAGGAATCATAAATTTAAATGGCTACTGGGTCTGAGCAGATAACACACATGAGTGAAGTAGGCCTACTGAGACAAGGATGGAACACATAGTATGTGCCCCTTTAAGAGATAACTACTACTCGGTGTCAGATGATTGAGCATTTCGTGTGGCCAGATATTTTCAATTTTTCAGAGGAAGCCAGATATTAAGTTTACCTGGAAAATATCCCAAATTCAAAAATGTAGCAGGAAGAATAACAAAGAAAATTTTAATCTCTGAGTAGTACCAATATGCATAACCAAGAACCATATATAACTGTATATGACCAGTTGTAACTTCTGCAAAAGATCAAAATCTATATTGGGAAATTCAGGTTGAAATGAGTAGAGTGGCAGAAATAATGTTTCCTTTCAAGGGAACATTCAAAAAAGTCTATATTTATGTGTCATATTGACCTATTTGTTTTGTCTGACTTTTCCTTACATTTTCTGATTTCACTTTTCTGAATGTCGAGGCCTCTGTAAACCTGGGTTCTCTTTCTCAAGCATCACTTCTTGGGGTTCTAAGGACATATCCTGCCCTTGCAGCCTCCACTACACGGACTAAACTTATCTATAGGTAAAATTAGTTTATGCGAACTTAGAATTTTTTTGCCCCCAAACCTATAACCAGATGGCAAATATTTATAATTAGTAACACGGATTAAGATATTAATATGGTTTTACTATGTCCCCACCAAAATCTCATATTGTAGTTCCCATAATCCCTATGTATCATGGAAGTGATCTGGTGGAAGGTAACTGAACCATGGGGGCAGTTATTTCCATGCTGCTGTTCTGGTGATAGTGAGTGAGTTATCACGAGATCCAATGGTTTTATACGGGGCTTTTCCACATTTTGCTTGGCGCTTCTCCTTCCTGCCATCATGTGAAGAGGAACATGCTTGCTTCCCCAGTTAAGTTTCCTGAGGCCTCCCCAGCCATGTGGAACTGTGAGTCAATTAAACCTCTTTCCTTTATAAATTACCCAGTCTCCGGCAGTCCTTTATAGTAGTGTGAAAATAGAATAATACAGTAAATTGGTACTGGGTGGTGGGCACTGCTGTAAAAATACCCAAAAATGTGGAAGTGACTTTGGAACTGGGTAACAGCCAGAGGTTGGAACAGTTTAGAGGGCTC